>NW_022170403.1:30449636-30517359 GCF_008802855.1 Photinus pyralis | reverse complement strand
CAATTTCGAAAGAAATTTCAAAAGGCTGTAACTTTTGAACTAGTAGCCCAATCTTGGAACTGTTTGAAATTATGGATTCTACAGGCAACATTCTATAAGAAATTTTTTTTACGGGTCGATCTGAGGCAATTTTTTCTTCGGGCCTAAAAAAAAGGCAGTGTATACACTTCCTTTTTTACCAAAAATCGACTGCACCAAAATTTCTCGGGAAAACACTTTTTCTTATTAATTTTGGTGCGTAGAATCCAAAACAATTCGTACTTTTTCGATCAGACCTCTCAATAAAAAGTTATAGATTAGAAACCAATTTCGACAAAAAATTCAAAGTGCTATAACTTTTGATCTAGTACTCCAATCTTGGAACTGTTCCAAATTATGGATTCTACAGGCCAAATTCTATCAGAAAAACTTTTTTCTCGGTCGATCTGAGACAATTTTTTTTTCAAGCCTCAAAAAAGGCAATGTATACACTTCCTTTTTTACCAAAAATCGACTGCGCCAAAATTTCTCGGGAAAATACTTTCGTACTAATTTTGGTGCGTAGAATCCAAAACGAGTCGTACTTTTTCGATTAGACCTCTCATTCAAAAGTTATAGACTAGAAACCAATTTCGACAAAAAATTCAAAGGGCTATAACTTTTGATCTAGTAGTCCAATCTTGGAACTGTTCGAAATTATGGATTCTACAGGCCAAATTCTATCAGAAAAATTTTTTTCACGGTCGATCTGAGACAATTTTTTTTCAGGCCTCAAAAAAAGGCAGTGTATATACACTTCCTTTTTTACCAAAAATCGACTGCACCAAAATTTCTCGGGAAAACACTTTTTCGTACTAATTTTGGTGCGTAGAATCCAAAACGAGTCGTACTGCCTCGCACTTCAATATTTCCTCGCCAGTAATGTGTAATTTTCCGGACTTTTATGTAAATAACTATTTAACAACCGTAACAGTAGAGAGATGGTACTAGCGGTTTTCTGTTTAGATTTTTAGGTATGCCCTTTCCGAGAAAAATTCCTATCCCTGAACGGTGCATCCCTAACAAGATTAAAAATGAATGCAAAAGTGCTTCATTTTAACTGCACTTCTTGGCCGGACAAGAAATAAATGATCTCACAGATCTCCAGCTACCAAATTTTGCCTGATTTTCGGGTAGGAACCACACCCTACTATGTGATTATTGTTAGTGGGCCAAAATTAAGTAAACGAATGGGTCCTTTAGGGACTGTAATTCGCAGAGTACAGAGTTATCCCGTATATTTAGACAGCGCTTTATTAAAAGATATAGACAAAAAAAACTTTACATACAAAAGGTGCGGTGTGTGTCATAAATCACCAGAAAGTGTAAATTAATATCTAAAAGTTAGTAAACAATGTAAATTTGGTAAATTTTTAATGGAACGCCCTGTATATTTTTAAAAAATCGAATAGATCTTTACTGCCCGATTTCAAACATTTACAGGATGTTTCTTTAGGCGCCTTAGTTTAACGTTTCTGGGAAAGTGAAATTTTGAATCATTATAAGTCAACAATATTTTCCAAATGGTGCCACTTCCGGAAATAACGGCAGTTATTATGTGAAATTTCAGTTCTTTTGATACAATCAGTGCTGCTAATGCAGTGGTTCCCAACCTTTTACTAACAACGAACCCCCCTTTAGATTTTTTTTCTGACGAACACCCAAATTATTCTTGTTCATAATTTAACATTGTCATACTCTCTTTTCTTTGTTTTCATGTCATTGAAATTGAAATAATCTAAATTTAGCTTAAGTAAATTAATTCAGCCATTATCGTTTTTTGTTCTGCGAACCCCTTTGAAAGCGCGCGCGAACCCCCGGGGGTTCGCGAACCACCGGTTGGGAAACGCTGCTCTAATGCATCAGAAACGTCAAACTTAACGTACAAGTTAGCTGTAGAAAACGTTATTTCCCCCATATAAAGCAAAATAACGTTTTTTGCAGATAACCTGCACGTTAAGTTTGACGTTTCTGATGCATTACAGAGATGAATTTCTGGGTTTATGTTGTTTTATTGTAATCTTTTATTTTTTAAGCAATTGTAGTAAAAAATTATCAAAGTTGTCAGAGATCGAAGGGAGTTCAGCGCATTTTTGTGTGGCAGATTAGTCAGTTTTGACTCCACGATCAGTAAGATCTTGTCGGTATCCACTTCCGACGTCCCGTTCACTTGCAATTCGCATTTTGATGGATTTCGCTTGCCCTTCTCATAGCTCGAGGTTCTATTGGTCACACGAAAAAGAGACCGCGATTTGAGCTATAAAAAACTTTTGAGCGCCCTTAGTCGACGACCCCTTGAAGACGTGCACCTTGCAAAAGGTAGTTAACTTCGCCCCTAGAAAAAAACGTTACGCAGGAGATGTGCGCGTTTACAAGATCTTTTCGACGACACTAATTTGAAAACAATCGGACGAAAAATATAAAAGAAGATTGGAAAAGAGTGAAAGATCACCACGTTAGTATAACACGCTCGGGGATGGCGCCCAGATGTCACCCTATATCATGTAACGCCGTTAATTACACGACTCCGGTCGGTACATGCACATTCCGAGTCTTTCTACAAGCGTTATTCTATTAGATTTGATATAAAGTTTAGATTAGTTCAGAAAAAATGGCCACTAAAATCGATTTTGTTAAATTCAATTTATTAGAACCAGTATAGGGCGATTTTTGCAATATATTCAACAACAATAATTTACGGTCTCTTTGTGTTTGATTTTACATGCAAGGAGATTACAAAACCTAACTTTGAAGTCAATTTTCAGGAGGAGAAAGTTAAGTCAAAAGCTAGCCGGGAAAATATGCATTACAAAAATTCAATACTGAAGTTAGGAAGTTTGATATCGAAAGTTAAAAGGGGCCTATTACAAAACGGGCGAGCGAAAGAGTCTGGTCTGCTAGGTTTTGGTATTAGGGGGCAGAAGGGACCAAAAACAAACAACATTTTAACCAAAAGTACATCGTAGTTCAAGTTCTTTTGAAAACTAAGCCGCCAAAAGTTCTAAAATTTACTTTGTGATTCTTTTCTCGACAGTTACAAGATAGAATGGAACTAACGAACTTTTCTATGTTCCTATCCTAGGATGGCGAATCCTCAGTAATTCGTTGGATAAAGAAGAAAATAACGAATTCAAGCGAAGGCGATTTTAAGAAGGATTCTAAAACCTCCTCTACATTATAGCCCAAAGGATTCTATGCGAGTAAGCCCCATAAATAATCAATCGAGGGAAAAAAGATATTTGATGTATGTACAACAAAAGCTACTCCCTTACCATTTTGTCGAGTTTCAAGGATTACAACCTCCCTGCGTCCGTCGTAAAGGCTGCTGGAAAAGAACTGCTACAGGCCATTGAAAAGGAAACAATTGAAATTTCTTTTTTTACTGAGGAAATCACCCTAAAAATGATCCTGTCCGATGTGTGGTATGTTCCAAAGATTTCAAGAAATCTTTTTTTTGTTTTAGCAGCTGACTCACCTGAAAATGTTGGTTATTTATTACAGGAAACTCTTGAGTACCGTTTAAAGATTTGATTGCCATTTGAGGACTTGAGCTTGCCTCATTTTCGGCATAATTACCTTGCGTCATCCTTTATTAAACATTCAATTTCTAATTGTATCGCCAGAAATTCATCCAACAAACTCTCACTAGGGGAAATTCTGTTTTTAATTTCCCTCTCGTAATTAGTATGTGACTGAGAACTGCATGTAAGATTGAAAATTAGAGCTTTTAAACTTCCACATTTAACACGAAGCTTTCGTAATTCTTGTGACGATTCCCTAATTAATTTGCAAATAAGCAATAAGATACAGATTAGCTGCCGTCTGAAGTTGAACTTGAATTCGCTTCCGAAACTCTCTGACCAGCTGAAATGCTCCCGTAGTTTCGGTCATGTAATGTCCTCGTCTTGAAATGAGTGACTAGAACTGTGCTCGAAGATGTAACCTCTTGCTGGAGAAATGTGTTTCCGGCACTCACGAAGGACCAAAATATTTTGGGGTTACTAATTTAAAGTTGACATTTTACATTGTAATTGATGACACGTACACGATTAGATCTATTTTTTCCAATTTTTTGAAGTATTATATACCCCATGAGAATTTGAGGAACCTGCAGCAGTGACTGTTCGGAGTGAATGTTTTTCTGCCCTAGGCTTTAGCCTACTTAGCCTTTGCTTAAATCCACCCTTATCCGTTCGTGATCTAACCACTTACAACTTTGAATAAAACATTTATATTCAAAGTTTACGGAGTAATTTGAAGTATATGGGAGAAATCCGCGCCAAGAATTATGGTCACAAAATAAATTCACCAGACGTAAAGTCATTGCGGAATGCCCCTTAACAAATACAGAAAACAAAGACATGACACATGGTACGAAAGTTGAACGTTGATAGATAATCTCCATTAATATAAAAAGAGCGGCGGTACAGTTTTTATGGTTTTAATGATAAAACTTACTTTAAAATTAGAAAATTTGAACATCTGCATGAAACTCGGAAACTTTGCCGTTCGGATCTCAGGAAATTTGTATTTTTCCTTTTACACTTTTCCACATTTTCGAGCGTATAATATTACGTAAGGGGACAAGTTTAAGTAAAAATATTAATTGCGAGACTGACACGAACAGATGAGCTTCTCACCTTGCGAGTATATAACAAAGGCGTCTGATCTTGTCCTGAGAGGTAGGTACTCGCAGGAGCGTAATTCATTCTTTACATCGCACCTTTGCAACCCTACATGAATATTTTAAGGGTAGTCCGCGTGCCGAGGGCCGTTATTCAGGTCAGTTATATTTAGTGGTGGTACGGTGGTAATAATTTCGATTAGTGCTACAGGGGTAATTATCATAAATGAGTCTTGAAGCTAATACGAAATTGTTTGCTAGCTCCCCAGTTGGCTAATTGTATTGGCTGTCTGCATAAATTTGCACGAGAGCCTAATTTGAGATAAGTACATATTACAAAGTACAATTCCGAATTATTTCGCCGATCCGTCGAGTATCTTAATCAGGATTTTCAAGTAAGTCGTGGCATTTCGATTGGAAAGCGTCACGTGACATTTCAACTTTAGAATAATCAAGGATTCAGTGGCCCTTGTATCCCTAACTTTGAAGAGGTCTAATAGACGCTCTGAACTTTAAAATCAACCTTTAACAAATGACCGATCAAAAAAATCGAATCGCTCGAGAAAAGAGATTTTTTACTGTTAAGGGAGTGAGAGGAGAGAGAAAAACAAGGAGTTTATATTCTAATTTAGTAATTTCACAGGTAATTAAGTCGCATAATAGAAGCTTCCTGTGGATAAAATCGTCGCTATAATCACGCCCCTTCAATTTATTATTTAAAAGATCGTGCAAAAGCTTACGCCTAACGATAAGTTGTAATCTATCCTTGATGGGAAAACGTCTGATGGTACTTGTCTTCGGTGCAAAGGATGATATAAAGTGAAAATAGGTGTGAAATTGTTTGAAGGATATGCATAAGTACTCAAAGCGTCATCTTGCATAAACATAAAAGTGATTACTTTGGAGAGATCCGACAGTTTCCTTTCGGCACTCAAAGATTTCGCACTAGCAAAACAAATTTTGCAAATCTTAACATGAAATATTTTGTTACCATATACCGTTACAGATTTAAACAATTTCTCTACCCTTGTGTTAAAAAAAATGTTCAAAATTAGAAACAAGAGACTTTCGTTATATTTTTGTTCGAAAATACAATTTTTAATACGATTTTAAGGGTAGTCTTTCCGGATACTGATTGATAGTTTTTGGTGTTTTTCGAATGTAAAACTTACAGGGTATCTTTTTGCTTTATAAGATGACCCTTACATAGATCTCCCTTAAGTTTTTCCGTTAGTCGTTTAAATTTCAATTTAAATATGCTCTATGAATATATTGTTGTGTAAACCACGTCAGGTGGACGTCATTTAGGCTGAAATAATACCGAAAATAATAACGGTTCGTCCTGTATGTGCGAATATTTTACTTTAATTTAAATCTGGAGGATTTCATTACGAATAAGGACGGAATTGGTTTATTTCATCTGAATTTGTTATTTTTGTGTCTATTTTTCCTTTTAGAGTTGTTTTTAATTGCTTAATTTCTTGTTTAAATTTTATCATCCGGTAAAATTGTTTATTGAAATGGACAAAATTAAATATTTCATATACAGGGTGGCCCAACCTTCTTGAAGTTGCTGAAACCAAAATAACGTCTACGTGACTTAGTTTACACCGCATTCCTTACAAAATTTGCCAAATAAATACATACTCCACTACGTAAGTGAAATCAGTGTCAGTTCCATTAGATGGTTTGCTCAACAAAATAGAAAGATCTTTTCGCCCTGACATAAAAACAAAATTAAGAGGGCTCGTCTTTTTAAGAAATATGGGGAGGATATCTGAATAACCTGAACTTCCAAAAAGCAATCGATTGTCTACTTTAAAAAAGTAGGCTAATAAAACACTTCTCATTTTCTAAAAATGATAAAGCGATTATAGTTCATGTGTCGACTCTACAGATAACACAAATTGAAGCTTGTCCTGGACCTTTTTGTAGGTGGAAGAACGTAGATATGCTTGAATCAAATTGCTATTAAGGTCGTACCTGAACCCGTCACATGTCATGGAGAAAGAAAGAGCCTGAAACATATTTGTTATGCCCTAGACAGGCGACGTCTACGTTTGAATTTTTAATAACTCCTATATGCCTTAGAGTAGTCTATGTAAAATGTACACACAAGTGTATTACGCTCATGCAAAACAATGCACTTCTACCACCCACCCCTTTTGTCAATTTGGACCGGGATCGCGTATTTAGGAAAATTGCGAAATTTCGTACGCTCGTTAAATTTCTTTGTATCTAATTCAATAGAGGGCGCGTGTGCAACGCACAGAACCTAATTTGAAACAGAAAAGGGTTTATTCTTTGTAACTGGACGGATTAATGTGGGCCGGAAAGCTCTCGGTATTCTCCCTAAAGGATCGTCGGTTATAAATTTACTTTGTATAAAATTCTACAAAGATGTTAACTATCTGCAATGCAGAGCTAAGCTGTAAAGTTTGGTCACTTCGGATTATTTTGTGTGGTTATTATCAGGATCAGTGCGTCGGTTCAGAGGGAGTTATTTTAACCGCAGTTTCGGCAATTCCATGTGTACAGAGAGTATTAAATTTTATTGTTTAATTTGTAGCAGCAGACCGTAGATCTGCAGGACCGTATGTAATCCCTCGGATTTTTGCGACTGTGCGGTATTAAATCTAATTGCCGGATGTCTAGGTAATAGAAATTTATTGGACGACGAAAAAAATGATAATAACTAATTTTCTGCCCGTATAAAACCGAATGATACTCATAAAATTCATAAGAGGCGCTAGATTAAAAATACATTAAAGCTAGCGAAGTTTTAAGTTATACGGATCGCTGAAAATAGAAGAGAATGTTTTCGTCGAGATTAATGTTTTTTACAGCGCCGTTTTTAACGCTGCGCTGTGAAAGTTATTAACGTTTTGGGTTACCCGAGGAGACCTTAATTGAGTTTTGCTTATTATGAGCGGGATTTGTAGTGTAACAAATATCAGTTCTTTCTTAATTGATTTTTAATGCCATCCTTAATAGAGCACATCAGTTGTAGGGCAATTCGCACCCGAATAATTCGCACCCGGACAATTCGCACCCGGACATTTCGCACTCGGACATTTCGCACCCGGATAATTCGCACCGGAATAATTCGCACCAGAATTTCGCTCCCCTGAGAGGGTATTTTGTGTATGGTTGAATTTTAACATAGAAAGTCGGCTGTGAAGTATTAAATTAACTCAGAGCTTGAAATCCCAATACTACTCACCAATATCACGTTTTATTACTTTGTGCATGTAATAGACATACCTACATTTAAAATTTGGATACTTTCAATATTAAGGTATAATTTGGAATCGCGACGTCCATTTTGTGTTCAAACTCTAAATGGGATAATTTATTAATATTGAAAAAAAGTTCTCTAAACCGTTCCCATATAATTTAATAAAACGAAGTGATACACTAGATGTTTCGACCAACGGTCATCTTCAGGTGATCTACAAGATGGTAGAGATAATTGGGGAGAGACTATAGCTATAAAACTTACAATAGATGGAAAACAATTAAAAACCCAAAAGGGCAGTAAAACTAGAAAGCCCAACGATCATATCCGTGGTTGGTTCCAGAATAAAATTGAAAGTTGAAGAGGTTGATAAACTAAATTTTTTGCAAGGGAGGGCCGAACCTAAAAACTAACATTAGACGACGGTATAAGCAACGATGAAACTTACGTATAAAAAAGTCAAAAGGTCAAAAGACGATATCCTAACTAATAAAATACCCAATTAAGGGCTTTGAAACTGGAAACCATCTGCACTTCCACTTCCAAAAGTGCTCGGTTTAGCTAATCCTACCTTGTCGCCGTTGACCCAGATCCTGGCATTGCAGGTTAAACTAAGAGCCTTCTTTGCTCTTCTCGCTCGACACAGCCATGATGAGCAGTTTTGGAGTTTAAGGTTCTTAGCAAAGAGGTACATGTATCCTTCATAGATTATGTATCTCTTTCCCCTTTTCGTTGTACCGAACTCCATTGTTACGCGCCCTCTATAGTTTGCACCGACTAAATCTCATATCCATTATCAACTTTTTGCAATAAATCAAATTTCAACTTTTAGCCTCAGGGACAAGTCCATTTTTGATGATATTTTCCTTGATTTTGGCATTTTAATGTGGCACTTAAATATTTATGTTGGTTAAACAATAGCCATACAATTTGTAGAGGAATAATTTTTTTAATTGTATTTATGAGGCAAGAATTCATACGTACAATCCTATGTACCTTTTTAAATGGAATGGACCATATCAAAGCAGTAGAGATATTACGTCACTTTAATAGCATCCATATCACTCAAAATCTGGAATTTAGTACTTATTTTATTGTAATCTCCGTATTAAACATGAGAACACTTGCTAAAGGTACCATAAATGAAAATTTATTTAAAAAAAAACAAAAAAAAAGGTAAAAAGACAGTCATCCGTGATGTAAATTGTCCATGCACTCATGTTCACAAGTAGACGGATGCTGCTAAACGCTGGTATCGGTCTATCAGCAAAACTGTCACCTGACATTTCTTAAACCTATTTACCCAGTTTTATTGTACCAATTCACAATCAAGGTTTCTTTCATTTGGAAACCTTTTAGTACGTACAAATTATATTGCAATAGGAATATAAAAGTCTAAATAAAATTTTAACAATTATTATTTGTTAATAGCTGCAAGTTAAGTTTCCTAGTTCTCTAATCTTCGATGTCGTCCATTTAAAGGACACATAACGAAATACGTATGTATTGTCTTAAAAGAATCTCAAGTAAATTATAATCATATTTGAACGTAAAACAAATAGATTCTTGAGAGTTTCCGTAAAATTAAAGAGATAAGAACTGTAAAATAACGAAAAAAGCAAAAAATGTTGGTAAATATCGTGAAAAAAATTGATCTTGCTATAAATTATATGGCTATTATTTAAATAATATACTTAAGAAGCTTCGGAGAAATAACACCAAAATCTACCCATTTATTATTATAACAATTTTTATGGGGAGATTTGGTGTTATTTCTCCTAAGCTAAATAATATACGGTGGTGCATTAGAAACCATACAGCTATTTCTGTAAATTAAAATAATTTTCAAAAAACGCATTGGCCATCAAATTGATCATGGAAGGAAACAGTGTCTAAAATAAAACTCGCTCACTAATGTCTTTGTCTCGCATCGCTGACAGTGCAACCCTTAAAATCTTAAATGATGCATCGTTGGTAAGGTCGCCCATCTCTGAATTCGGATATGTAATTTTTTTGGGTTAGTTGTTTCATTTCCAGCGCATTCGACGTTGCAGGTACAAGTTTTCTCTTTTTTATACCACTTGCAACTGCATAATTTTGACGCACGATCGCATTAGCTTCTATTGCATAGTGATCGGCCCGACATCCTTCCAATGACATAAACAACAGCGCGCCCTCAACTTACTTTTAAAATATTTCGAAAATATTAAATCTAAAAAATTATAGTCTCACCAAATTCAGAGAAAGAAAGCCTTTCCAATGATGTCCTATCTTCCTTGTTGCGTAATTACCAATGCTAAGGGTTTTGCTTCAGTACTAGGTATGCCATACAAAAATTAAAAAGGAAGTATATAGGTACTTAATAATTACAAACATTTAAAAGAAAAAATCATCAATATCGACCTGTTCCTAAAACGTTTCAAGATTTTCAAAACCCTTACTGTTTTGATTATTAACAATCTCTTAAAAAAATCCCAGAATTTTTCCATGCATCTCTTCAAACTGTAAACTAAATAACAGTAAGAAAATCAAAAAGAAACTTTTAAGTTCATTCACTACCATAGTTGTAGCAAAGATAACGCAAAAAAATAAGCAGTTAGTGTAATTTTACTCAGTCACCAATAATCAACATATAGCTATTAATATGTGATCAAAGAAACGTAAAACTGGTTCTAAGAAAACTGGAAACTTACCTTTTCTGAACACCTCCACAACACTATCGCCAGAAATAAAATTTTTTAAAATTAAAAAAAGTATACACAAAACCAAAACCCGTGCTCAGATAAATTTTAAAATACCACTCTGTCAAACGTTCAAGAATGAAGATACTATATGATATGATATTTTATCTAGTTATCATTTGATAGTCATTTATCGTTATTGTCAAAGTTAATTGAATTGTCTAGTTGATTTCTTTAAGCTAATAAAAGCCATATTTCCAGTGGTTACAAATATTATAACAATTTTATTAGCTTAAAGAAATCAACTAGACAATTCAATTAACTTTGACAATAACGATAAATGACTATCAAATGATAACTAGATAAAATATCATATCATTCTTCCCCTGTAGAATTTTCTTTTTCTGCAGAATTTTCTCGAACAAAAACAAGATACAGCATCAAACATAGCAGCGGCTACACAACACCGACCATCACAAACAATACTTGAACCATCCTCACGATCAGTAAGATGTTGTTTCTTTTGTGGTGGTAACGTACATCAAAGGTTTAAGTGCCCAGCTTTCCATGCTATATGTAACCTGTGTTCTAAAAGAGGTCATTTTTCAAATGTATGTAAATCACGAAACGCTACCAACAACTCGCGGCTTCGTTCAAAAACACAGTCAACAGTCTTATCGATGACGGTTCATCTCACTGTAGTACAATATCTGCCGCTTCACCGTCAAGCTTGAAAGGTGCAACTATTCTAATCACGGTGAATGGTTATAAAGCTGATGCTCTTGTTGACACTGGCAGTTCTGTCAGTTTTATAAACAGCAAAATCGCGCGCCTAATGAAGTTACGTCAAAAACCATGTACACAGTCTGTTAACTTAGCCTCGCTGAATCAAGTATCGGTTGTCGAAGGTATTTGCTTTGCCAATATCACCATGAATAAACACAACTACAGGCAAATACCACTTCTTATCGTCGATAATCTCTGCGCGGACGTGATCGTTGGACACGACCTACTAAAAGAACATTCTAAAATTGAATTTGAATTGGGAGGTCCCCATGAACCATTACGCATCTGCAACGTAATGCAGTCCTCGGTGCCACCAGCATCTATTTTTACTAATTTGTCACCTAACATCAGACCTATCGCCGTAAGGAGTCGTCGATACAGTATACAAGACGAAGAATTTATCAAGCAAGAAATATCAAAATTACTGGAAGACGGTGTAATAGAACCAAGCATTTCTCCCTGGAGAGCACAAGTCCTAGTAGCGGGAGGTGGCGCTCATCGAAAACGTCTAGTAATAGACTACTCTATGACTATTAACAAGTTTACAGAATTGGATGCATTCCCATTACCAAACATGGAAACGGTCGTCTTAAAAGTATCGAAATACAAAATCTTCAGTCAGATCGACTTAAAAAGCGCATATCATCAAATGCCCATTTTAGATAAAGAGAAAGTCTACACTGCTTTTGAAGCCTGCGGACAACTTTACCAGTTTACAAGAATTCCATTCGGTGTTACCAATGGTGTAGCAGCGTTTCAAAGGACTCTAGACTTCATCATAACCAGAGAGAAACTAGAAGGTACAGTTGTATACTTAGATGACGTGACAGTATGTGGTAAAGATGAGTTAGAACATGAACGTAATCTAAAAAAGTTTATGGATGCGGCGAGAAAATATAACTTAACACTAAATGAAAGAAAATGTGTTTTTAAGAAAACAAAAATCGATCTACTTGGCTATACTGTCGAAAATAACACAATCAAACCAGACGCTGAGAGATTGAAACCCCTTTTAGAACTTCCAGCTCCCATTAAAAACTCAGAACTCAAACGCGCTTTGGGAATGTTCGCCCACTATGCAAAATGGGTTGAAAGATTTTCGGAGAAGATAAAACCTTTAACTTGTGTTTCAAGTTTTCCTTTAACACCTGATGCTCTAAAATGCTTCCAAGAGATTAAATCAGACATAAAGAAAGCAATAGATGATGATGAAACTTTCACTGTTGAAACTGACGCCTCGGATTTTGCTATAGCCGCTACGCTTACGCAAAAGGGTCGTCCAGTCGCTTTCTTCTCTCGAACGCTTTCCAATCCAGAATGTCGACATTCATCAATAGAGAAGGAAGCTTGTGCAATTGTTGAAAGTCTTAAGAAATGGAGACATTTTCTGATTGGGAAACACTTTCTTTTAATTACGGATCAAAAATCAGTAACGTACATGTTGAATCAAAATCACAATAGCAAGATTAAAAATGAGAAGATAATGCGCTGGAGGCTAGAGCTATCCTGCTACAAATATGACATTATATATAGACCAGGTTCGGAAAACACAACAGCAGACGCTCTGTCACGAGTTTGTGCGTACATGAACACCGACAAATTAAAACAGCTTCATAATGCGCTTTGCCATCCTGGAGTAAGTAGAATGTTCCATTGGATACGCTCTAAAAACCTACCGTATATAGCAAATGATGTAAAAGAGATGATTGCATTGTGTCCAACGTGCGCTGAAATTAAGCCAAGATTTTTGAAAGCAAAAGGTCAACTAATTAAGGCTACGTCTCCATTCGAACGCCTTAATATTGATTTTAAAGGTCCTCTCCCTTCTAATTCTTCAAACAAATATATTTTAACGATTATCGATGAATATAGCAAATTTCCCTTCGCTTACCCATGCAAAGATATGACCTCATCCACAGTCATTAAATGCCTGAAAGACCTGTTTCTCACTTTTGGCCAGCCTCTTTACATACACAGCGACAGATAACCTCATTCATGTCTGAAGAATTTAAAAATTTCCTAAAAAACTCAAACATTGCATCCTCAAGAACGACGCCATACAATCCACAGGGTAATGGTCAAGTGGAACGTTTGAACGGAACACTTTGGCGTACTATTCAGCTCAGTCTACGTTCAAAGAGTTTGTCAATTGGAAACTGGGAGGAAGTCCTTAAAGATGCCCTTCATTGTATCCGATCACTTCTTTGTACATCGATTAATGCTACGCCACATGAAAAACTATTCACGTACCCTCGAAGATCACCAAACGGGGATTCGCTACCATCATGGCTTTCAACGCCTGGACCTGTTCTAGTAAAAAAGAATGTCCGTCACTCAAAGACTGATCCCGTAGTAGAAGAAGCTGAACTTATCGAGAGTAATCCTTACTACTCTTTAATTAGAAGAGCTAATGGAGAAATGTCAACCGTGACAAATCGTCATTTAGCGCCCTTCCCAAACAACGTTGACGAGGGTGAAGATGATGTTAGTCTTGAAACTTCAGAGACTGAGGCCTCACAAGAATTACAAACTTCTGATGGATCTTCGACGGAACAAGAGGTTAGAAGGTCTACTCGAATTAGAAGGCCATCGCGGTTTCAAAACTTTGTTGTAGAAAGTGGAATTGAAAATTCTACAGGGGCAGAAAATTCTGCAGAAGAAGAAAATTCTACAGGGGAAGAATGATATGATATTTTATCTAGTTATCATTTGATAGTCATTTATCGTTATTGTCAAAGTTAATTGAATTGTCTAGTTGATTTCTTTAAGCTAATAAAAGCCATATTTCCAGTGGTTACAAATATTATATCACTATACAGGCGTTAAAGTTCTAATTAGTTGTGGTCATACGTACTTAAACCTGATTTTTCGGACCTAATTACTTTTACCTTGTAATAAACCCTATTCATCTTCCAGAAATAATAGAAAGGATGTCATTACGATATTTCTCTTATTGTTTCTTTATGAAGTGCAATTTGTGTTATCGGGGTCTTTTCAAATTTACCTTTAATTATAATATTATCTTATGAAATGCATTGTTCTATTGTCATTTATACATACTCGTTTTGTCTAAAAAAAATTTAATTCATTTCCTTTGTCACCCTTTTCAACTAAAGAAATAAAGAACAATTTTTTATGTGTCTTCATTAAGAAATCTTTATGTAAGGGAGTGGCGAATATTACACATAATATTGTAGATATACTATAACTAGGTATAACTATTTGGTATTTAATTACTCCACAAAAGACGTTTCAGTTACCTATTCTTATTTTCTCAAAACGAAAGCGCAGTAGTTAAAAATTATGTGTTCTTAAATTACAGGATTTAACTATATCAGACTCTTCATACAACTTCAAAAAAAAACCAGCGTGATTATATTTAAGAAATGGAAATACTTAAAGAATCGCGATGTGTTGAAAATGAAAGACCAAATAACTATTATTTGAAACATTTTTCCATGAAGTAGATGTTTACCAAGATGTGCACTACTACATACATTCTGTAAAGGCAATGGTCTAGTAGCTTCTTAAAAATATTTAATTTTAATAAACCAAAGATTTACAGAATTATCCGGGTGTGAATTATTCGGGAGCGAATTTTTCGAGTGCGAATGGTCCGGGTGCGAATTATCCGGGAGCGAAATGTCCAGAGTGCGAAATATCCTGGGAGCGAAATGTCCGAGTGCGAATTGTCCGTACACGGCACCACAACACTTTGGCCAAATCTTGTATTTAACATCCATACCTTCTACTAATGGCTGCTGTACACATCCTTTAATAGGAAAAGGTTTACGAACTAAACTGTCGGTAATAGATTCATTATATTTTGGAAAATTTGTGATTTTAAATATATACTAAAGTAGGATTTTCCTTTTGCTTTTGTTGTCTTTGCTAATTTAGTTTGAGTATGTCAGGGTTTAATAATAATAATAATAATGGCCTTTATTCACATTCCGTTAAAAAAAAACACAACTAAAATAATATATAAACATGTACAAAGAAAAGAAGAATCGAATTTATGGGTTTATGGGTTTTTGTCCGGAAGAAGGTTTCCTTGATATCTCCTGGTTGTATACGTAATATATGTTGTAGGCTCTCGTCTTTTCTTGCACACAAAGTTATGAGTTTTTATTAAATTTCCTATCTCATTTGTTTTATAAAAAGAACCACCAGTTTTAACAAAAAAATGTTGTTGGTCCATGTGCAGAGATATTCTCGGTATTTGTTAAGAAAATAATGTTATCTGCCATGGTTTTTTACGTGGATTTATGTATGTTCTAAATATTGTTTCAAAGCTCCTATGGTTCACACTACTTCAGATACGGTAATTAAAATTGGAAGCAAATGATTGTGTGTGTTACAGGTTTCGAAAATTTAGCCAATAAAAATTGTACAATTAAAAGTGCCGAGAATTTTTTGGGATGAGCTTAACTGCACGCAACTGTACGTCTGCAGGAACCTCTGCTAACACTTCAAACACTTGGTCGATACTATTTTCATTCCATGAACGCAGCAAGCTCGGTACACGTTTGTAACTAGTTTGTCTTAAAAGTGTAGAATGTACTAACATTTAATATGTAAATACCGACTACCTTAAAATGCCTTTCTTAAGTGGATATTAAATATTCTAGAAATCTCATCTAATAATTTATGCAATATCCCGTAGTCGGCTTCATAATTTCCGGGTGCCCATTCTTAAAAAGTAAAGACCGGATATGAATATGGAAAAAATAAAAGTACCAACCTAGTTGAATTCCCCGTTGTATAAAGTCTCGTTGTACGAAAGGCGTTATTTAAAAAACTGCAGGCGACCTCATTTTAAGAGCACGAACGCTTCACACCTTAACAGTGCCTTTCAAGTGTAGGAAAAAAGGGTATATTAAACACTAAAAGGGTGCAAACATGTGAAGTGTGAAAATACGGCCGGAAGTGTCATATAAAATGCACCATGCATGTGTATTAGTTCACACCGTATCCTATATCAGGACTCGGTCGGGGGTCCGCTGAAATCGTTTATGGTCAATTACCGATCGTACCGAAATATTTCAAGTCTATTATCCTTGCCAACGCAGAAAGAATTAGTTGCAAACGATAAGCTAACGAAGTTATTTTTTTTAATTAATCTACATATGTAATTGGGTGGTATAGTGCCCATTTACCATTACACATAGCAGTATACTAGTATAAGCTCCCAGAAAGTGGTACAAAATCCTTGAAATGCTTAGCAGTTCGGTCAAATTCCCAGATAAAAGTTTAAATTTACAGTTAGATCTGTAAATTAAAAAAAAAATTGTATTTGTATGTTCAGGACAAATACTCTTTTTCTCCTAAAAATATTTACAAGCTATCATTTGTAATTTTCTATACAGAAAAATGAATTGCCCGATCCACAAACAATTTTTCTAATCTGAGGAAGAACAGAACTTGCACTAAACATAAATGACTCAAAACTTAATTTTTATGAAGGATTTTTAAGTAATTAACATTGCGCTTTTAATATATTAATTCTAAGTGTAGATTATCTTACACAAGAGGTAAGCGATAGTGACACGTTTTTAATCAGGTTGTTCAGATGTGAATATGTCGATTTTGGATAAATAAAAAATTACCACCTCAAAACGGTACCCTCCTGATAGCAAAAGTACGAAAAACTTTATCTCGTCGAAATTAGTCCAGTCAAATTAGACGTAAAAATGCTAAATGGTTACAAAAGGTCCGGTAGAAGATTTTATTTTTCAAACTTGTTTAAATAGTAATGAGAGAGAAAAATCCAAGTTTGCCAATGCCACTGACGTCGGGAGAAATTTCTGTGGTCAAAAATCTGCAAAAATTTCTGACTTTTTTCGGTTCGGTTAAAATAACTCACCAACGGTAATACTTAGGTAAAATCATCCATTATTAAAAACTGTAGTGTATAAAAGTACCTTCAATTTGATATTTTATTTGGCCCCCGAACATGTATAGTTTAGGAGATACACTAATTTAAAGTTTCGTGATTATAGTAATAACATTTTTAGCGCATTTTTTTAAGAATTAAAAGAAATGTGGGACCACTAATTTGTCTAAGATTTTGTATGTACATGCATCTAATGCAGATGTCATGTCAAAATTTTGAAAATGGTGGAGGGAGAGGGGGTAAATACACGTTCTATCCTTCATGGTATTCTAATGAAAGGTCTCATCGAAATAAATTGGTTTCTACAAACTATAACCTTCCTGCGCGACTCCGTTTCGACATTGGGAGACCGGCGGGGTGGGGGTATCATCATCCATGGTATTCTAATTAAAAGTAACTGTTTTCTACCAGCTCCCGCCATTCTTTCTAACGTACCCCTTATCAATAAGGGGGTAGGTGAGGGGGGACTTGTTTTATCCTTCATGGTACTCTAATGAATTGACTCAAGGAATTACTTTTTACCAATCATAGCCATTATCGTAATCGCTTATACTTACTTATATTTGAAGAGCGGATTGTGTGAAAAGGGTACTCACAAAAGGCGATTGAGACGTCTGGAAGAAATATATCTTTTGGTGATGGCATAATTTATGAGCGAAACGGTTTGTCGAAGGAGAGTACACACAAAGGCAAAATGAATCACCTGAACGAGCTATCTATTGGTAAAGTCCAACCGAATATCTTGAAAACGAAGTGTCATAAGAGGGCACTCATAAAGCGCAAGTGGAACATCAGGACGAGACACGTTCATTGGAGACCTCGAAACTTTCATTGCAAATATCTGCAGAACTATTCCGGTTTTTAAAAAAAAATGCGCTTTATCTGCATAAGAATTGTGCACAATTTTACTACTTGTTTACGTTGGTAGACTTCAAATTAATGTCTAATATAATGTCATGAACCTGAGCGAATTTAGTTTGTAAAATGGCAAACAAAATCATCATTATTATTACTATTACAAAAAAACATTATTGGAAGAAGTGAAACCTAATTGTGTGATTATGTCTTATCAAATAACGTTTCTATAACTATAAAATGCTGTTAGATACATCTAATGTATTATTGTACTAGGTGGTAGGTACGTATTAATTTTAACACCTCATGTTGGACCAAGAGAGTGAGAGGGAAGAAAATGAATAAGGTGGACAAAATGTAAAGATCCACAAATTACACTGTTTTTTAGGATATACATCAAGTTGAAGTTTCGAGTTTTTACTTACCTAATTTTTGAAAAAAAATATCTCCAGCAAAAATTTAAAGTTAAATAAATAAATTTAGGTATTTATTTCTATACGTAACCTAATCTATTTGTGTAAATTTATTTCCAAGTCCAGCAACGTAAAAGATGGTTTATTTTCCAAAATTACTATAAACAGGAAACGTTAAATTAGTGTATCTTCTAAACTATACATGTTAGGGAGCCAAATAACATATCAAATTAAAGGTACTCTTATACACTTTTATACATCTTCTACCGGACCTTTTGTAATGAGAAAGTACAAATTGACTGGACTAAATGGAAATATTGAATCAAAAATTGATTTCGAAATTTAAAAAACTCCAATTTAATGCTAAATGCAATTTGTCGCTGATGGATGGTGCTGTACCGGGTGATCCAATAAGACTGTTCCTTAGCCATACCTCGGGAACCGTTCGTCGTATGACTTAGGGGTAAAAAAATTGTTGGGTAAATCGGTCAAGAAAAATCGCTGGAAAATATGTTCAAGTTCTAAAAATGACCACCAGAGGGCGTAACTGCCATATTAAATTTTAAAATTGCATTTTCGAAAAATTCGATTGTTATAAAATCATGGCCGACTACTAAAAAGAAAATCCCAAAAAAATAGTGACAATTCAATAAAATGGGAATAAGTCAGAAACTGTTAAAGATAGCTATAGGAACATGTATTGTCAAAATATGCCCATTTCGATTCTCTATCTCATGGAATAGTAAGAACATGGTCATTCCATTAAAAAAAACTGAGTTTTTAGACTTTAAAGTTTCTTAAATTTGGATCTCCATAGGTGCGGTTGTACGCAACTTAACTTTTTTTTAAGTACACTAAAAGAAAGCCCTATTCATTCTCTATGCACTGATAAAAATAGGTTGCCATGACTACAACCGTTTTCAAGTAATCAATTATCAAGATACCATCTGCATCCGCCATTTTGTTTTCTTAAAGTCAAAATAACTTAAAAACCATAAATGGCAGATATCGACATGTGGGTATCAAAAGAACTGAAATTTCACGTAGAATCCAAAAATGCAATAAAAAATAGGGGTTGCCATTTAAAATAACGAAATTACTATCTACATCTGGTGTTTCCGGAAGGGCGGCGATTTTGAAAATATTTTACAGCAATTCGACCTTCAGAGTAACTCCTAAGTACAAATTTTCAAAAACCTACCTATTTTAGTTTGCCAGAAACGTTTAACTAAAGCTCCCAAAAAAACGCCCTGTATAAAAAAATTTGCTGTGGCTAATAGTAGGGGAGCTAGCTCAAAATCCACTGAACGAGAATGATCAAAATTTTAACCGATGGAGCTCCATTTTGCCCTATCCTAGTATGCTAAAATCGACCGTCTGCCGCCTCAGGTCATATTACTTAAAGCGCTGCGGGTACTTCTTGCGGTACCAATTCTAAAAGGTTGCTTTTCGAGAAAATAAGTTATACACCTAACGAAAACGTTGATAAGAGCTCTTAAAAAATATTTTAGAAAATCGCGAACATTTGATAACATGATAACCGAATGAAGCTGATTTTTTTTACAGACTGATGATAGGTACAGCCAATGACTATGACAGTGTTTCTTTTTTAAATTTTTTCTCTAATTATAAGATATCTTATAATGATAAGATAATAAGATAATCTCAATCCAAGTGAAACTTCCATGACAATCATGGAATTACGAACACATAGTCCACTTAATTAGACATGTATTCGGGTATAACGTCAATATGAACTCATTGTATTTCCCCTCGTATTTCCCTTATTTTTAAATTAAATTGCAGGTATAATACTATAAGAAACACGTCTATAATTGGTTTTTAAAGCACTTGCAACGTTTAAAGGCACTTCGCTTCGCGTCGTGCCCTCAAATTCGTTGCGCGTGCTTTGAAGACTTGATTATACACTTGTCTCTTAATATACTATTTAGGAACTGTATAGAATCTGTACAAACTAAAGAATATACAGAACATTTAGAACCTTTAGAATTTTGGCAAAATTTTTGGACACCCCCTACGTTGAATTTTTTTTAATTTATAAAGACAACTTTGAATATGTAACAGTTTTTTCTTACCCCCCCCCCCTCACCCAATTTTGTGAACAATTTTTTTGCAAAATTCGAAAGGTCACGTACGAAACTCGTTAGTTCCATCACAAACTATTAGGAGAATACACACTATATGTATCTTTTCATATGGACCATATCAAAGCATTAAAGCTTTTAGGCAATGTACCTATCTCTCAAGAGAAACACTTCCCTTAGCTGACTTAAACGAAAAATGTTTGCTTTTGGTCCTTTTATCACCCAATTTCATTGTCAATTGAAGCCCTAGACTTATTACAATCTTCAATAAATCTTCTGATCCATCGTAAAATTTTCTTCTTAGGATATTTTTCGAATTACCTCAGAATCTTTTTATATTTAATCCCTGTATAATGGTCTTTTAGTTCGATTCTATGCAAAACTATTGACTTCCATCTTTACATCGAACTTTTTTTATTCATCTATTTGGTGTTAGCCACTCAGGGCCGCCGATAAGGGGGGTCAGCCGGGGCATTTGCCCCGGGGCCCGGTCATATTCCGGGGGCCCGGCCAAAAGAGATTTTGAAACATGATTTTTAATTGTATTTTTTAACAGAAATCTGCATATGCATATCTCTATATGAGAGAGTAGAATATAAAAAAAATGCACAGCAGAAGATTTAAAAAACCATACCATATTGAGCAAAATTTCGGCACAGTGGCAGAAGGCTCGCTAGGTAAAAAACCGTTTGATCAATCTCGATACATTAGCTCTTGAAGCTCAACTTGCTAGAGAAATTAATTTTGAGCGAGTGATATTCACTTTTGCTAATAAGAAAATCCGCAGTTAAATTGTAATATGGTTATTTGAATTCTAACAATTCATAATAAATTATGAAAATTACTGTGTCTGTATGAAAATTATTCAAATGTTCTCCTTTCAAATCTAAGTACTCGTATATAGTTTAAGATAAGGGTGATGGACAATAAAAATTTCAATTATAAGGGCCCGGTCAAAAAATCTTCCCGGGGCCCGTCGAGGCTAACGGCGCCCCTGTAAGCCACTATACAAGTGCAATAATTCCGAAGAAACCCCACTTTTTCTTGCGAGTGAAAATATTCACACAAAGTCGATCATATCCTTCGAACTGTATTACAATTCCCCGTGTACTAAACTAAATTGTCATAGAATGTTACTCTCGAACTTATGTCTTCTTTTGTCACTCTTAAGCCCATATAGAATATTACTGTTTTGAGTATTTCAATTAAAATACAGCTAAAGAGCTTTTAATTTCATACGCAAAGTACACCAGCGGAATGTGTTAAACTCGTGATTCATTTCCATACGGGTTACATAGAGATTTCGATACAAAAGCTTTTAAGACACAAGCTTTTTGCTTCGCGAGTAAAAGTTTAGGATCTTGAAACAATTTCATAATTGAACTTTAAAACTTTCGCGAACATTAACAGAAAGAAAAGTAACTTTGTTCAATGTAGCTTCATTTCTTGGCACACATTTGTTTAAATCTATTGGTGCATAACAACTAAAAGTTTGAAATTTCTCTAGAGAGAAGCTGTCCGTGACAAAATCAAAAGTTTATCCTTGGAGAAATCCCAGTAGTTTTTCTTGGAGTGGAAGCTATTTATTAGCGGTTTTATTTATAAATAGTTATCTGAAAGTTGTTTATATTCAGTTTGGTGGATTTTAGCATCGCGCGGAATCCATCTCGAACGATCCATCATATTTAAATAAAGCGTGAAAAGAATTACCCGAACGCCAACTCTTGGTAACATTGTGAAAGCTGATGTTTTATGCATATATGTTTTTGATCTAAAAACTTGCGACAGTAATAATAAATTTGTGTACTCGAATAAGTTCCTGTCACTCACGGGTCGCTTAGACATACAAAAGGGCGTACGAGCAATTTCTTTCTTTGTTATCTACTTTTAGATAGAATCTGACACTGAGTAATCTCTCACCTACACAACTTTTCACTTACCTGGTTCGTGTTAGCGAAAACCTAACTAGAGTAGTGGCTCTAAATCCACCGCCGAGTCACTCGAACTAAAAGTGCCAACTTCATTTTACCATTTCCATCTTCATATTCATTTTGTAATCTACGCTCGAACGAAAATAAAGTTTTCCATTTGTACGTTGGACGAGGCTCAACGTCGGGGACTCTCCCGAGACGTTTTACTTACAAATTTCACGCTTTATCTAGTGTAAAGATTCCCTCGTGTTTATTATTTTTTTTATTCAGAAATTGCGTGCGTACTTCTCGTTCACGTTTCAACGCAGCGGACGAATTTAAAATGCGCTTCCTCGCAAACCAAGGAAATGTGTTTTGAAACATTGTATATTATCTAAACTGACATCTTCCATTCAGAGGCGAATGAAAAAAGAAATCCGAGAAACATTTGTATATTTGTTCTTATTTCTCTTAGAGTGACAGTAAGAAGGCAGAAAAGAAAGAGAGAAATCACTGTCACTGGCACGGCTTAAACAGTAAAAACTACCTTAAATATTTCATAACTTAGTTTTGAGATAAACGACGTTGAGACGTAACAGGCTAGCCCTTTTATCGTATAGAAAGCAAGTACATGTTCCCATTTGTTACTGTAGTGCCCTTTGAAAACCATGAATGAACGTGTCAGACACGTAATATCGTCGTATGGGGTTTTCTTTTCATTTACTATTTATTAAATCTTAAATTCTCGCTGCAAGAGTATTTTCTCAATAATACGTTAAGTAATCCTCCAGAACCTCTGCTAAATGTCAAAGGTTGCTATGAAAATGAATTGCCTCAAGAACATTTATGTTTTCTACTTTGCAAATGGTCAAAATTGGAAAAGTGTTTTTATCCATTCAGACCTGATCGAATATTTGAAAGCTTTACAGATCAATGAGGCATAATCTAAAGTTCTATGGTGCTATTCCAGAGGATTCTATCGCTATTCCAGATCTTCCAAATTTTCTGACGAATCTTCTTTTGCCTTTTCCAGAGCTTTCAAGGTCCAGCTAGGGAAGTGTATAGGGAAGGGGTCTGGAAAGCTTTGTTATCAAGTATCAAATCATTGTAACACTGAAAAACACGCTTTATATTGTATAGTATTACTAAATAACTTATTGAATGGACATTCCCAATTAATACATTATTCAGACACTTTTTAATGGAGATTTAGAATATGGCATCCCGTTTTAACAACTTTTAAGATGACGGAGAAATACGTAGCAACTTTAGTTTTTATGATAGGCGCCGTTTTGGATTTTGACATTTTGAGATTATGCCTTTTTTTCTCTTTACGATACATCACACATGTTGGTTCAGTATCACATTTTCCCTAAAAATGCAATGATCATTTTCTGCGAAGAGTGCTTAGCAAAAACAAAATGTTCTTTTGTTGTTAACAAAAAGTTGACTTCTTTCAAGCAGTGTTATTTACGTTTGTGCTAGTTTTATTGCGAAAATATTATTTATTCTTATGTATTTTGTTCTAATTTAAATTATAATTTTCCTACAAAAAGAAGGTTCAATTCTGTTCAGATGAAAATCAATTTTCTCAACACTAGTTCCCTGCCAATGCTGGAACCAGACAAATGGATCAAACTGTCAAACTTTTGTTCACAATAAAAAAGCGTTTTGTTTTTCCAAAGCACTCTTCCCAAAACATTAAAAACTGTATGTTTAGGAAAAATGGGATACTGAACCATAACATTGTCTCGTATTTAAAGAATCCACCACTTCCACCATAAAATAATCTCATTCTTTATAATTTTTCACATAAACTGCCAGCTTCGACAGAACGCGTCCCGCTTCCCCACTTGCGCCGAGATACGCGCACATCAGAACCACATGTGCATTAATTAAATTTCACCTAACAATAAAATTTCTTATCGCAAACCACCAGATAAATCAAGAAAAACTCGACCAGGGGCCTGTAACACAAGCCGTACAAGTCCTACAATTGTTAGAACACATTTTCCACTTGTAGCTCATTTGCATATATCGAATTCCCTAGGACATGTAGTTATAGTTACAGGCAGGTTACAATTGAATAGTTTGTGTTATAGGCCCCAGATGTCTCTTACGTCTAACACCTTATCTAGATTGAACAATTTACGAAAGCGATAAAATTAAAACGAGAATTACGCATCGACAAAAAATTAAAACTGAAACACAATTTCAAACGAAAGTATCATACTTTGTGTTTATTTCTAAAAACCCACCGTATATTTACGTAAAAAAATGAGATATTTCCATACAGGGTGGCCCAACCTTATTGAAGACGTTTGAACCAAAATAATGTCCGCGTGACGTCGTTTACACAACTACACTGCATGCATCTATTGAAAATCAAAACGAATGACACAAACAAACGAATTGGATCTGGCCTTTGAGTACATGCTTTAAAATTAAGGTTTCCATAAATCCCCTTAGAAGGATCACTTTTAAAAACCACAGTAATTTAAGAGTTTAAGAAGAAACCTTAAAAAATTAAAACAACAAAAATTCCAAAGGTGACTCGACAGCAACTCATTTTTGACCGCATCGCACTATATTCCATACATAACGGGCACCCTATATATATTAATCAAGTAATAAAGAAGAGTTTTTTTTGGAAGGGACATTAGTCAGTTGTGATTGCGCGGTTTGCCCTTTTTTGATTTGGATATCGCAGTTTATGAGTGGATCATTGACATTCAGCCTTGTGATGTATTACTAACGGTAAACTTAACGTGTGCAGGGTATCTGTCAAAAACGTCATTTTGCCTATACTAAATAACCAGAAATAACGTTTTTTGTTGGAAATAACTTGCAGTTTGACGTTTCTGATACGTCATAGGGCTGATTATATATAAGATTTATTTAACCTGTTTTGATCAAGCGCTTGTAGCGTGGTAGTTTGTCTGTGGCACGGTTGCCACTTTTTATTACAGGAATTATTAAATAAATTTGCGTCTGTCTCAATGAACAATTTTTTTCTCAGTTTGAGCCCAACTTACGATCCTGGATTTTAAGAGTGTCATACATGGTTTCTAGTCTTAACACTTTTGATTGAGAAGTCTGGTCGAAAAAGTAGGAATTGTTGTGGATTCTACGCACCAAAATTAATAAGAAAAAGTGTTTTCCCGAGAAATTTTGGTGCAATCGATTTTTGTAAAAAAGGAAGGTTATACACTGCCTTTTTTTGAGCCCCGAAAAAAAAATTGTCTCAGATCGACCCAGAAAAAAATTTTTCTTATAGAACGTGACCTGTAGAATCCATAATTTCAAACAGTTCCAAGATTGGGCTACTAGTTCAAAAGTTACAGGCCTTTGAATTTTCTTTCGAAATTGGTTTCTAGTCTATAACTTTTGATTGAGGAGTCTGATCGAAAAAGTACGAATTGTTTTGGATTCTACGCACAAAAATTAATAAGAAAAAGTGTTTTCCCGAGAAATTTTGGTGCAGTCGATTTTTGTAAAAAAAGGAAGGTTATACACTGCCTTTTTTTTGCCCCGAAAAAAAAATTGTCTCAGATAGACCCAGAAAAAAATTTTGCTTATAGAACGTGACCTGTAGAATCCATAATTTCAAACAGTTCCAAAATTGGGCTACTAGTTCAAAAGTTACAACAGCCCTTTGTATTTTCTTTCGAAATTGGTTTCTAGTCTATAACTTTTTGATTGAGAAGTCTGATCGAAAAAGTACGAATTGTTTTGGATTCTAAGCACCAAAATTAATAAGAGAAAGTGTTTTCCCGAGAAATTTTGGTGCAGTCGATTTTTGTAAAAAAGGAAGGTTATACACTGCTTTTTTTTGAGCCCCGAAAAAAAATTGTCTCAGATCGACCCGGAAAAAAAATTTTCTTATAGAATGTGGCCTGTAGAATCCATAATTTCAAACAGTTCTAAGACTGGGCTACTAGTTCAAAAGTTACAGCCCTTTGAATTTTCTTTCGAAATTGGTTTCTAGCAGGGTGTTTTTCTGGGTGACTTTATCTAAATTGAGCTAGCTGGCAAGTGTTCTTTGAGTGGCTTAGTGACGGATGCCGCTTCATTTAATTTAATTTTTTATAAAAAACAATGTACAATTGTAATACAACGTCAGGACTAACAAATATTTAATTTCACTTTTAAATTCATCTACAATTTGCCATCAAATAAATATTTCAATTACAGTACAGTATTTTTGGAAAAACATTTTATACTGTCCAACATGATTTTGTATTTACAACTTTTTTGTTTTAAACACGTTTCTAAGATATTGGGATATTTTCCGGACCAGAGCACTTCAAAGCTTTATAAAGAGCACTATAGCGCCTGACCAGAGTATTCTATCGCCAGCATAGAGCTTTTAAATTTTCTGCTAGAGCTTTTACATACTAGGAACATTAAAAAATTGATAAGGTGCTTCCATACACTTTTAGGTTCGGCTAGATTAGGAAACAAACCTAAAATCTATCGAAAAAACCTTATAATCTTCAAATACACACCAAAAAAGTTTCTGGAAAGTTCCTATGTTCTTGGACGGCCAAAAGGCATTAGAAAGTTCTCTAAACTTTCCAGTGCATTTAAACTTTTTCAAAGTGAAGTCCTACTAGAGATTTATGGGCTTTTGATATAGTGTTTTAGCGTTTTTCGGAGCTATTCCCCTGATAAAAAGTTTCTGTTGCTTCAGAAAGGGCTCTAGATATGGCCAAGGAATTTTTAAAAAGTACTCACAAGGCTCTGGAAAGAACTAAGGGGATACTCTAGAGCGTTATAAGTGATTTTCAGAAGATTATAGGTCCTGTGACAGTTTTCAGGGTCCTTTCAAGTGCATTACAAAGGGATTTATGCTCTCCTATTTCACAAAAGGACCTTTAACTCATTAATACAGTTAAAAACTGCAATAATAGAACCCTTGACCTAATTTTAACTAACTTAAACGCGGAAATTAAATCTGCTGTCTACTCACTGGATAAAATTAATCCACTTCATCCTGCACTAGAAATAGTCTACAAAGTCCACAGACCAGCTAAGCGAATTACCAAATTAACCAACTTCAATTTCAAAAAAGCAGATTTTCTTAAAATGTACGTCCTTTTTCGCGATATTAATTGGAAGGAGTCTCTTATCCTGAAGAATTTCAAATCGGTAGATGATGCAGTAACTACCTAGCTTTAAACAAACGGTAATGAACATTTTCGATGAATGTGTCCCCAAAGTTACAATTAGGAGTGCCAATAAGTATCCTAGCTGGTTTAATATAGACATTATTAAGAAAATCAAACGAAAAATAAGTTTCGGTTACAGGGCCAATCGGAAGACTTCATTGAAGCCAGAAAAGAACTGAAAAGAATGATCCACATTGCTCATAAGAGGTACATTAATCAAATTGAAATGGATCTGCGGAAGAATCCCAATAAATTCTGGAACTACATCAAGTCGTTGAGGAAGAATAGTCAACTACCTGAAGTTTTTGAGTACAAAGACACCTCGTTAACGGACGCCAGAAGCATTGCGGACGCCTTTGCATCCTTCTTCGAGTCAGTCTACACTGTTGAGAGGAACGATGACCCGGAAGATGACGTGGAATCGGACTTGGTGTTATCCAAATTGCACTTGACTCAGTTACATGAATCCGAGATACTGGAAGCAATTAAAAAATTGAAACCGAGGTCGGCTATGGGCGAAGATGGAATCCCACCCTACATCGTGAAGGGATGTGCATCTTTATTGGTAACCCCCTTACTACATCTATTTAATTTAGCTTTGCAAACATGTACATTCCCTGAAGCTTGGAAATGCATCAGAATAACACCAATTCACAAAAGTGGAAGCCGAACATTAGGTGAGAATTATCGTCCAAAATTTTCGAAAGAGTGATCTATACTTCCCCAGGGAACACTACTTGGTCCTTTTCTGTTTCTCTTATACATAAATGATTTACCTCGAAAGCACTACTATTTGCGGACGACCTAAAACTTTTTAATAAAGTCCAATCCGCAAGTGACTGTTTAAATATTCAAGAGGACATTAACTCAGTAATTAAGTGGTGTATCAAAAATAAACTAAAACTAAATATCAATAAGTGTAAAGTCCTTACTTTTACTAGATCGAAAAATCCCTTACTTTTTGACTATAAGATGAATGGAAAGGTCTTACTAAGAGTCACCTCCGTTAAGGACCTGGGCGTGTTTTTCAATACCAACCTTTTCAACTTACACATTGAAAACCTAACAAATGAGTGTTACAAACTTCTTGGTTTCGTTATCAGAAATACACTCAGTTTCACGAATATACAGACAATGCTAACCTTATATAATGCGTTTATTAGATCCAAGCTTGAGTATGCTACATGTATCTGGTCTCCTCAAACTCTCAAATACTCAGACATGATCGAAAAAGTGCAGAAAAAGTTCATCTGAGTAATGTTTTTTAGGTCAACCCAAAATTATCCACATTTGATCTCTTACGGTACCCAGCTTAATTACTTAAATAGTACTTTCGGCTTAGATATAACGAGGTTAGAAACCCGACGGTACATTAGCTCCACAATTTTTGTCTTCAAAATTTTACACAATTTGTTAAACTCTTCCGAATTACTTCAAGAAATTAAGCTTAAGGTACCATTTGTTAAACTAAGGCAAAATAATACTATTGTAACGGAAACGCTCCAGACATGACGTCGCCTTTGGCGCTCTGGAATTTTCTACGCGCGCGATAGTGGGATTTGTATAGGAATATTCGAGAATGTACGCGGATGTTCTGGACTTACATTGCTTGCGTGTATAAATGGTTGCGGACCGAACATCGCGGCAGTTTACTATCGAACGAGATCGAGTACGTATGAAACATTGAGCGCGAAAATCTGATATAAATTGCGAAGTGTGTAATATAAATAGTCGATATAAATTGTACAGTTTTTATAGTGATTTAGTTTTGTTTAATAAATATTAATATAAATCGAACCCGAATTTATAAATCACGTTACACTATTTTTGCAGTTAACAACACAACTTCCCCACTTATTGAGATCTTGATCACTTTAAATAAGTTGTCCCCAGTTAATGATATCGACTTTTATCACGATCCCCTAAATTCAATAATAATTAAAATTAGATCTTAAGTCCTAATATTTGTTCAGAGCCCCAGTGCCATGTAATTGGAATTTTTATTCTGTATGGTTTCTGGTTAAACAAATAAATAAATAAATAAATATACTTTTCTTGAAAGCTCTGGAAAAGCACTTAAAATTCCTTGGGAAAGTAGAAGGCTATAGAAGATTTATAGCATTTTTTCTAATATTTAAAACAATACAAAAACGCGTGATGTAAGTGTAACATACCGGGCAGTTTTCAAATTTTATTGTTCCCGCTTTTATACATTTCATTAAAGTAGAAAAACACAGGCTACGCCACTGGAAATGTTTTATCCCGAAGATCATACATATCATACATCTTAAATAGAGACATAAGAGACAGAGATAGTGTAGTGGAAAAATTGTGTTGGGATTTGTGCTCATAGAGGCAGGGAGATGTCCGGTAAATACAATAGTTTACAATCAGATATTTAGATTCTATCAATTCGAAGCCTTGGATTTTTTACTTTTCTAATTTATTAAATGGCTACCAATGAATTGACTTTTAATTTGTTGTGCCATAGTGGTAGTCTACTAATTAAGCTCAAGTAATGCGAACAAAACGAATGGTTAATTTAAAAAAGACATCCTATAATTTTAAGAAATTACAACTTCCACAAAATAAAGTAAATAGCAAAACCAGCACTGCCACCTCCGCCCAGTGATCAATATAAGCTAAAGATGGTGCACAGCTAGATCTTGTAAATGTCTGGATTACATGAAGACGTACACTTGGCACGCGATTGAGAAAAGTTCCTTGATAAACTGTTTTGGGGTATTACAGCATAACAAATGTACCCTTAAATGCTGTGTGCAATTTTATATCGAATACTCGTGACGATTTCACTTTTGATAAATTGCATAGCCATCCAAAATATTCGGTATGAAAATTCACTGATTCATATTCCGCAGCAGTTGCATCTCTCCGTCAGCGTTTAACGTAGTACAGAAATTGTTATTGGTTGAATATGTACAATCTTTACAAAAGTTTCCACTAAATTTTATCGTGGAAGCCAGTTTAAAAGTAAAAACTTGGAAAGCAGACGTTTTTAAGCGGAAATAACCCCTAAAACTTTTGTAGATGGCCAGTAAGCAGCATCCGTGAACCGGAATACAAACAAGAACCGAATTTATATCGCCTCGCTTCACCGAGGTTTTCGTGATTTCACACTGTTTACAAAATGTTTCACTAAAAACTTAAAGCCAATCAGTTTTGCAAAATTCATTTGAATCAATCCCGTATAAGCTTAACAAGTAGCTCGTTGAAACTTGAAAAATAAATGTCTGAAAGTCAATTTACACGCCAGTTAACTAAAAGCTCGCTATAATGCGGGCACTAACGCGAACTCGTAGAAATTTTAATCCGACAGGTGGCTTATTAAAGTCTATCCCTGAAAATAATACTGACCGTCAGTTGCAGACAAAGGAATTATGGTTAGTAGGTATTATGTGGAAAAAGGCTAGTGAAATGGCTCTCGTCTACGGTACCGATGCGGTCATATGTGACTCCCGAGCTTTTAGAGCTTTATGACAGGATAATTTATGAGTTGAAGTTCATCCTGTCCCATTTCACGATAATTCTATTATAATTCCCTAAATAACTCAACTTGACACGTGACTTTAAATATTTAAATTCGTAATTGGAATAGTCAGTCGCGAAAAAAAACGGAAACGCGGTGGAAATTAAACCGGTGGCCATCTATTACAAGCCCACATTGAGGGTTGTCGGCCTATTGTTATTAGGTCATTTTATCACCCCTGTAACGTGGGCTGCATCATTGTTTTAAACGCATAAATTGTTATACATAAATTCAAAAACGAAAACGTCGGAGGCATTTTATTAATCGAGATGCGAGTTTCAGCTCTCGCGGTAAGTTGAACGGACAGTTCTCACCTCGACTTAATAAGAGATGATCTCATTTTCAAGTGCATATATCATTACTTTTATTGATTGATGGTTTATTTGTGATTGCTTCCGTATTTTTTTGGAACGAGGTCAATGCACACTTCATCGTCAAAGTATGGATCATCGTGTGTTGAGAAAAAGTCCGAGTCTGTTTCTGGGACATCTGTTCTTTCGTAACGTTCTTCCTTTGAACCTGTGCACTATTCGGAAAAATCTAAGGTCCCTGGAGGAAAACATTCCAACGCTAAATAGCCAGGCTTGTACATTTTCATAAGAATAACACAATTATTTTCCAGGCAATTCAAACCTTAGCAAGCCCTGTATATAATTAAATATTTCGTCAGTCCCTGTATATACCCACTTGTCATGTGCGGCGTATAAGACGTCGAATTTAACATGAATATCCTCTCAAGAAAAGAAAATGGCGTACAATTGACAAAATAATATAGAATTCGTCGCCAGAAGAATGGCATCATCATCTTTTGCGCAATTTTCTTAAAGAGAATCAACCCTTAATTTTATACGACCCAAAAATCTTAGTACCTTATAGAGAATGTTGTTTTGAAACGATGGTTCTCATACAATACCCTTGAAATTGACCAATGGAAAATGGAAAATTGGTGCGATTTCGATGTTTTCAGAATTTTCTTTGATTTGGACGAGTTTGACGTACTTTCGGGGGCACTGAATTGTCTGTGTTTATTATCTGCAGTCAAACAATATTTCCACTTCAACTACTACTGCTGTGAGTTGTTCAGAGCACTTTTAACTTGCAAAAAAGGAAACTCGAGGAAACATTTCCACTCATCAAAACTGTCAGCCTAATTTTTTCTGGATTTTGTGAAAAACGTTTGCTCACAAATTTTTTGCTACAAGTTCTAAAATTATGGGGTCGCTTTGTCTTCCCTTAATCTTCACAATAATCTTACAAACAAGAACAAAAAAATGGTGGAAATATGGGTAAGAAAAGTGCCGAGAAGAATATTTAAAGGCAAGAAAGCGGGAGATAGATGGGAAAAGAAAACCAATGAAGAGGTGATGGGCTTTTATGAGCAACGTTTCATATTAGGAATGATTAAAGCCCAAGGACACGCTGGTGGCCCGTATAAGGATGCTAGGAGAGGAAAGAGCAGCCATACAGAGCGGAGTGAAAAGAAAGAAGAGACAAAGGAGGCTGAAAAGGAAGTGAATAAATGCAGTTGTAGTAGATTTCAAAGAAATTGGAATCCGCTATTGGGAAAAAGCAGCCATAGACAGGAGGAGGGGGAGGCCTATAGAACTATACCATATATATAGCTCAGAAAACTTGAAAGCTTTGGAAAAGACCTCATAAGCTTCACGTAAGCCATAAAAAAGAGCGGGAAAGCTCCTTGAAAGGCTAGAGCCTTTAGAATTTAGATAATTCTCTGGATACGTTTTAAAACTACTTTCCAGTGCAATAAAAACATTTTCCAAGGAATTGAGTCATCACAGACTCGCTTAGCTTCTGAAAGGTAATTATGCCTTTATAATGTTTATAAGTATTTATTTATGTATTCACGACGTTTCTCAGTGAGCTGCCGCTTTATAATTCTATATACTTCGTGGAGTAAGTACCTAATACAGTTGGATCTTTCGTTGAATCTGTTGCTTCATGCGGACTGCAGCTCTGGTGTCTTAGCATATACGAGAAGGGGAGTCCCATAATTTGATATTTCCCGTATGAGTGGTTTAACTATATTCCGAGAAGTAAGTACCGACGATTCACTGTATATGTTGCTCTCCTACTCGTGGCATTTTGTTTTCGTAATTTCATGTATTTGTGTAGGGGTTTTTGTCCTGAAGAAGGTTTCCCTGATGTCGGGCCTTGGTGAAGGGGCATTTCCAGGTTATGGAAATCGTTTTGCGGGGCAAGGTCGTGTTCTGGGGTTATCCGATGACGCAACTAATGATGACCTTATTTATGTTTCGTTTTTTGAACACCTGCCGCAAGTTTGTATTATGAAAACCTTGTATAATTAGGAAAGGCCTAATTGCTGTGTTTTATAAATTTGTCAGTTTGATACAACGATAAAATACTTGCGTAATTGGAGCTTTTCTTTTGGTTTTTTGCTTCTTAAACTGATGGCTTTTAAATTAATTACGAACTGGATGATGATTGATTACTATACCATTTCTGCAGAACTTGTAAAATTTCGAGCTTCTTAATTTTACGAATATACGTTTCTTAAATTTCTGTCTTTCTTTCTTTTCTGCTCTCAATTATTTTGCAGTTTCGTTGATTGAATTAATTTAATTTATTTCTTTAAAATTAGACCTTGATGAATTAATTAAGTCTAGCACGCGATTAAAGGGAGCGACAGAGCAAAAAAGTAGATGCTATATTGCATATTAGAATAATTAGGTCGATTCCAACAAAGACGTAAGTAATTAGTAACCTTATTTTCTAGTGTAATAAACTAAGGTCTTTGTAAATGGGATTTCTCCAGTGACTAGGGAGTGACTGGTTTTGCGGTACCAGGTCATACTCTGGGAGTTTCTTTTTTTTTTAAATTAAATTCGAAAATTTTTACGGTCTCAAATGTATTTCATATATCTTCCTAAACCTAAAACCTCAATTTTATTTAAGAAACGAAAAAATGTTAATGAATCTTTTTTGTCGAGTTATAAATTAAACTCGAAATTTTTTACATGTACGATTAAAAGCAATTAAGTTAGGAATTAGTTGCTTTCTTTCTAGGATTCTTTTGATTTGTATTATCACGGTCTACACCGGTTTATAGACCTGTTTTCTGTGAAAAATATTAAACAACCTATAAACTACGGGGTTTAGGAACAGGACACCCCTTGTACAAAGTGAAGAGCACAAAAAAGACTATCGAACAGAGAAATGAAATAGTGGTAGTTCTATTTGAAAAAAAATAGTCATGACACTATGAAATTTGGAAACTTTACTATTTTTTTGTGAACACCCTGTATCACTAAATCCAACTTTATCATTACCAAAGTGTTTCCTTTTTATTCAGATTAACATTATTGATCAAATGAATTGTTTAACTTTAAATTCAAGGTCGCTACGCTTTATCAAAGTGGGGCTTGCTAATTGGAAATTATTAGGAAAAAAATTAATAATTTGGTAACATTGACAAAAAACCAAAAAATGAATAGGTTTCCATGCAATGGCTAAAAATGACATCTAAAAACTAAAAATATACAGGGTGTTTCATTAAAAAAATTAGTTGCCTATTGACACCGTAAAAATGGGACATCCTGTACATTTAAAAATAATTTCTTTAGATGCGCAACTATGTATGGTTGACATTTGCACTAAAGGTTTTTTGATATTTTTTACCAGGTATGAGCTAGGAGAGACCGACGCACTATAGCAGGATCCTGTGTAGAACTGTTAACATTTGAATTTAAATTAATTTTTAGTAAAAAAAGGGATCAGAGAAAATATTAATATCAAAACAGGCTTCTGCAGAAAATAACGGTAATAACGTTTAGCGAATCTCAAGAAAATGTAATAATTATTGTATCGAAACGTTAAATCAGGGAATCGACGAAAATAACAGAAATTACCTGGTCCTAGCGGCCGTCTGAATTCAGAAGGGCGAGTTCTGCAAATCTGTAACAGATAATGACACAACAAACAAATAAAAGGATTAGTGAATCGCGCTGCATATAAAGTATTGCGAAATAGCAATCCTAACGTCTGATACGGGAAGCTAATCGGATATTAAAACTGTAATTAATACTTTAAAAAATCAATCATTCGAATGACTTTACACTAGCAAAAGCAACATTTGGTCAACTACGACTGTCCTTATAGTCCGGCTATTATAAATTTATAACATAAAAGTGACGTTAAAGTCCATAAAAATGTTTTACGATGAACAAATAACTATAAATTTGTATCCAATAGTAATGCAATCTAATCAATTCAAAACACAATCAAGATAATGTGAGCAAATTCTTCGGAGTAAATAAACAACGTAGCTAAAAATCGTAGATATCGGCTTGATTCGGTAGCTAAATTTCAAATACAGGTAAAATCAGCTGTTTTGTTAATGTAGAAACTTATCTATAGCGTCGTTCTTGGCTCGTGAAAGTGGCGGGACCTTCACAAATGAATGAAAAAATACAATAATGGGCGGTTTCGACTCAGAAATATCGACGTAGAAAGCACAATCCGGGATAGATATCTACGATTTTTAGTTACAGTACTTGTCCCACTACGAAGAATTTATTCCTGTTATTTTATTTACATTTTGAATTAATTAGATTATTGTTATATAGAAATTTAGTTATTTGTGCATCGTAAAGTATTTTTCTTGAAATTAACGCCACCTCCATGCTTTTATACATCCGATTTGTACGGACGATTTGTTGTGGATTAAAATTTTGCCCCTGCTAGTGTAAAGCTATTCGAATTGTTGATTCTTATTGAGTATTAATTACGATTACCTTATTTGTGTCAGACGTTAGACATTGCTACCGCAATATGTATGTGCTGCTCAATTCACTATCCCTCTTGTTTGTTTGTTTGTGTTTCTATCTGTTACAGATAAGGCAGAAAAGCGTCCTTCTGAGCTCAAAAGGCCTTTTTCTTTGCTAAAAATGGATTAAATACTAAGTGATGTCTATCCGGTTTACTATTACTATATTTAAGCCTGAATTTTTATTACAACTTAATGCCTATATTCCATCGTTTCTAATCGGGTCCAATCCTACATGGGAATTTTGCTTGTTTTGTACTGATTTGGCAGGTTTTGTACGTTAAACTTATTCGTGACACGGAATTTTTAATTTGGATTACAACTTAATGCTAAGAATGAAGGTTTCTTGTGGGTGTTAAAATTTTCATCTGAATTGTACCCATTTTGTGAACCAATCCTCTTGTGTTGTTACCAATGTTAATAGAGAAAACTTTAAATTTTGGATTCTAATGCCTATACGTATCAACATTTCCAATCGAGTAGCATTTTACATGGTGCTCCAACCTCGCACTTTAATAAAAATGGAAAATAGGTACAAGAAATCCATCCAAACCTATTCTAAAGTCGAAGTGGCAATGTGGAGTGCAATTTTAATAAGGCAAAATAAATTGATTATACAAGATGAGCTTCGTCTTAATTTTCAACAACCGAGAAGCAGTGTCGTATTAAGGATTAAGATTAAACGAGCGAAACTAAAGCGTGCCAGTTAAAATTTCGTTATCCACCAAAACTATGACTTAATTTAATTTCGGTAATTGCTTTTTCGCGCGAATCTCGCTCAGAATCCGAAAAAAAGCAAGTCCGCTATACGTCCGGCGCGTATCTGCGTTCCGTTATCGTGAGCGAGAAGAGTAACTACCAATATCATAATTTCCTCCCGGTGACAACGTATTTTTAGTTGTACAACAATGGTAATTTCAGATCGGATAAACACTGACAGCCAAATTTCCCCTTTATTTCGCGGAACGCGTCTGTTTAGCGCGAAACATTCGCCGACGAGAATATATTGGAAAAGTTATGAGCATGTGTTAATATCCTGTATATTATTGAAAGTAGTTTACACTTTGCAACTTAACTAAAATTTATTTACCTACGGAAGGTTTTGCGTGGAACCATTGAATAAAAACACTATTTTTATTCAATGGTGGAACTAACACAAATACTTGTTTATCGTGTATGGATATGGTGGAACAAGTTGTTTGCATAGAAATGGCTTGAAAATCAATGTTCAAGACGTCGATATTGTATATTTAACAAGTTTTACGAGGGAAGATGCTGGTCCAGTCGTTTCAGGAATATTATGCAATGTCAAATCCTCTGAGTGCCACGTTTTGATCAATACTATTTCTAAGCTCAAGCCTTATTTTGAAAGTACTCGTTACTCATCATGTAAGACAGTTTGGAAGCTTTTTTCTATACAGAGAGGTACTTAAATTTTTCAAATTTTAATTTGTTACATAAATATCAGTTGGAGAACTCAAAACAAACCCAAAGTAACCATCTCTGATGAGCTCATATTCGATTGTGATAGTAACCCCCCTATCAATAAAACACACCCTGTATAGATACTTTGGCTGGAATTAGGTTACCAACTTCGTTTATCTGTCATTACAACAGTAAAACACGCGTGCTGTAATCCTAATGGCATGAATGATTAATGAAGACTAATTCACAAACCGTGTATCAGTATCAATATCAAGCGTTTTATGGATACTTGAATTATTTCCTAGATTTCAATTTTTGTTGTATATTAAAGGGGAATCTGATCGCGTTTTTAAAATATAGTCACCTCTTTAATTACATCCGCCTCACAATTAAGACGTTATTCATAAAATTTGATTAAGATGTAGAGAGCAGGTTGGTGCTGGAATAAATTGTAGCGAAAAAGATTGTTATTCTTTCATTAAATAATTAAATTGCGCATGCAATGTAATTATAATAGCATATATTTTACACCAGATTCATATACAATTAGCTAATGGTTATAATGAGAATTCAAAATTAATTGGTGAAATTAAGTTAAATTTTCGTTTTTCCAGTGTAGTGTACCTACAGTAGAAATTTATTTTTTTCCGTAATATGCGGATCGTGCGTTGCTTTAAGTGCCAAAAATTCGGCCATAACACTTCCGACTGCCGTAGAGAACTTCATTGCGGTCACTGCGTGGATAGTAACGACAGCAAGGCCTGCACGAAGCTCCAACAGGAGCCCTTCTGGGCAAATTGCATGAGGCTAGGACATAAGGGTGATGTTATCAACCCTAATGCCTTAGCCTCGAGCCCTGAGGTGTGTTTCCAGCCTTATAAGCGCCTTCCAGAGCAATAAAATGGTTTCAAATGCAATTAAAAAACTCTCCAAAACACACAAAAGGGCATAAAGGCGTACGAACGAACCGTTGTGTGTTACTTGACAGATCGGTAGCTATTAGACTAAGCGACGCAGGAATAACACGATAGTACGAATATAATGCCGTAAACCCGAAAGTTCTACGATTTATAAAATGCTTAAAAGGCGCTCGAAAGACCTTGGACTAAAACGCTCCTGTTACGTTTATCTGAGGGAAGCGGCTAAGTTTAAATTATTTCGGAGAAGGAACCGTTTTGCAAACATATACTTAATTGGGTTTGATTAAGGGTTGGCAGGTGTAGATCAATGGCGATATTAAAAAAATTAAAACACAAGCACCCCTCATTATTTCTGTGATGATGAGTAAAAAAATATTGGGTTTGATTAAGGGTTGAAAGGTGCTCAATCGCACAATCTCAAAAATTAATGCACACGCACCCCTCAGTTGGATTAATGCCTCCTGCTGTGATTATGTAAGGAAAGCGACTAAGTTTAATATTAATTGCTGAAAAAATGACCGAAGATTCTTTCCGAATAGATGCTTTCGAGGATAATCTAGCGGTTTTCTGAACCGACCTGGGCCCTTTCCAAATCCCGGAGAATTTTCCATAGCATTAGACGTTTATCTATCTTTAACAAGGATCTAGAAAGTATTGGGAAGGATCTATTAGCTCTGGACAGCACTTACGGAATGAGCCCTGGAACACTCTGGAGGGACTAAGGTATTTTTTGTAGGATTCTATAACTTAAGTACTCTTGCGAAAGCAGACAAATACGTGAAAAGCAATATACAGGGTGCCCGTTATGTGTGGAATATCGTATACAGTGTGTAAAGCGATGGGGTATACAATACAAGAGGGAATTTTTTTTAAATATTGATTTATGAAAAAAAAATTTTCATGATATTTTTTGCTTGCTTTGAAAGTACCAATAACGTTTCGATAATCTAAAATTTCTTATAGAAATCTGGAAAAATAATAAAATTATTTTTTATTGAAAGTTATCATTCTACATTATAATCAAGATTGCTATCAAACCACAAACAATCGAAACGCTATTGGTACTTTCAAAGCAAGCAAAAAATATTATGAAGAATACATTTTTTTCATAAATCAATATTAAAAAAAATTCCCTCTTGTATACCCCATCGCTTTACACACTGTATATCTCGGTAAATGTCGAATGTATACAAAAATTGGATAGAATTTTTTTCTTTTTTCGATGATGTAACATGTACCTACCTAATACAAGAGAATTTTTCAAAAAAGAATTTTTTTTTGTAAGGGTAGGTACTAACATGTTACAACATCGGAAAAAGAAAAAAAATTCTATAAAATGAGGCTCATGAAAGGGTACATTCCTATTTAAAAAATTCTATTGTTTTTCGTTACTCTTTTGTTTTCTGAAATAAAAATATTTACCGAGATATATTATACTTTATTTCATACATAATGGGCACCCTGTATAAGTAAGTATACTGTTGTGCAAAGTATGTCATGTAGACGTTTTCTTGGCCTTCCCACCAGCAGCAATCTTTCGCTGATACGATGCAGGTGTTCGGAAAAACTACGCGTTTCACGTAGAGACGTGGAGACGATTGGTTCCAATGGCGATTTATTTAAAATTCTTAAAGAAGGAGCTTTGTTGGAGGTTGTTGGATGGTGGAGGTGGTGTTTTTTTAAAAACTGGATACAATGAGTAAACGAGACTGCTGGTTTCGCGACAGTTGAGGAGCGGATACTTCATTTTACGCTCTATTTGTTTACTTGAAGACGCATTTCGTGACTTTTATAATAAATTTGCACAGAAGCAAGTTAACCAAAGCCGCGTTGTCCGATTGCAGAAAAAGCTTTTGTTGATTTGAAAAAAAAAGCAGTTGTAGTACAGCGAGGCCGTTAAGGTTTTCTTCTTATTAAAAGTAAAATTTTTTACCGTCCGACCGGCCAACAAAAGTTTGTCATTCATCAAATCAGTTTTGTTTGTCCTCTAATTCTGTATTTTTATGACTATTAGGATTAGTCCAGGAAATAGAGACTGAAAATGGACCATTTCCTTCAAAACGAGAAGTAGTTCCAATTTTTTTTGCATGTCATGAAAGAATATCTGGTGGTTAAGAATCCAAGTTTTCGACCTCCCACCCCTTGTGCTTCCCCCGCACCACCCTTAAAACCAAAGAAATTTGGTTGGTTTTTTAGTTTTTCAATCATATCTTTTTATAGATTCATTTTACAAAAAAATATTGTTATCAGAAATTGTAGACCATAAAATTCTACAGAACTTTGATATACACTACTTTTTTGTGAAATGTTTATTAAAAACGGTATAGAGCTTATCGTGGTATAAATCCCCTACGCTGCACCCTTACCAAAGGGGATGCATAATAATTCAACTTTCAACCCTTGCTAGTGGGGATATTTGAATCACTGTGAGATTGTAGGGCTTTCTAATATACCTTTGAAACAAAAAAATTATCTCACTTCAGTTCAGCTTCATCCTTAAAATCCTTCATCCCCCCTCCCACGCCCCCCCATCCGCGGTAGGAATAGATATTTAAAGAGGAATAGAACACATAATATATAATAAGCGTTGTACTCTCTGACTAACTTCACAATCGCCACAAGAGCGTTTAATTATCTATTTCTACCACGCGGGGGAGGGGGGAGGGGAGGTGAAACTGAACTGAAGTGAAACAATTTTTTAATTTTAAAGTATATTAGAAAGCCCTACAATCTCACAGTGATTCAAATATCCCCACTAGCAAGGGTTGAAAGTTGAATTATTATGCATCCCCATTGGTAAGGGTGCAGGGTAGGGGGGTTTATACCACGATAAGTTCAAGATATTTTCTCATAAAACTCTTAATTATAGAGATAAAGTATGAAATTTGGTTAAAACATCTACATAGAAATTTCAGAATTCTTAAAAATATAACCAACTCTCAAGCTCTATATCTTTTTTAATAAACATTTCACAAAAAAGTAGTGTATATCAAAGTTCTGTAAATTGAACCATTAAAAAGACATGATTGAAAAACTAAGAAACCAACCAAATTTTAGGGGTTTTGGGGGTGGTACGGGGGAAGCACAAGGGGTGGGAGGTCGAAAACATAGATTCTTAACCACCAGATGACTGGCTATGACATGCAAAAGAAATCGGAACTACTTCTCCTTTTGCAAGTTAAAACCCTCTATTCCCTGGACTAGATTATTCAGAAAAAATGTAAGTAATTTAAGATTTCTTATTTTAATTGTCGACCGCATGGTTGCGGGGTAATAAAATAAAGTGCGACCCAGATAAAGTTTTCATCTTCAATTTTTACTATCCGTAGGTTAGTAAGGGAGGTACTGCATTTGGGTAAAAAATGACCTCCCCCACTTTTTTTTACGGAAATACACGTTTTGAAGCACCAGAAATCCGAATCAAACAAAATCTCGATGATGTCGGTCTGTTGATCCGTCTGTCCACGGCTGAACCGATTGGATAAAATTTGGGACACATATTCATAGGCATAAAAAGGCAGAATCGCAGGTGTGCAGGTGGTATCAGATACCACCTGCACACCTGCACAGATTCTGTGCTAGTCACAGCAAATTTTTCTATTCGTGCCCAAGATTTATTTCAGTTGTTAATAAAAATTTGTGTAATAAATTTTATAACAGTGTATTTTTCGCAAGTAGGTACGTATTTGTTATTTTTGGTTTGCGGTCACTGTAATTAATTGTTTGAGATTCCCAGGCATACCTAAATTATGGATTTTTGCACGCAAGCCTCAAAGGCGCACATCAATTTCCTTTTCCGGGCATTCTAGTGCAAGCACGCCTTAGGGTGGAATTCATAGGTATTACTTAAGTTAGACATACACTTTACTCATACTTAGCATGTACTTAGTGGTATTCAAAGATAGAGTTAAGGTGACGGATGACATTATTGCTATAGTAACGCGCGAAATTCGAACAGATTCTAACAGTAAATATAAGTTCCACTTAAACTAAACTAAGTGTGCACTTAGTAAAGTGTAAGTCTAACTTAAGTAATGTGTATGAATTCCACCCTTAGTTCAGCACGTTAAGCAGTACAGGGTGAAAACCACGAGCTTCCAAATGCCATTTCAAATTATAATTATGGCGATTGAACCTATATTTTGTAGATCCCGACCTAGTCGGACGGATTCTGCATTTTTCTCCGATTTTGAGAGGTTATATACCTTGAGTTTCACACATTACGTGAGCATGGTCACGTTGTCTGATCCACCTGGTTAATTTATTCATTCCTTTAGGTTTTTGCTGTTGAAGACGCGTTGCATTGTGTGTAAGAGAAAGGTATATTTCACAAAATGCACTCCGATAAAAATTTCGTTCGAAGAGGTGTCCCACAAGGCAGCGTGCTGAGTCCTATTTTATTTCTAATTTATATAAATGACTTAATGACTTCATTTCCAGACATAAATTTAACATTGTTTGCGGACGATACTTCTATTGCCTTTCAGGGCACGTGTCTTAATGTTCTGCATGATTATGCTGCAAATAAGGTGTCTGAAATACAAAAGTTGATGTACCGTCATAAACTAATTCTCAATTTCGATAAATGCTTTGCGATTTTGTTTAAAACTTCTAAAGCACAACAGTTCGACTTCCATTTAAATGTTGGAAATCAGATAATTAAATCTGTGGATAACACAAAATTCTTAGGTGTTACAATAGATGAAAATTTATCGTGGTCATCACATGTCACTAATTTATGTCCTAAACTAGCAAAGGCTGTTTACCAAATCAGGAAGATAAGAGACAGTTTAGGAGCAGCAACGGCGAAGAGTGTATATTACTCTGCATTTGAAAGTTTGCTTGCATATGGGTTAGAATTTTGGGGAAATAGTGTTCATGCTAATGCCGCGTTTAAGTTACAAAAACAAGCAGTTAGAACTTTGCTGTATATAGGCAAACGCGACACTTGCAGAGAAAGATTTAAATCGCTAAATATATTTTCCTTAACGAGCCTTTATATCTATAAAACATCTATTATCATTTTCAAAAACAAACAATCTCTCACTAAATCGTCCGACGTCCATGATTATCCTACAAGGTCAAATACTCAATTAAGACTTCCAAAAGTACACCTATCGCTTTTACAAAATTGCCCTTCCTATATAGGCATCAAAATCTTCAATCACCTGCCTGACTGCATAACATCTAAGCAATCATTAACCAAATTTAAACGCAGCCTGAAATTATGGTTAAAATCGCAGGAATTTTACTCATTAAAAGAGTTCTATAGCTTTCATGATACCAATTCTTAGTTAACATTTCATCATCCATATTATTTCTATTTCTATTCACATTATTAAGGAAAAAAAAATTATTATTTTTTAGTTATTGTATAAACGCTCTATTTTCTTCCCGACACCTGTAATAGGTTTCTTCTGTTTATTTTATAATTTTATTTATACTGTTAGTTAATTGGTTTGTACAGAAGTAGGGAATAAATCATTATTATTATTATTATTATTATTATTATTAACCCTCTTACTGGTTTGAGGTATATTGAGTGCTACGTTGTTACATGTAGTTACTTTCAAAGATTTAGGTCTCTTAAAAATCAATTAAATTGGGTTTCGTTCCATGTTCAAAATCCCTTTTCATCTTTAAACATCTACATAGCTAATTATGCACTGGTAAGTTCGTTAGATACAATAAATGATCTGAAATTATGAAAAATTAAGTTTTGGCATTGAGCAACACGTAGATTCTTTACAAAATCTGATTAACAAAAGAATCCCGAAGGAAAGAAAATGTCGGTAACGCATGTCGCATAATGTAATGACAAAAGGTCGACACCAGCCGACATTTAACAAAGCATAACCGTTGTGTAACTTAGGCCCTAATTCAGTTTTATGGAAATAAGTTTGTGTACTGTTTGTGTTAGATACTTGACCGTTAAACATTGTATGCAAAAAGGTTTGGGATTTCGGGCGAAAGTAAAATTGCCAGTCCCACTAAAATTACCCGTCACGTGTATTCCCACATCCGTATTCAACAACGACAATAATAAAACTGACAAAAGCAAGATAATTTATAATTACAACCGGGAGGTGCTCCCGTTTTTAATTACGTTTATTTACCTAGTGTTTTATGGGTAATTACCGAGAAAACTATAAATAAATGGCAGTAATTTAGGATTTCAACGCCTTTAGAAGGATACCGAAGAAAATTTAAAGACCGTTCTAGTTAAGCTTCGATTTTAAAACCCCATAAAACAAAATAACATTTTTAAATCCGTTCGCAATTAATTAACAGATACTACATCATTTCCGCCCCCAACGTTTTACAACGTTTGATTCCCATTGCATTCGGCATCTTTCCGCAACCCCTAGTGTAAATAAGCTAAAAAAACACATTTCATCCGAGACATTAACTGCTTAAGTCTCGATTCTCAAATTTGTGCACTAGAAATCGTAGTTTATGGAAAAATTATGCAATTAATACAGTTAAAAGGGAAACATAATTATCGAAATGCCATTATGGTAAAAAGCAAAGCTTATTTTTAAGACGAAAATAACGTGAAACCTCACGAATGCTAGACGCTTAAGTAGATTTATCGGTCAAAACAATAACATTAATTCTTGAGAGAGAATGCTGTGGAAACTATCCGTTCCTTGGGAAACATCGAATGGCTAAATCATTTGTTTCTTCTACTAAAAGTACATAAATTTTGTAATTGCCCGATATCAGTGTTTGTTTTATTTACTTAAAGAGATATTACGCCATTTATGTATCCCTCTTACGGCAAGATCCTTAGGGGGTCCTACGACAACGATCTCCAGCGGCGAAGTGATTTACTATCTTTCCTAAAACGTTAATGGTACTGCAAATAAGGTTGATATTCCGTTGTCCCTTTTCTTTTTGTTGATGATGTTTGAGAATTAACAAAGTAATGATTTTCAAGGATTTTGATTGATTTAATTTTGGCGTTTATTAAGTTCACCCTGTATGCTTTACGAAAACCAAGCTAGAAAGCTGACAAAATTTAAGGAAGTGCTAACCATCACACTATTATAGCACTACTTCTCTTAAAGTCCGCGATAAAAAATTTATTTAACAATCCAATTTCGCAGCGGAACATAAGCAATTTGTATATAATCCCCAGCGTGGAGGAAAAAATAGCTAGCAAGCAGCAAATGTAGTAGAAGCGTTTTAAGAAATAAATTACGTGACAATAATGCGCCATCATAAGTAGTCGCGACCGAATTTATATAGTTTCTCGCTTCCTGTATGCAAATACGAAACTATAAGAAAGTGCAAAGTGGAATGTAAGTAAGTATGCCGCAGCAGTAGACATTGTTATTTAAATACGCCGCCATTATTAAGCTTTCCAGATATTTTACATTGTCTTATTTTAGCGACGAAACGAGATTTGTTAACTTCCAGATCTCAGTTCGGTGAAAATGTGAGATGGAAGAATGGAGAATATAGAAAGAAAAAGTGTAGTCAAGCAATAAATTTGTAATCTCGAGAATATCACAGGTATAACAGGCAATTTACGATGACAATCCAACCGCGACATGTTATTAAGACCTTTCAAGAAATCATTTTATCTCCTTGTTAGCCCTGCTTCATTGAACTTGTCGGAAGGCAGTCTTAAAAACTATATTAAAAATTAATTTTGTTTGAGCTCTCGAACGGTATTATTGAGCTTTCACTTCATGCGCCTTTGATTTTCCAAAGATGAAACGTAATTCTGATTCGGATTTATCTTTCGCCGTTTTTACGCAATTTTTCTTGATAAATAGGTTGATTGAACAAGCAAATCCGCCGGAAAACTAACACTAAAAGCAAATTTTGAGATTATAAAAGATGTAAAGTACATGAAGAAAGCACAGAATTTCCGTAAAAAAGCTCTAATGTGATTAAAAGTGAGGATATAATTACGCCTTGGAAAAAAAAACAATTTTAAATACCTACATTCGCCATTCATTTTTGTTTATTAGTTCTGACTGCTTCTATTTGCATTTCACCCCTAATAGATTTACGATTCTAGCCTTAGTTTTAGTACACATTAGGACACTTTCACATTTTTTAATTAAGCAATTAAGCATTGTCATCAATTGAAGCTCATAAGATAATTTTCTTTGCCATAATTGACAGAAGTATTAACCATTTCGTAAATGCTGATCGTTTTTGTCTAGCAAAATCTCAATTAAATTCATCTAATAACAACTGGGGCACGTCCAGCCCCCAGTAAGAGGAAAATCTCAATATTAACTTAAATTTTACTAATTTTAGGAATTCAACACCCTTAACAGCCTCCAAAATTCCAAACCATGAATTAACAATTTTTTTAATAAACAGCTGATGTAATTCTGGGCATGAAAAAAATGAAAACACTCCCTGCGTTATAATTACCGATTGGTTCTTTAATGGTCGACAAAACTTCCCTCAAGCGACAAATCAATAAACACACTCCGACTAAGCAGCATACAGATAAATCTCTTAATACTCGATAACACACGATAAACGGCAAAACTGATTGTTTGCAGAAAGTAACAAATACGCTCAAATACCGCTGAGTTTCAATTTGATTCAAGTCTTCCACCAAAAAGAAGCCACTATCAAACAAACGCTTGACCAGCAAAAAGCAAAAGATAAGAAACGAAACGTCCTTCTCTCTTATTTAACAATTCTTTCCTTTCCTCATTTCCGTTCCTCCTTCTTAACAAAATAACGCGCGTTTTCCAAAGATCAAATTTCACTTGTGTGTTTTTTTATCGGCGATAACACGTCCTTATCTCAACATTTAATTAGCGTACGCAGCGATGACAACTCTTATCGCAACGACTGGGAAGAAACTTTTATCAAAAAGTGGACTTAACCTTTTTTCCACGTACTTTAGGTTTTAAAAATACAAGGCAATTATATTTACCCAGGTTTCCCTACTTTTTAATACGCAATTGCACGTTTTATAGTTATAATACGCAATTACAAACAATTCTAAAAGGAAAAATAACACTGAAGCACTAATTTAAGTAAAATAAACCTACTTTGAGCTTATTCGTAAATAATCCTCCAGATTTACACATAATACATTAAAATATTCTCACATACAGGTTACCATCATTATTTGTTATGTTTAGACCGAAATAACGTCTAGTCTACATACAACAATATTAACGTTTTCTTGGATATACTCATATGGATAGTATGCTATGTTTTTTTAGTCGTTTGTAAATTATGAATTTTTTTAGTTAAAATGCAATCTTTCTTGGCAGTTGTCCAGTGTAAGGGTTGTCATTTTTACAGGCGCATCAAATATTTATGTTTGTTAAATAATTGCGATAAAAGGCTTAACAACAACCCTATATAAGTGTTTATAAAAATGCAACCCCTAGTCGTTTGTAAATTATGAATTTTTTTATTTAAAAGTGCAATCTTTCTTGTCAGTTGTCCAGTGTAAGGGTTGGCATTTTTACAGGCGCATCAAATAATTATGTTTGTTAAATAATTACGCTTAAAGGGTTAACAACAACCCTATATAAGTGTTTATAAAAATGCAACCCCTAGTCGTTTGTAAATTATGAATTTTTTTATTTAAAAGTGCAATCTTTCTTGTCAGTTGTCCAGTGTAAGGGTTGGCATTTTTACAGGCGCATCAAATAATTATGTTTGTTAAATAATTACGCTAAAAGGGTTAACCACAACCCTATATAAGTGTTTATAAAAATGCAACCCCTAGTCGTTTGTAAATTATGAATTTTTTTTAGTTAAAAATGCAATCTTTTTTGGCAGTTGTCCAGTGTAAGGGTTGTCATTTTTACAGGCGCATCAAATATTTATGTTTGTTAAATAATTACGCTAAAAGGGTTAACAACAACCCTATATAAGTGTTTTAAAAATGCAACCCCTAGTCGTTTGTAAATTATGAAATTTTTTTATTTAAAAATGCAATCTTTCTTGGCAGTTGTCCAGTGTAAGGGTTGGCATTTTTACAGGCGCATCAAATAATTATGTTTGTTAAATAATTACGCTAAAAGGGTTAACAACAACCCTATATAAGTGTTTATAAAAATGCAACCCCTAGTCGTTTGTAAATTATGAATTTTTTTTAGTTAAAAATGCAATCTTTTTTGGCAGTTGTCCAGTGTAAGGGTTGTCATTTTTACAGGCGCATCAAATATTTCTGTTTGTTAAATAATTACGCTAAAAGGGTTAACCACAACCCTATATAAGTGTTTATAAAAATGCAACCCCCATTCGTTTGTAAATTATGATTTTTTTAATTTAAAAATGCAATCTTTCTTGGCAGTTGTCCAGTGTAAGGGTTGGCATTTTTACAGGCGCATCAAATAATTATGTTTGTTAAATAATTACGCTAAAAGGGTTAACAACAACCCTATATAAGTGTTTATAAAAATGCAACCCCTAGTCGTTTGTAAATTATGAATTTTTTTAATTTAAAAATACAATCTTTCTTGGCAGTTGTCCAGTGTAAGGGTTGTCATTTTTACAGGTGCATCAAATATTTATGTTTGTTAAATAATTACGCTAAAAGAGTTAACAATAACCCTATATAAGTGTTTATAAAAATGCAACCCCTAGTCGTTTGTAAATTATGAATTTAATATTTAAAAATGCAATCTTTCTTGGCAGTTGTCATTTTTACAGGCGCATCAAATATTTATGTTTGTTAAATAATTACGCTAAAAGGGTTGACTGAAGGGTTGACCTTGACTCATGCTGTGATATTGTGTGCCAATTGTGTGCTATTTGTTTTTCGCACTATACAAATTTTGTCCTCTTATGTTTGCCAATTCAATTTTATGTGTTGGAGACACAATTTCCCTAGAAAAAATAAGGCTTGGCCTCTGGGAGCTTTGTTTAGTGGGTTACGGACAAAACGTTCCATGCTGGAAACCCGGGATGGGCCACCGAAATTTTGCAAGTGCGTCGGAATTCTAAAAAACATAAATTACATGTGTTCAGTTTTTCTTCAGTTTTAAGAACTTCCTTAATTAATTAAAGGTCTTATCGACTTATCACTCTCCTTATCAATTTCATTATTTGCGAAAATGAAAGTTTATATATTTTTGTTGAAAATTATAAGTGATTCAATTTACTCGAAATAATTGGGAACTATGAAAAAAAATGGGATTGAAGTTTTAATCTATTTTTTCTAACTACACGAGAGAAGGATGTCAGATAAAATCGGTTATTACCGTAGTAATTCAAAACGAATTTATGTGTTTCCAAAGTTCTCATGATACATATTTATAACGTGTGGTAATCTTCTCTATTCCTATAATCATGTCAGTCCTTGTTCGGTAATCGTGACTATCTCATCTTTTTTTTTGTCTTACGTTAAAACCGCAAGAATAAAGCCATTAGTTTAGGCGAAGAGTGTTATGTTTAACAACTACATTCATAATTTTAACGCCAGTAACACTCGTCCTTTGTAATTATACAATTCCTTTCTTAATTTATTTCGTACAAGATGTTTGTTTTTTTATCTTTGGGCAAGGAAAACGTTCACGTCGTCCTTCGTGTTCCTTAATAGCAAACGAGAGACAACGTAGATCTAAGATTAAATAAACTTATACAGAGGTGACACAAGTACAAACTAAACTAAGTAGGCAAGTTGCTAATGATAGCTGCCGTCGACAGGTGACAAGCTCCAGTGCTGCTCTAACCAGCAAAAACAAACATCAAACTACAGAAAACAATGTTGGAAAACTACTTCTGTCGTACAACTGCAGCATCCTGACTCTGACACAATTAATGGCGGAATAATTTAAAGTTTTAATTTATTAAGGCTGAGACAGTCGCTCTTTTTTGTTAGAGACGATTTCTTGAGGTAAATGTCTGCAATTTACAAATCTTAATTTGCCATTTCTGTGTACATCTGTGGGGCATAGAAGGGTAGCTAAAATGTGAATAAATAGAAATATCTTCCATCCAAAGAAGCAGAACAGTGTTGCGAAGTCACAAAATATATTCCTATCATTATGTTGTGTACAAGATGGGTATAAACTAGGCGCCGTCGTTGTCTATACTGAAAAAAAACCTTAAAGCCGGACCTTAACTGATTAAAGGCAAAAACTTTTTGAAGACATTTAAACTTATAGCCTGTAAAGACATTTAGAAGGGTCTGAGGGAACTTGGCTTTTGATACCGTAAGGCGTAAAGTATTTTATCAGCGACAGTTAAAATCACTAATAAAAGTATCTTAAGAATCTATTATGCCTTTCAGTCTCAAACAAGGTTTTAAAAGCGTTTTGAAGGTTTTTGAAAACCTTTGGAGCCTCATACAGTATCGTAAATGTTAAAAAGATAGCTTTAAAAAGTTAAAGCGTTTGAATATACCTTTTCATTTCAGTAATGAAAATCATTAATTATTTTTACAGAGGTTCCTAGTCAAGATATTCCGATGTACCTTCGTCTTCATTAATCTAAATTTTAACATTTTTATCCAATTTTAATCAATGTTGCTGCTTTATATATAATTCAAATGACGGTAATAACTTTAATTTTATGTTCAACTGTAATTCATGTGATATTTTAGCATGGCCTGATGATGGGTAGATAGAAAAACCCGAAATCGATCACCTTTTAGAAATCTAATAAACATTTGTGGTTCCTTTTATATCCTAAGAATCATTAATTATAGATATAATTTAATATAATTATTTTTTGTTAGTAATTCTTTTTGCAGACGGATAGTCTGATTTTTTGAGGTTTGGTATGAGTGGGGGAGGCTGTATAAGGCGCATCCTACCCCTTATAACCCTACGTCTGGTTATGTGTTACCTGAATACCGTGTCCGTCTGTCTGTTGGTTCGTGCGTTGATTTAAAACTGACCGGATTGATTTAGAATGACGATTTTTTTTAGTTGCATCAACCAATCAACTACGGGCATTCTGTTTCACACGGCCACTTAAAGGCCGCAATTTTAAAGAAAGAATAGGCGTTATCAATTTTACGTAGAAATATGCGGATTGTCTGTCGGTCGTTAAATTACTACATCCTCTTGTAGTTGTAAATCACCATATACATGATTAAAGCGCATTTTTGGTAGTAGTTTATTAGCAAAACTTAAAACTATTGATCTCAAAATAGACTAGATCCTGCACCTCTACTCCATAGCAGAAAAAAGATTTAGTATTTGTCTCTAGCTATTGTAATTGTTGAGATCTCAGCCGAACAGCCAGCTTGCCAGCCAGCCATAACGAATAAAATAGAGCTTTTTTTTTCAAAAATGATCCTAGTGATTCTTTCTCGCGTTTTTTAGAAACTTTAGCATAAATCTTGCAACAGGGTTGTGCATACAAGAGTGTGGAACCTCCCTTCTTTGAAATAAAATAATTTTTATGTTACTTAAAATTTTTATAAATTGTTTAAATAATCGACGGCTAACAATAAGCTATTCATGAAATTAGATTTTTGAAACTAATTTTCAAAGCAATATGGGAAGGAAGAAACACTAAATGGCCACAAACTTAAAATATATTGATGCAAAAATTTATAGAATGTCAGGGCTCAATTAATTTAAATTCATATCAAATAACAATAAACGGCGCAAAATGTACCTTACACATAATCGGGATTGAACAATGAATGTAGACAGAATTCAGAAAAGTAAAGGTATCCGTCACTCACGACCCAATCTACACATTTCAGTGTTATTTTCCGAAAGACTGTATCTATAAGGAGGTCCAAACGAGTTTGTTTTATGTCAACATCGTCATCTGACCGACTTTATGGTTCACTGGTAGAGCGTTGGACTATAAATCCGGAGGTCGGGTGTTCGAACCAGGGCTGAGGTGAATTTTTCATCTGTGGCAGAGAGAGGAATTTGAGTGCACTCATTAACTTTGGAATTGTTGAAAAAAGTCAGCTTTCCATTGAAATTTGTTTTTAGTTTCAATACAGAAGATAAGAAAATTCACAAAAAACCACGGCCACTAAAATTGACGGGATCTTTCGATTATTAACACGTGAAGGTAATTAAGATTCCTTTAATTAATTGTTTCAATCGATCGCTTGGTGCGTGGTATGCTTATTCCGGCCCTTTGTGTCTATTTTTATTTCAGCCTTATTGATTGAATTTTGCCCCATAGATTTTTTTCATCTGTACATGATCTACCTATTGTGTATTTAATCGATCCCAAATTACGACCTAAATAAAAGTTCTCAGCTAAATTTTTCTGTTATTACTCAGGGTTATGCCAGGTGTTTAAATAATTCAGTTTTTTGAAATTGTAGAGTGGAACAAGGCTGCTGAGTTTTCTCAAATTAAATAAATTAAAGTCTTATCGGGGCTTTCGCAGTGGCGCATGTTGTACATGCCCCGGGAAAATTATAATTATTTGGTATAAAAGATTTTACCCAAAGTCCTGAAACCTTCATCTTTATGCCTACTTTCTGTCAGGAAATTTGAGTTTCCATATGACAGAGGCAGAGCAGACTACGTTTCCTGCCGCTTGTCACTTTACTCGGAAATTAAAGTACTCGGCCCCAAAAGGGCCTCCTACAGGTGCTAGTTTCCATTTGCACTTAAAACTCTGTCGTAATTTGGTATTCCATTTTGCTAGCAAGCAATTTAGAACCACAGGTTTTGAAGTCAGTAAATACGTCAGGACCTCGGTCAGGACCAGATTAAACTTTTTTTGTATAAAAGAAATTCTCAAGTTCAAAATAGAAAATTCCATAATTTTAATTCAGAGAAGCGATAAGAAGTCAACCCCTTTTAATTGCAAAAATCTATTGCAGGGGTTATAACAGGACTAAACATTTATGTAGAGAAATGGACGTCAGTATGCTCCTTTATATTTGGAATACGAAAAAGCTCTAAGCTATAAACAAAAAACATTTCCACAAGGTTTTTCCTTGGTGGAACTTTAGAACCATTAATGGATCTTTGTAGAAAAAGTTCACTTTTTGCACAATGAGCTTTAACTTTTTTGTCGAGACGCTTTCTAAGATTCCTCAAGGACTATGGAATTTTGTGGTGATTTTCAGCACTTCGAATTGCAAATTTCTATAAAAAGGGACCGAAAACTAGTTTTTTTTAATTAATATCGCCCGTTCTCAGCCATCTTACCTACAGTTACAGAAGCTATTTCAGGTGTTCATTGCTGCAGATTGTTTATTGAATACGTCATCGTAGCACAACATACAGCAATTTATTATGATAATTGTGCCACAACCTACCAGATTCACTCAAATTTAACAAGGGATCCCAAAGTATAAACTCGCAAACGTTATTACATCCTACCATTTTAAACGAAACGCGAAAAGTTGTTTCAGTTTGAGGTCGCAGCATAGTCTTCTCAACCCCTGGTATGTGACAGACGGGCCGGAAAAATATACTGAAGCTAAAACTTTGTGTCAACAACATCCTGCTGGTAGAGTTTAACATAAATTTCCTATTTCACCCTAAACTAAGCATTTGTTCGCGAAGTTGGCTTCCAACAATCTAAACTAACTAGTCTTCAGCTGTGTTTATATAGAGGGAAAGGTATTAAATCGTAATTTTGTTAACACGCATATACGACGACAACGTGTCGAACACAATGACAATTTTCGCGAGTTTAAAAGTTTCTTTTTCGAGTCATAAAGCCGGCCGCGCAGTGGTTACTTCTGGTAAGTGATGCGTACATTGGAATACGAAATGTGCGGAGTCATTTTAAATTAAAATATTCAAATCACGTAGCGCCGCTCACAAAGTATATCTCTCTAATCATACTTATGTATGAAGTAACAATTAATTTTGCGCCAGTGACAGCTATAGCCCACGCGTGACCTGCACTTGTGGGATAACAATTATTTTATAATCACCCTGCACGATTACGGAGGATAAAGTATTCAGGATGGTCAATTTGTACTAATACAATATAAAGTTTCTACAAACTATTTTTTGCGTACGAGGTCATTTCCCTTCAAAAACCAAAACTGGAATATTGGCCCCTTAAAACTCACCCCAACTATACTCCGTTCAATAGTTATTGTCCAAGTAGGTAGCAATGGGCATTGGGCTTACTAGTTCAAAAGTTACAGCCCTTTGAAATTTTTTTTCGACATTGAGCCCAGTAGGAAAGTATACCTTGAACGCCCGGACGATTCTAATAATTTTCATAGGATTCGCCATAAAAAGTTGTATTAGAATCGACAACGGTGCCGGCGAAAATCCTGCCGAAAGCAGTTAAAAAAAATTAAATTCGCCCCTTACTTTTGGAAAATCTACTTTATTGTCCCGGACGTTCAGGAAGAGTACTAAAGGGTGCATATGGATGAGTTTTATCGGAAAAAGTCACGGTGCCGGGGCGCAACTTGCCGCAACCCTTGGCACCGCGACTACAAATGGGGTGGTAAATCGTACTAAACTACCTTTTTCTCCCGGACCAAAATGACCTATATGAAATATGTAGCTTGCGATTATACGAATATAAAAAACCAACGGTGCCGACTCTCAGGATGCCGGAAGTCCTCGGCACCGTCGATAGAATCCGAGCGCGCGCGAGCCTATTGACAGTGCGAAAATTGAAAAATTGCAAGAATGCACGTCACTTACCTATGTATTCGGTGAAAAAATGTAACACCGTGGATACCGCGAGATCAAATATATTCCACAAAATTTTCGCGACGAGAAAAGATTCTGAGAAACTCGTCAAGAAAATCAGAGGATTTGATTCGTGTACGATTTCGCCTTGTTTCAAATCATTAAAACAAAAGATTCTCCGAACGATTTTTGTTACTGCTATATGGAAAAATGCGGCAGAAAAACAATGTGTCACGCTCGATCCTACGAAATGAGGCTGGTAAATGAAAGATATTTTAGAACCCTTTTGGTTCGAGGGCGATCCTACTCCTTTGAGCGTCGATTCTGATTCTGATTGAATTACAATAAAATGATTTCAAAAAAGCATTTTTGGCATAAGAATCATTGCGAGTCAACTTCGATCATTTCTACCTTTTTTGGGTTGCTTTTAGGCATAACCACACAAGTCAAGTGTTTTACTTTTAAAAAAATTAATGTTTAAGAATTAAAAACGATTTTGTCGGTTCTTTTTTTGTTTTTTTTTAACAAAAAAGTGGTAAAGTTTGAGAAAATGGACTTAAATCGTTTTTCTTGCAGTCACAGAAGTGGTCGGATACGAAAAGAAGGCTTTTGCGCGCCCCCGGATTTCTTATAATTTGTCTACTCTTAAGCTAGATTTTTCATTAAGGACTTTTTGGTGCGAAAAGACAAGCTGGATTATTACAATTTAGCCCATCTTTTATTGGCGCAGTGCCAATAGGCTCGCGCGCGCCCGGATTCCATCGACGGTGCCGAGGACTTCCGGCATCCTGAGAGTCGGCACCGTTGGTTTTTTATCGACGGTGCCGAGGACTTCCGGCATCCTGAGAGTCGGCACCGTTGGTTTTTTATATTCGTATAATCGCAAGCTACATATTTCATATAGGTCATTTTAGTCCGGGAGAAAAAGGTAGTTTAGTACGATTTACCACCCCATTTGTAGTGGCGGTGCCAAGGGTTGCGGCAAGTTGCGCCCCGGCACCGTGACTTTTTCCGATAAAACTCATCCATATGCAACCTTTAGTACTCTTCTTGAACGTCCGGGACAATAAAGTAGATTTTCCAAAAGTAAGGGGCGAATTTAATTTTTTTTAACTGCTTTCGGCAGGATTTTCGCCGGCACCGTTGTCGATTCTAATGCAACTTTTTATGGTGAATCCTATGAAAATTATTAGAATCGTCCGGGCGTTCAAGGTATACTTTCCTNAGAAGAGAGCGTTTTACCGTGTTGCATGCGGGGTCTCGTTTTGGATTTTTGGAAGGGTGTAATCTATTACCAACTTCAAATAGTAACGAGGTAGAATCCATAATTTCAAACAGTTCCAAGATTGGCCTACTAGTTCAAAAGTTACAGCCCTTTGAATTTTTTTTTCGAAATTGGTTTCGAGTCTATAACTTCTGATTAAGAAGTCTGATCGAAAAAGTACGATTTGTTTGGGATTCTACGCACCAAAATTAATAAGAAAAAGTGTTTTCCCGAGAAATTTTGGTGCAGTCGATTTTTGGTAAAAAAGGAAGGTTGTACACTGCCTTTTTTTGAGGCCCGAAGAAAAAATTGTATCCGATCGACCCGGAAAAGAATTTTTCTTATAGAATGTGGCCTGTAGAATCCATAATTTCAAACAGTTCCAAGATTGGGCTACTAGTTCAAAAGTTACAGCCCTTCGAATTTTCTTTCGAAATTGGTTTCTAGTCTATAACTTTTGATTGAGAAGTCTGATCGAAAAAGTACGAATTGTTTTGGATTCTACGCACCGAAATTAATAAGAAAAAGTGTTTTCCTGAGAAATTTTGGTGCAGTCGATTTTTGGTAAAAAAGGAAGGTTATACACTGCCTTTTTTTGAGCCCAAAAAAAAAATTGTCTCCGATCGATCCGGAAAAAAATGTTCTTATAGAATGTGGCCTGTAGAATCCATAATTTCAAACAGTTCCAAGATTGGGCTACTAGTTCAAAAGTTACAGCCCTTTGAATTTTCTTTCGAAATTGGTTTCTAGTCTATAACTTTGATTGAGAAGTCTGATCGAAAAAGTACGAATTGTTTTGGATTCTACGCACCAAAATTAATAAGAAAAAGTGTTTTCCCCAGAAATTTTGGTGCAGTCGATTTTTGGTAAAAAAGGAAGGTTGTACACTGCCTTTTTTTGAGGCCCTCAAAAAAAATTGTCTCAGATCGACCCGGAAAAAAATGTTTCTTATAGAATGTGGCCTGTAGAATCCATAATTTCAAACAGTTCCAAAATTGGGCTACTAGTTCAAAAGTTACAGCCCTTTGGGTGGTTAATCAATTACTTCCGTAAGGCAGCTGCTCTAAGACTAAAAAGTTCCCCAAAGAATAGGAAGCTACCCGCCGTAAATAAGATTAACAGAAATGTACTAATCATCAAACAGCACAGACGGAAAACAAAAGACCCAAGGAAGAACATTCCAATGGCACCGTAGAAGCAAGAACTACACTCAAGCGCAGTTAGGTATCTAGCTATTACTAAGCATATAATTGTAAATATATAACAGCATTTTGAAATTAATAATGTTCATTAGAGCCATTTGCCTACTCAATAAAGTATGAAACGTATTGAGCAAGTTGTTTCTCATGAAATTTATACGTATTAACCTATAACAAAAATACCATAAAATCCAAAACTAAATCTGACAACTAGGTTTTGCACATTGACAGGAAATGATCATTTTGTATAAAATGGACATAACCTAATGAGTAATGAGTGACAGCACATATACACAGTGAATTTCATCACCCTAACATGGCCTGCTACTCGTTTAGAACTTCGAATTTTCAATTCAATTTCTGCAATGCTTTATTACTAGTAGAATTTCCACGTTTATCCTCTTGAAAACACTTACCTAAACCCAGAAAGGCGTAATATAGGAAAAGCTCTTACCTGCAACAAGAAAAAGTGCATGAATACATTTAGTCTCGCCCAAAAAGTCAAAGCTTAAAAGGGAAAATATTTTAAAGGATAAGAACGTCAATAAATATAGTGACCCTCCTTTGAAATTTGTATATCTTTCTATTTTGCATATCGGCAGACGCACAAAATAAGAATAATAACTAATTTGAATTGCAATCCCGTAAATCTTTCAAATTTGATTCATAGTTTTCTATTTTCGTGAGTTTCTCAGAAAATTCCGCCTTTAAAAAAACTTTACAAATCGGCGTATACGTTTTCGCTTAATCCATACTCTTTCCACATTAAAGGGCGCATACAACTTCGAACTACCCGCAGAATTTAACGCCGCGCACATTCAAAAATTCGTAAGTTAAGGAGGCACAATCCTCTTAAGCTTAATAAATCGGGATTTGCACTACAACACGGCTTATAGGTGGTTATTTTTCTTGAGAATATCAAGAGGAAACTACTACAGAATACTCGTACGATGGTATATAGCTGTAGCTTATAATTCTTTGACTTAACTGTCATCCAGATTGATCGGCCCGTCAAGTACGGAACGGGGAAAATAATAGAAGGTAGGGTGATGTGTGAGATATAAAAAGGGTATCATCTGAGAGATTACTTTCAAAAGTTATATTATTTATGTCACACTTTTCCGCTAATGACACTTTTTCTGGGTTATTAATTACTAAAGTAGAAGGTGAAGTATTTGAACAAAGTGAAAAACGCTACATACCAATAAAGTAAAGTAAACTCGTTTTTCTGCAACTACTTTAGAATCAACTACTTTCGTCTGAAAATGCGATTTTCCTCTCTAGTGAGGAAAGTAAAAAAAACAATTGCTTAGGAAAAATGAAAACGAAATTTGACAAATTCGCTTCTTCGGTGTTAGCATAGTGTTATCTAGTTATTTTCAGATTTTTCAAAAATTTCGAATGCGTCTTTGTAGTCACAAATTAGTCACGATAACGTTACGGAGATCCTATAATGGTGAGCCACGAATTTGAACCACCCTGTACAGTGAACGCATCAAATGATACAAACGCTTCTAGTTTCCATATTAACAGAATTGTGTTTGTTTTTGGATGATTCATGTTGTCTACCCCTTTAGCTTATCATTGGAGAGGGATAGACTTTCAAGCCATTCCCTTGATATTAATTGTGCATAGCAAACTAGACATTTTTGCAAGCAATATCTAATTAATTCAATTAAATCCGTATACAAAGTGACCACAACATGTACAGCTGTTTCCTTTATCTGTACTATTCCACATAGCATTTCAAGATGCTTGTGTGGTTCTTACTTCTATTGGAAAGCCAAACCAATTAATATGTTCACTGTTCATAGGTTTCCGTGCCTTCTTGGTCGAATTGAGCTCATTATAACTTTGCATTTTAATTTATACTTGCGATTTTCAACCTATTTAATTTATTCATTTCATTATGCGAGAAAAAATTGCATTTATACTACCCCTTGGAAACTCACCGAACTATTTTTAATTCGTTCCCGTTTAAAGCAAAAGTCATTTAGAACTACCGTATTTTGCGTTTATTGCGTAAAAAAATAATTGAAGGTAATGAAGGCGCTGATGGAAATGTGTTGCCGCAGTTTTTTTCTCGGCGAAATAAACGCTCTGGCGGTTAGCAATTGAGAAGGGCGGAAAACGCCGCAAAATGGTAATCATCAATCAAGTAATAAGGACCTTGTTGTAATTGGCCCTGTTTCTAGAATGCCGTATATGCAAACATTAACATTTTCTCACTCTAAACGACTACATCAAAAGACTGAATGGTGCTGACGTTTAATTTGTGTAGTTAATTGAATCTCTCCCCAATTTAAATCAGGAAACTTCCACCAGAAAAGTATTTTCGCGTTTTTATTTTCTTTATCGGCCCGTGTTTACATGCGAAGGGGCGATTGTTTCTACCCGTAGATTTTTTAACCTCCTCCTCTGGCGCTTACTAAAACGCGTAGGTATGCGCGGAATCACGAATTACGAAGGGATAGGATTAAATCCTGTAATGAATAAATTTAATTGCGAATGTATTTTCTGTTCGTAGGTATTAGATAGGTACACCCCCTTCTACGTGAGCGGTTCTTCAAGTTTATAGCTCTTCGAGTTGTTTATTTTCGACTATTTTATTGGGGTGTAACCCTTTTCCCGACGATAATCATTAAATAAAACTCGCGAGAGAGGATTAAATGAAAAAATCGCACGAATGCATATTAAAGTGCATTTAAGGAAGAAACTCCTTCTTGGATTCCCATAAAACAAATAATATATCAGATTCGCCATTAGAAAATCCCTCGTTTAAATTACTTACCAACTTCAAAAGCTATAAATCTCTAATTTCGGGAGATTTACTATCAAAAGCTTCACATTTTATATGTTTTTTAACTGGCACGTTTCCTACAAAGTTGTGTTTATTATGGAACCCATAGCAGTATATCGCTCTAAGAAGAAGCATTGGGAACCTACTTTGTAGGCCAGTGTAAATGCACGCTCCCATTTTTTTTTCGGTGGTAAATACACGAATTTCCCATGCCGTTCGCGCACGGTTTTGTGAAATACTCCCAGGGAGAGGTGTTTAGATACATTTTAACTTAGAATCCAATACCGCCACAGCTATAAACCTTTTTCAATAACGGTAATAAATGTAGATGACGCATCTTCTAACAAAAATTAAATCCCTAGGTGGATTAAAGTCCCTATTGTTATAGGAAACCTGCAGTGCACACAATGGATTGAAAATTGCCTTTAAAAATGCTAGGAGTTTCTTTTTTACAAATCTGTTTCTGTTGTTGGTTTTATAGCATTTGAACCGTCGGAACTCCGTCTGATCTACCCCAGTATGTTAAAACTCACGTTAAATGGTTGAATGTAGATAGGCGTTTATATATAGTCTAAGTCGCTTTTTAACCGTGAGAGTAGATAAAGTGAAACAGATGATTATGTATTCTAATGACATCTGCCATTTTTATTTTAAATGGGACGCAAAGCACGATACAAAATGACGTTCAGAACTTATGACATTGCTGTCTCGCGATGACAGAACCTAAGCTTGCGATTCAGGATTTTCAAAAGTGTTGTGTTATCCACGACAATAAACGTAAACTAATCATCTCGTCAAGTTAATTCAGTCAATGGTTAATATATCCCTTTATATAATAAAAAAGGTTGGGGAAATTTTGAATTTTTAAATTTTGGTGGGTGTTGTATATTTTTAGACGGCAAATAGTCAGGTTGATAATTTTTTGGTAGACTTAAATTTAATCCACCCCAACATATCCTTTACTACTACTATAGTCCGGCTATATAATATTTTTGTATGAAAAAAATTAGTTACCGGGCGAAACCGGGTTTTTCAGGCAGGTGAAATGAATAGAAATTGGGAAAAAATAACAGCTGAATTTTTCCGCGGGTGAAATCACGGGGGGTGAAAGGGGTGGAAAGTGGTATTTTGCAAATTGTGGCAAAACTATTGATTTTAGACGAAAATGTTAAATCTAAAAGTTATAGAGATTAAAAAAATGAGCAACTTTTGTATCTGCACTATTTTCACATAACCTCCAATTTTCCTAGAAAAACCGGAAAAACTGTTTTTTTCGTTTTTTATTCTTATTTTTGCAAAAAAATGTCTTAGGGGTTTGAAATTTGGAGGTTTTATGATAAAACAGAAGATAATTGTTTGGGCCCATAAAGTTGAATCGTTTCCAAGATCTCACGATTTCTGTAAAAATCACCTCTTTTTCAAGGGGATGAAAAATCTATTTTTTTTGTATTTTTTGTATTTTGTATACAAATAACATGTGTATTAGGAACAGAGAGCCCTCCTCGTGCATTATATTTTCCGGATACAGAATTGGCAAAAAATTAAATCGAAATAAAGCTTTGAAATAATTCTCATAGTGATAGACAAAGAATTCTTCGCGCAGTATGTTCTCCTAAAAGCAAGAAAAATCTTACATGACTTTGTCAACAAAATAACAGATGTATTAGAAACAGAAAGATCTCCTTGTGCATTATATTTTCCTGATACAGAATTGGCAAAGTTTGAAATCGAAGTAAAGCGTTGAAATACTTCCATAGTGATAGAAAATAAAGACCTCTTCCTGCATTATGTTCTAGTAGCAAGAAACATCTTATTTAACTTTGTCAACAAATAACAGGTGTATTAGGAACAGAAAGACCTCTTCGTGCATTATATTTTCCTAAAACAGAATTGCCAAAAATTTAAATCGATATGCAGCCCTCACATACTTCTCATAGTGATAGAAAAATACCATTATGCTCTCCTAGTAGTAAGAAAAATTTTACATAACTTTGTTAACTAATAACAGGTGTATTAGGAACAGAAAGACCTCCTCGTGCATTATATTTTCCTGATATAGAATTGGCAAAGTTTGAAATCGAAGTAAAGCGTTGAAATACTTCTCACAGTGATAGAAAATAAAGACCTCTTCCTGCATTATATTCTCCTAGTAGCAAGAAACATCTTATATAACTTTGACAACAAATAACAGGTGTATTAGGAACAATAAGACCTCCTCGTGCATTATAGTTTCCTGATACAGAATTGGCAAAAATTTAAATCGAAATAAACCTATGAAATACTTCTCATAATGATAGAAAAAGACCTCTTCGTCCATTATGTTCTCCTAGTAGCAAGAAAAATTTTACATACCGTTGTATACAAATAACATGTGTATTAGGAACAAAAAGACCTCCTCGTGCGTTACATTTTCCTGATACAGAATTGGCAAAAACTTAAATCGAAATAAAGCTTTGAAATAATTCTCATAGTGATAGAAAAAAACCTCTTCGCGCAGTATGTTCTCGTAAAAGCAAGAAAAATCTTACGTAACTTTGTTAACAAATAGCAGATGTAATAGGAACAGAAAGATCTCCTCGTGCATTATATTTTCCTGATACAGAATTGGCAAAGTTTGAAATCGAAGTAAAGCGTTGAAATACTTCCATAGTGATAGAAAATAAAGACCTCTTCCTGCATTATGTTCTAGTAGCAAGAAACATCTTATTTAACTTTGTCAACAAATAACAGGTGTATTAGGAACAGAAAGACCTCTTCGTGCATTATATTTTCCTAAAACAGAATTGCCAAAAATTTAAATCGATATGCAGCCCTCACATACTTCTCATAGTGATAGAAAAATACCATTATGCTCTCCTAGTAGTAAGAAAAATTTTACATAACTTTGTTAACTAATAACAGGTGTATTAGGAACAGAAAGACCTCCTCGTGCATTATATTTTCCTGATATAGAATTGGCAAAGTTTGAAATCGAAGTAAAGCGTTGAAATACTTCTCACAGTGATAGAAAATAAAGACCTCTTCCTGCATTATATTCTCCTAGTAGCAAGAAACATCTTATATAACTTTGACAACAAATAACAGGTGTATTAGGAACAATAAGACCTCCTCGTGCATTATAGTTTCCTGATACAGAATTGGCAAAAATTTAAATCGAAATAAACCTATGAAATACTTCTCATAATGATAGAAAAAGACCTCTTCGTCCATTATGTTCTCCTAGTAGCAAGAAAAATTTTACATACCGTTGTATACAAATAACATGTGTATTAGGAACAAAAAGACCTCCTCGTGCGTTACATTTTCCTGATACAGAATTGGCAAAAACTTAAATCGAAATAAAGCTTTGAAATAATTCTCATAGTGATAGAAAAAAACCTCTTCGCGCAGTATGTTCTCGTAGAAGCAAGAAAAATCTTACGTAACTTTGTTAACAAATAACAGATGTAATAGGAACAGAAAGATCTCCTTGTGCATTATATTTTCCTGATACAGAATTGGCAAAGTTTGAAATCGAAGTAAAGCGTTGAAATACTTCTCATAGTGAAATAAAAATAAAGACCTCTTCCTGCATTATATTCTCCTAGTAGCAAAAAACTTCTTATATAACTTTGTCAACAAATAACAGGTGTATCAGGAACAGAAATACCTCCTCGTGCATTATATTTTCCTGATACAAAATTGGCAAAGATTTAAATCGAAATAAAGCTTTGAAATACTTCTCATAGTGATAGAGAATAAAGACCTCTTCGCGCATTATGTTCCCCCACTAGCAAGAAAAATTTTACATAAGTTTGTATACAAACAACAAGTGTATTAGGAACAGAAAAACCTCGTCGTGCATTATACTTTCCTGATACAGAATTGGCAAAAATTTAAATCCAAGTAAAGCTTTCAAATATTTCTCATAGATCTCAAAGACCTCTTCGTCCATTATGTTCTCCTAGTAGCAAGAAAAATTTTACATGAGTTTGTCAACTAATAACAGGTGTATTAGGAACCAAAAGACCTCTTCGTGCATTACATTTTCCTGATACAGAAATGGCAAAAATTTAAATCGAAACAAAGCTTTGAAATACTTCTCATAGTGATATAAAAAGACCTCTTCGTCCATTATGTTCTCCTAGTAGCAAGAAAAATTTTACATGAGCTTGTCAACTAATATAAGGTGTATTAGGAACCAAAAGACCTCCTCGTGCATTATATTTTCCTGATACACAAATGGCAAAAATTTAAATCGAAATAAAGCTTTGAAATACTTCTCATAGTGGTAGAAAAGATAGTGATAGAAAACAAAAGGAACAGAAAGACCTCCTCGTGCATTATATTTTCCTGATACAGAATTAGAAAAGTGTAATACATCCTCTCCTCAAGTCATTTTTTCCATCTCAATTCCCGTTTTAAGATTCTTCACGCCACTTCAAAAGGTCCCTTTCTTAACGTTCTCGAAGCTATTACAAAGTAGAGCCAGGGAAAGCTATTTATCGCCGGGGATTTCAATGCTAGAGTAGGAGTGGAAAGGGACGAAAACAGAGACAATATTACGAAAATATGGAGAAGACGAAAGAAACAACAATGGAGATCCAATACATTTTATGAACATAAAGAAATTCATAAGTACACCAGTGAAGTCGCATTCAAAAAATAAAAAATCTAGTATAGACCATGTGGTAACAGAAAGGAATAACTACAAGTTAATTAAAGATGTAAAAGTAAGAAAAGAGGCGGAAATATATAGCGACCATTACCTACTGGTAGCGAAAATAAGAGGCACGCCTAAACTAGAAGAAAAGAAGATCGAAGAGACGAGAAAACAACAAAGAAACAATAAAAAGCTATAAACTACAAAATCCGCAAGGTAGCCGCAGTTTACGAATAAATCATTAACCAAAAGTAAATGACGCAGCAGGTTGGAAATATAAGACGGTAGAAGAAATGTGGTGAAGATTCAAGGATACTTTAGTAACAGCAGCAAAAGAAGCATAAAGAAGATAAACACACATACTAAAAGAACAGCGTAGTGGAATGACAATATTAAGAAACAAATTGAAATTAAGAAAGATGGAAACAATATGTAGAAAACAAGACCGAAAATAAATACAACCAATATAAGGAACAAAGGAGAAAAGGAAAGAAATATGGTCAAAGAAGCTAAGGAAGCAGCACTGCAAGAATTTGGGAAAAGGATTCAAAGTAATAGTAAAAAAAATCAAAAATAAGGTAGGTCAAATTCTGACCCACCCTGACTACATTATGGATAGATGGAGAGAATATTCCTAGGATCTGTTAGGAGGAAGTTCAAATTATGAGCAAAATGATAAGGAGGGAATGGATGAAGGCAATAAAAACAACCATAATAAGAAAGAGACAGAACACGAGAACCAAGGAATCGACATGGTAACCAACAACTAGCAAATAAATCAGAAGAGAAAATTAAAGTTGCTCTACAGAAAATGAAAAACGGGAAAGCCCCAGGTAAGATTACCGCACAAATGATTAAAAAGATAGGAAGTGAAGCAATGAAGAAAATACTAGAATTGTATAATCAAATATGGAAAGAGGAACAGATACCAAAAGAGAATTGCAGGAGTGTTGTTACGTGACCACATACGAAGATCTTGGAATGGAGTCCGTGACCAAATTCAGTGAAAAACGACAACTGAGTTGGTGGGGACACCTGCAAAGAGGAGCAGAGAATCGTCAGACGGGTATGGGAAGCAAAGGCACTGGGAAGGCGAGGAAGAGGAAAGAAACCTGGGATGGAGCGGCGAAGAAAATATTACAAGCAAGGAGAAAAACGTAAAGGAAATGGCAAAGAACAAGAAGCAGTGGAGTGAGGAATGTGTTTGAGAACGGTTAGGAACCGAGTAGAAATGTTATTTATTAATTAATTACTAGATTTTTGTCTTCTTAAATTGAGTGTACATACTTAAAGATGATTGATTAAGTTTGTGTGTTGTAAAATGATTTATAATTTGAGCCATACACCTTAGGGTAAATAGGTTTTTTTTTTAAATTTTATTTAATATTAAGAAACATATGCACCCTTTTTTTGTGCATTATGTGAACAACAGGTGTATGTACAGTTCAACCGTTTGGACAATAACTTTCTGTAAGATGGCTCAATTCCAGTATTATATTTTAATCCCAAGGGATTACAACAAATAGAGGTTAAATACTCGTTTTGGTCCGGTAAATGTACAAATACCTTTATTTCAAGCCTTGCCTATTTATGGACTGCTGATCTATCTAAAACATACATTTTGGGCTCATAAATTTAAAACTCAATTTGAGATTATAATATTTGACAATGAAATACGACCCTTAGGCGTGACAGTATTCAATTAAAGTACAGTAGGACATAAAAACGTAACGTTTCCAGCTATCACAACTTGTCAAATAAAGTTCAGAATTCAATTACTTGAGGATAGGTGGAGCCGATTGAAAATGCCATCGTGTGTAAGTTACACGCATGCTATAAAACGAACCGATGTGTGTTTCGTTCCAACTCAAGTTAATTATAATGTAAATTATACCAATAACAAATATCGGTTCCAATTCCAAATTTAATTGCATTTTAGGAATAATTTAGTTGTAAAGTGGATAAGCGAAATCTGACTTTCTTACCAGCTTAAATAATCTGAAAGCACTTTCGAATAAAACCAAAGTTGCGTATCAGAAGCCGCATATTTTTGCATGAATGTAAGTTATTACCGTGTAGTACGCTAATTTACCATTGGGAGTGAAAAGCAATTATTACTTCTTGTGTGTCGAAACCTACTGCAATGCACAAACTTCAACAAAAGCTTTTGTTTGTGCACAAACACATTAATTTATTCGTTGATATCTAGAAATCATATTCAGCAGTTTCCATTGAGTTGGAAGTTGATTACATAGCATTAAGTTGTATGTATGCATATAGAACAATAATCCAATCAATATATGTTTGCTTATGATGCCAATTGTAAGCAACCTAGTGAACTGTTCAAAAAATTACTCACGCACGAACTAATATTGGTAATTAATATGCAGTGTATAAATATACCTATGGTTCGCCTTTCGTATGCTTAATTTGAATCTGTTTAAATTTTATTTGGCAAATTAAAATCGATGCAAAAATATGCTAGCGAAGTTAGAGTGGTATGTGAGAAATAAGCTTATACAGTTGGACCATTCTTTTCATAATGGCGACCGTGAAAATTGAAAATTATGCTAAGAAAGAAAAAAAACCATTAAAATTTGAAAGTTGAGTTTTATATATTTTGCTGATAACGCCATTTAGGATTACAGTAGTAGGTATGAATATGGAGTTTAACGAAAGAGAAACGAGCTCATAATTATGCGGTGTCTGTCCGTCCGTCCGTCTGTCCGTGAGCATGAAATCTCGAATTTTGAAAGTGGATCCTTTATCAAATTTCTAGATTGGAGTTATTGGACTAGCAATGTAGGCCAAAAAATAAGGAAGGCCCTTTTGACATCTCCGTTAGTTATGAACCGAATTGCATGAAACTCAAGATATAATG
>NW_022170403.1:30448077-30449536 GCF_008802855.1 Photinus pyralis | reverse complement strand
TGAATTTTCTATAGCATTTCTAATGTGCTTTACAACATCCCTAGGGGCGTCGTTTGGCGATCAGTAAAGCGCCTCCTTGGGTAGGAATTTTACAGATCAGAAAGGCATGCCCGAAACTTGTGTATAGCCGCAAGTTCAATCGCGCCATTTGTCATGGATGCTGAGACAAATACCTACCATTAAACACTCATGCAAGAGGTAGTTCAAGTTCAAGACAAAGATCTGAAAATATGCCAAAAATTGAAATCTACTTTTCGATTCTCCAACTCTAAAGAAGTTTGTGAATACGTTGTATATTGAATGAATTTTTGGACCAATTAAATGCTTCTAATAAGGACCCGGATTTAACATGAATACAGAGAGAAAGAATGAAATTGCTATTCACCCTTTTCGTACAGTTTTTAGGCATGAATACAGAGAGAAAGAATGAAATTGCTATTCACCCTTTTCGTACAGTTTTTAGGCATGAGGTGACACAATAATCTTCAGTTGCACGTTTCGATTCATTTTGCGAAGGCATTTGGTTCACTCGTATCAAATTAATTCAAAATTAGTAAACTCTGCGACAATTATTATTAAAACTAATAAACGGCAAATGTGGTTTTTGTTAAGAATGAAATTATCAACAGACTTCTAAACACCTGTTCAAAATGCCGACGCCGCCGACGCAATGGACTACACATGTGTTCCTAATTTTAGACTTGGATAGATAAGATGATTGTAATTGTCGTGTATAAATTTTTGATATGGAAAATGATTGATTGAAACTAACGGCAGTTACATGTGTGGAGGTAAATTTCCATACACAATATTTAGTCACACTTCACCTATTATGTCCAACTCCAAAATCATTTTGCGTTGTATGCCCAATGTTTAAATGTAAAAATCCAAATACTTACTGCATTTTACGCGGTACCTAATCTGTGCTTGTCAAAATTCACCCTCAGCTTTCTTGCTTTCGGTACTTGGCACTCTCCTTCGAACCATTTGAAAATTTTGGGGACCATTCCGCACAAGATGCACTGCACTTCGCGTTAACACGATCGAATAATTTGGTCATAAGTTATATTTTTGATGGAGGGGCGGTAACGTAAGCAGGTAGAGATTAATCACCTAATGCTCTTATCTGCACATGCGGTCACTTTTACCTTTCAATAATTGTTTTGCCGTACCGAATGAAGTCGTTCTTGATAAAATATGGCATGTGAACTACAACTTTTTAACCCCATAAGATTGTGTTCTAAATTAATTTTCATTCTCACATGGAAATGGCCAAAATCTGACTTTCCTTGTCTACCTTCCAATTGCATTTTTCACTGAAATAGCTTTCTTTGGCTCGTTCAAAAATAAAGTTTAGCTCGAGCTTTAGCTTCTAATTTGAAATACCTATTGTTTAAACCTCAGTTTGTTTCGGCGCGTAATTTTAAAATCATACAAGTACAATCGGGCACTCGGGCGG
>NW_022170403.1:30447467-30447977 GCF_008802855.1 Photinus pyralis | reverse complement strand
CCTCTTGGAATATCACGCCTACTCTTTGACCTATTGTGCGTGCCCCAGTAGCTTACTTCGAGAGAGGCACATTGTTAAAAAATCTGAGGATTCTTTCTGGCTGAAACTCCCTGATCTGCTGAGGTGCTGTGGCAGCCTCGTCCAGGTCTTGTAATCTCTGTAGTCGCTGTAGAGTGACAGCCTCACACCAGCAGATGATGTGTTCCGCTGCCTCTTCCTCCTCGAATTACACGCGACATGTGTTGTTCTCGGCTACGCACGGACCTGGACCGAACCGAAAAATAACCGAAAACTGGACCGAAACCGTTATTCCTTCAGAAATGGAAACTATTATTTACTTCGGTTCTTTTCAGTCTTTACTTTTGATTGAGAAGTCTGATCGAAAAAGTACATTATACATTGCCTTTTTTTGAGCCACGAAAAAAAAATTGTCTCTGATCGATCCGGAAAAAAAATGTTCTTATAGAATGTGGCCTGTCGAATCAATAATTTCAAACAGTTCCAAGATTG
>NW_022170403.1:29189009-29189578 GCF_008802855.1 Photinus pyralis | reverse complement strand
AAATTGAATGTGTACTGGTCCGTTAAACTGGTATAATAAATTGAAACCCTAAAAGAAAATCAAAAGTAATCAACTAAAATGTACCTCTTAAATCAGAGCTAATTATAGATGAATGCAACAATCGTCGATGGAAATCGTAATATGACAAATATCCTCCGAAACCTAAAGAAAATGTATAATTCCATTACGGAACATGCAAATGGCGCACTTACAATAAAGAAGAAAAAACGCACTTATAAGATCCTCCTACGCAGTTAAAGGTGAATCCGTTCACTAACTATATCTCCAGAATCCCCAAATTAATGTATCTAATTGCCAGAGATTAATAAAATATGGATGGCGGCAATTAAAATTCCATGCGTTCTAAACTAACGTTCAGCTGTTTGTGTTCAAATTTAGTTAAATTTCAAATTAAAGTTAAGTGGGAGAAGTAACGCATTCCCCTTCCTTGCTATCCTTACCAGGAGATCACTTTTGGTTTCGTTGAGGCGCGTAACGCGAGCGATCCTTATAACGTCGATTTAAAATTGCGATTCTACAACGCAAGTGCTTAGAAACCCAGAAAAAGG
>NW_022170403.1:29122142-29188909 GCF_008802855.1 Photinus pyralis | reverse complement strand
AAACTACAATACACCGAAATCTTATTATACAAACTTGTACAACCTAAAAGGACGCGTCTGTTTTGAATCCTCCAAATTTCGTTTTTGTCATTTTGGGTTCCCGCTATATCGCCTGGGAACCCAAGATATTTTACCTACGAGTTTGGTGATACTTTGTCGTAGAAAAATCTGCATAATAGGAATTCTGTCATTTTAAAATGATTTTTTAAATAAGTTGGACAACTTTAGTTTTTTGGATAATTCAAAAAACGGCACCGAGAAAACTGCAATACACCGAAATCTTATTATACAAACTTGTACAACCTAAAAGGGCACGTCTGCTTTGAATCACCAAAATTTCGTTTTTGTCATTTTGAGTTCCCGCTATATCGCCTGGGAGATCAAGATATTTTACCTCGAGTTTGGTGACACTTTGTCGAAGAAAAATCTGCCTAATGGGAATTCTATTATTTTAAAATGATTTTTTAAGTAAGTTGGACAACTTTAGTTTTTTTAATAATTCAAAAAACGACGCCCATCGTCCGAGAAAACTACAGTACACCGAAATCTTATTATACAAACTTGTGCAACCTAAAAAGGCGCGTCTGTTTTGAACCCACTCAAATTTCGTTTTTGTCATTTTGGGTTCCCGCTATATCGTCTGGGAACCTAAAATATTTTACCTACGAGTTTGGTAACACTGTGTCGAAGAAAAATTTGCCTAATAGGAATTCTGTCATTTTAAAATGATTTTTTAAGTAAGTTGTACAACTTTAGTTTTTTGGATAATTCAAAAAACAGCACCCATCGTTCGAGAAAACTACAATACACCGAAATCTTATTATACAAACTTGTACAACCTAAAAGGGCACGTCTGCTTTGAATCACCAAAATTTCGTTTTTGTCATTTTGAGTTCCCGCTATATCGCCTGGGAGATCAAGATATTTTACCTCGAGTTTGGTGACACTTTGTCGAAGAAAAATTTGCCTAATAGGAATTCTGTCATTTTAAAATGATTTTTTACGTAAGTTGGACAACTTTAGTTTTTTTAATAATTCAAAAAACAATTTTGCCATTTTGCCGTCAGTCAAATTTATTTTGTAAATATTTAGTATTTCAAGCTCTAGCTAGTTCGGTACGTAATAGAACGCCATCCGCCCGTTTTTCACAAGATGATAATGGGACATAATGGTAAAAGCAAAGATCATATGATCTTTGATAAAAGGTTAATCTCTTTATCGTCTTGTTAATTAAATATAAGTAATAAGCATTGAGTAACTATAGCATTGCTAATCCAACAGTCAATCATATAAGAAATTTAGAAATAAGAACCCATCGTCCGTGCCCCGTGGTAGGTATGATTTTCAATTTGCAATGAAGTAAAATGGTGAATAAATAAATGAGTTTTTTTTGTGCCAAATTGTACAGTTTTGCAAGTATACAGTATACACATCTTCGTTTCATTGTTTTTGTAAATAAAATTATAAGTGTAGGAAATAAAATTGTAAGTGTAGGCTTTCAGATTGGAATTTCCGTTGGCCTTGGCAGAAAGTGCATCGCATCACAGATAAGACGAACGTTCTCAGCTTCATTTTACAATTTTTCCTTCATTCGGGTCTTTGGCGGGGAGTTGTGTTGTGGCGTACTTACGTAACGTAATGTAATTGACATTGGATGATAAGTGGTAATTAATATCTAAAGGACTGTAAGGTAGGTGAAGACATAAAGTTACTACGAACTACGATTACGATGTGCTTTCGATACAGGAGCCCCATTAAAAGTTTATGCGGAAGTATACAGGGTGTAGAATTGGTTTATGCACCATAGGCATATCGATGGTAATTCCTTTATATCCAAACATTTTTTTCCCTAAATATTTTACACTGAAGTTGTAAATACCGTTTTTGTCGATTATAAATTTCTGCGTCTATTGATGTGCCCATTTGTAATTTGTTGTTGTGGTAAATCGGAGAAATTAAGGAAGTTATAAATTAAAAGGATAATAATTGGAAATTTAATTTTTGTTTCAATGATTTCACGGCACGAGTGATGTTAGTGATAAATCATTCGTCCATTGAAAGTATTGAATACTAAAATTAGTTTTTTAGGCAAATACATACTAATTCTCATTTATATATTTTTTCCGGTTTCCCGATTTTAAAAATAATAAATGAGGGCATGAGCAGACGCAGAATTTATTGTTCAAGCGACAAGAAACCTTTTTACAACTTTGCTCTAAATTAATTAGGGGAGAAAATATTTCGATATAAAGAAATAAATATGTCCCTACGGATGCATAACCTGTTCAACACCGGACACCCTCTATAATGACAGATTTAAAGTTTAATTTGGTTATGACCATTCCATTGTAATGATTCGTTTTTTAAATTTAGCTTCCCATAATGTTATAATTATCACCAATTCCAATGCAAATTTTAATTATAATTTTTGCAGTATTTTTTTGGAACAATGCCGAGAAGATCAGTTAGAATTTTGTCGATGCTCAAAAATCCCGTCCATCCGTAAGACAGCATCCAGGATGAATATGATCTTCAAGACATCGAACGTTGTCAAGGTAAATATTTCCGAATTCATTTGTGTCCTAAAATTTCCCTGGTCCTGGAATTTTTTACTATAAAATTTCGCTGTCTAAAGGGGGGGGGGGGGCATGAATTATTTCCTGAGATGCTGTTTTTGATAGTAAAACGTGCATAACTTAAAGGTATCATTCAAATAGATTGCTTTGTACATACTTATAACTTCCCCGCGCGACTCTTTTTCGTTATCAGTGGGGGATGGGGCCGGCGGTTGTGGGGGGGGGGGAGTTAGAAATTAATTAATTAATTTTGTCTTTCATGGTATTCTAATTAAAGGTCTCAACGAAAGGAACCGCTTTCTACCAACTACTGCCCTGCTCTCTGTCCTCTTATCAAAAGACAGTGGTGGGGAAGGGGGGGGGGAGTGGAACTGGTTTTATCCTTCATGGTACTTTAATGAAAGGTATCAACGAAAGGAATTAATTTCTACCAACCATAGACCTCCTCCTCGACCTCTTATCGTAATCGGATATATTCCCTTATATCTTCAGAACGGATTGTCGGAAGAGGGTTCTCACAAAGGGCGATTGGAACGTCTGCAAGAAATATATCCATTGGTGATGTCTAAACTTTAAGAGCAAATGTCTCGAAAACTGTTTGTCGGAGGAAAGTACTCTCAAAGGAAAAATCTGCAGAATAGAGTGTCGGAGGATTTTGAATGTATGCCAGGCGGTCTTTAAATGTTTGTGTATAAAGAGCCATGCCGCCTTCTCCCCTTAGAACCCTATTTCGGTCTAAAAAAATGAGCTTTATCTGCACATCTCCATTATAAAAACAAATAACCTTCCTCATAGGCACATCCTCAATTTTATATTTTTCTGTGAACCTAGAAAAAGTACATACTGTATCGAGTAGCATTTTGTATGGCGAATACAATAAGTATGGGACAATATGTCATTTAAAGGACCCATAAATGAATTATTTTGACATGTTGTCAATGACCTACTACACCAACATAATAAAAGTTGTTTATTATTTATGTCAGAAAAAATGCTTGTTAAAAATATTGTTATTAATATTATGTGTTAACATTTTGGTGTAGTAGGGGTTGACAAAATGTCAAAATAATTCATTGATGGTTCTTCTGAATGATAATTGTCCCATACTTCATTGTATTCGCCATAAAAAATGCTACTCGAACAGTATGTACTTTTTTCAGGTTCACATAAAAATATCAAGTTCATGATGTGCTTATGAGGAAGGTTATTTGTTTTTTGATATCTTTTTAAACAGGACCAGACAAAAATAAAAACGAATACGGCTAATTTCGGTTTCTGTCGAATACCTTTGGAACTGATCAGATATCTGAATTTTAAAAATATCTTACTAAGCCCTAAAATACTCGACTTTTTCTAATTAACCGACTGTGTATCTCTTATGGTTTCCAATTTTCCCATGCTGTTCATCCTTACCTTGGTCACTGTGTGTATATGATTTGCATTTTTTTCGTGGATGTATGTGATTGCGCGATAGTATATTTATATCATATGTGTCTTACAGATGCCCTAAATCCTGAAGAAAACCGAATCGCACCAATACAGACTACAGGGGAAATTATGGAGGAGATAGATTTGATAAAACCAAATACAAAAGGTAAAATTATATATAACTATCGCCAGGAAAGATTGCCCGTCACAGCACACCTTGTCTATGTTTTTCTTAAGATGCGAGCAACTTCCGGAATAGGATCGTGCCAATGTTGAACGAAAAGTCTTTTTGTTCAACATTGACACGATACTATCCCGGAAGTCGCTTACATTTTTAGAAAAACCTCGATTGTAGACCCAGCTCAAGTGTTTTGTGACCGGCAATCTTTCCTGACGAGAGGTTTATTTTCATCATTTTACTATTTCATTATTTGATTCTGGTGAGATACAAATGTTAAATTTTATCTAACATCATGTTAATGTTACAGGTAAACTCCAGCATAAATCTCTAGTAGCGCGCCATATGGTCTTCAGAAGAAAAATCAGCTGTCTTAGGTTTTTTCAACCAAGAAATTAAAAAAAGATCTAGTACCCGGAGAAGCTCAATGTGAAAAGTGCTTAGAAGAACATGATGTTTTGCCCACAAGATCATGGACCGACGTAAAATTCTGCATTAAAAACCATCTAGACAAGAGAAAAGATGAGTGCCTTTACTCATACAAAGTTAAAAACTGCCTTTGTTGTACTATAGTGTGACATTTTACACGTTTAATCTATTTCTTATTACTAAAAAATGTACAGGTACTAGGTAGCTTTACTGAAAGCATTGAATTTATAGATAGTTATCAATTCAATGCTGAAAGTACCATTGCTGTACTAATTAAGATTATTGTAGTTTTCTGAAACATTTTTAATTTTTCTGTTGTTCATTGGGATTTATAAAATTCCTTCTGTATTTGTGTATAGCCAACTGAATAAAGATTTCTAAGCAAAATTGTGTTTTGTACCTGGGTTAATTTTTTCTAAACGGTAGGTACTATATGTGGATCTCGCGGTAAAGGTAAATTAATTTGGTAAGAACAGAGAGATAATCTGGGGAGGGGATATCCCAAGGATGAATTTTGTTTGTAAGAAATCTACTAGATACTTTTAATACATAAACTGCTTCAGGACATTTGTAAAGCGTTGCTTGATTCAGCTTATGTCTTTGATGGCTGTTAACTTTTGGTCATTGAATAAATTTTTATTCAATGCTTTGGTCCAGGTGCCATTTGCACTTTAGTCCACCACTGCTCTAGATTCTAGACTAGCGCAACTACCTACCACTATTTAGGTACCTAAAATTGACTACCTACCTAACTTGTACGGCAACCATGATTTTGTCATCAATTTTGTCTATTTTGCAATATGACATTATCTTAGGCGTTTCTATCGGTTTCATAGCGTAGCGTGAATGAGGTTAGGCAACACATCGAACTCCCACACCAGTTGAATAATATTGTTTTCATGAGAGTTTTCGTTTCGAAGAACTTATGTAACCCTCCCCCTTTATACTAATGTACATATTCAGAGGAAATATCCTCTTCAGCAATCGTTATCTATAAGAAAAACAGAGAGTGAAAACTTGGCAACACTGCATTTTCACACAAATTTGGAAATGCAATGTTTATGACATCTTTCTTTAACACACTGCACAAAATGGCATATTACTGGCAGCCCACACACTAAAATCTTGTTTCATAATAATTGTGGCAAATGATGCCATAATACTTAACACAGTACAGTTTCCTTCCTATGGAAGGTATCTTGGATACCCTCGGTTTTTCATGATCCGCACGAGATGGCGCTACCTCTTATGTATGTTTAAACGAAATCGCCACAATTTGGGTTTATTCTCATGTTGCCATAAATATTACGAGGCGGGTAAGGGTGTGTGTGTGTGTGTGTGTGTGTGTGTGTGTGTGTGTGTGTGTGTGTGTATATATATATATATATATATCTATATATTATATTATATATATATATTATATATAAATGCCTTTATTGCCCAATAACTCAATGATCGAAACAAACATCAGGTTACTGCATAATTGTGGGCAACAGGTGCAAGTTCAGGGACTGGCCCATAAGTGCCGCTCCTGGTCTTCCACTTGAACCCAGAATACTGTATTCAGAAATTTATAAAGGTTTAAGGTTGGTTACTCTAAAGATAAAAGAAACTTGAATTGTGTAATTTTGCGTTATGGTGTTGTCACATCCCATAGGTAATGAAGTTAAATATGCATTATTGCGACATTAATAGATGATCTCTAGTTTTAGCTTTGAATCGAGTGAAGGAGGCGATGTTTTTAATTGATTGACTCATTGAGTTCCATAATTTGCAGATATTATAAGAAAATGATCTCTCGAATAATGACGTGCGATGTTTGGGAGGGCGAAGGTAAAATTTCCTCCTTACGTTTAAATTATAAATATCCGTACGGTATGATAGGCGTTCTGAAAGATAAGGTGGGGTGTTAAATTTGATTACTTTAAAGTAAAGTAACAAGGCGTGATGATCTCTTCTGTTCGACATATTTAACCAGTTACATTGATGAAGTAAGTGTGAGACTTTATCGTATTTTTTAATTCCATATATTAATCGAAGGCAGTGATTTTGGATTTTTTGAATTCTCTTCTTGTCATAATAATCTAAACATGGACCGTAAAGTACATCACAGAAATTAAAGTTAGACAGTACCAACGATTCACACAACATTTTAGTCGTCGATTAAGTACATTGCGCTGAGAATAAATTTGCCTTAGAGCTAAAAAGGATTTACTTACAATCTTCGATACGTGTGACTTAAATCTTAGATCAGAATCCAATAACATGCCTAAATTCCTGGCACAAGTAACACACTCTAATGTTCTTCCTACTAGTTTTATCTTTAGGTTGTCAGCGAGGTACTGACGATCTTTTTTTTTGCTAAAAAGCAGTAATTTGCACTTGTTCAAATTAAGTGTTAGGCAGTGTGATTCAGCCTGCTTAATAATGAATTCTAAAGCATTGTTTATGGCACTGGCCGATGTGGTCAATTCTGCCATACTAAACGAGTGATAAATTTGAGTATCGTCGGCATACGTGTGGACCCTAACCTCCTTGATGTCCTTAAGGTATTGACTTGTGTAAACGCTGAATAGTAAAGGGCCCAAAATTGTTCCTTGCGGTACACCTCTAGATATTGTTATCTCCTCCGACGTGTTATCATTCAACTCCACAATCTGACATCGGTTCGTTAAGTAAGAGTCAAAGAACTGTAACAAATTAAAACTACAACCAACGTAGTGTAGGATCGCTATTAATGTGTCATGGTCTATCATATCGAAAGCCCTGGAGTAATCCAGCAGTATTAGAGCAGTGGCGTGACCCTTATCTAATGCGTTAAAAATATCATCAGTGACTGATAAGAGGGCAGTACAGCAGCCATACCCTGGTCTAAAGCCTGACTGCTGTCTTGGTAAGAGATTATAGCAGTTTAAATGCTCAAATAGTTGCTTATATATTATTCTCTCAATCACTTTCGATAATGTTGGCAAAATAGAGATTGGCCGGAGATCAGTCAAAGCTGTAGGATTAGAAACTTTGGGTAGTGGGATTACCTTTGCCTTCTTCCATAAGGTGGGAAATACATTAAATTCAAAGGAGTAGTTTATAATGTGCGTGATATATTTAATAATGTAGGGACAACATAGTAATAAGCAGGATGTTTATTTGATCGACTCCACATGCTTGGGTTTTGATTGAATTTATAATTTCTAACACTTCGTGCTCTGTTGTTTTATGCAAATCTAGTACTTTTTTAACATGTGGATGACGACAACTCATATAGTTTCCAATTACGTCCAGATTTGGTGACGACTTACCTATAGAATTTACCATAAAATTATTGATTTCATTGGCTGTGCCAATTTGCAAAGGAAAGTCCATTTTTCGAGATTGCACAATATTTAAGTTACGCAGTCTTCGCCACAGTTGCCGACTATTACAAGACAATAATGAAGAACTGTTAAGATAGGCGTGCTTTTCCCGCTGAATGGCGGATTGAACATAATTTTTTAATGACTTATAATACTCTTTATGCGCATTACTGTTGGATTTTTGGTATCGCTTAAACGCACGGTCTCTAGTTACCATCATTTGCTTGATGGTGTCCGTAATCCAAGGTAGATTACGCTTGGTGACCCTACTTGTCACAAAAGGTGCATGTCTATCAAACAAATCCGTGACATTATCGCCAAGAAATTGAAGTTTTTCATCGACGTTGTGTATTTTATAAATAAAGTTCCACGAAATGTTACAGAGATCATGTGTAAATAAGTCCTTGTTGAAATACTTAAATTGTTGGTAAGTCTTAGTTATCATTGAATCGTTGGATCTGTCCAACTTTAATTTACAAAAAATAAACGAATGATCAGATAAATGGTGGTCAGTAATCGTACCTGAATCAAGAATAATTTCATCCTTATTTGTCAATATAAGATCTATGAGAGTCTCTGAATCGCATATCATCCGTGTCGGTTCAGAAATCAATTGCTTTAGCGCAAAAGACTTCATAAGTTCTGTAAGAGACTGGAACGCTGTGGTAGTGACGTTGTTTAAGTTAATATTAAAATCTCCCAGGCACACAACACCATCGCTACTCGGTAGAACTTCCATTAGTGCATTTTCGAGGGATTCTAAAAATGGATTTACGTCATATCCATGAGGCCTATAGATAACGGCAATTGTCAACTTAAATTTATTTATCTTAATACTTATCCATAATTGCTCGATGTCACGTGATACCGACGGAAATGCCCATTTGTCAACGTGATATGAATTTTTAATATATAATCCTACACCGCCTCCCCTTCCCCTATCAATTCTCATGAAATTGTAACCATTGATCGCCACATTATCTGTCGGGGTCTTTTCAGTCAACCAAGTTTCCGAGATCGCAAAGACATCACAATCAGCAGCTTCTAAGAAATGGACAAAACCTGGAAAATTTGAAATTAATGAACGAACATTTAAATGACCAACCTTAAACGCTTTCATTTTACTAACCATAAGCACTAGCTTTTCTTAATAATACAATAATACAAACAGAAACAAAATAAACAAGTTTCTTTGACAAAACAAAGTGAAATAAAAAAAAGAAAGAAACGCCATACGCAATACGCATCCATCCTGGCCATTAAGAAATTTAAACACAAAATAATCGCACTTTACAGATAAAATTAAATTCAAAACACCAACATTGTTTTTGCTTCCCACCTAACTCAATGCAATTTTACAGATTAGAGGTAGCCGGAGGTAGCTTAATTCTTTATAAAGTTTTTCATTGCAAGTCCAAGTTCCTGTAAATCGTGCACAATTCGTTTCTTGCCATCCGGTAGGAGAACCCATACGTTACCATCTCTCGTCCAGGTAGATTTGTTTCCAACCCCCTTTTTTGCCTCCTGATACAGTTCAGAAGGAGTTTTGGTGAGTGATTCGGTGATTAAATAACGAGACCCCTTTAACTTCTTTTTGTTGATCCACACTGTGTTTCTTTGAATGTATGAAATAAATTTCACTATCACTGGCCTCGGTTTGTTGTTTGAGGTATTCATCCGGCCTAATCTGTGACAGTTATCAAAATCGCTAACGTAGAGGTTATCAAGCCCTAGCTGGTCCTTAAAAAAACCAAGAGCAATGTTGCATATCTCCTCATCCTTCTTTTCTTCTATGCCGTGAATAATTAGACAGTTTTTCCGTGAGTAGGTTTCTTGTGCATCTAATCGACGCTCCATATCTACCAGATCATCTTTCAACGCTGTTATACACTGACAGATATCATTTTGAAATTTTTTGAAATCTGCCATCAATCTTTCCAATGCCGATGTCTTTTGGGGCTGTTGGGACTGGGAATAATTACTCACAACATCTCCTAAGCGACCTTCGTACTCCATCATGGTGCTTTTAAACGTATCCTCCAAGGATTGCAACTTGTTTTTTAAGGAACTCATTATGCCGGATTGTTTAATTAGTTCCGTCGAAAAAGGTTTTTAATTATTTATATTAAACTTTAAAGCATGCACGAAAAATTCCAAAATAGCGCAGTTTATCAACAGATTGAAATGAATACGACCGGTCCGCTTGATAGGTAATTCGTATTCGCACGGCACTTTAGTAAATCGCTTTTTAATGTAACGTCTGCACTAGCTACTTCACTGCAAATATCCGAAACAGATAGGAAACTGTCTTATTTCACACTATGGCAAGATTTATTAATTAACTTTAGCGATTAACTACATGGCTACATCTATTCCTTGTTTCCTTAATTCATCGTCAATAGCGAACATCACTGAAACTTTAGAAAGAGAGGGAAGTTCTACACATTGCTATCTTTGTCTACACGTCTACCAACATGGGCGTGCAATATAATCCTAAAGTTATATTGGTACAATGGTTGTAACTAGACGTTCTATAACCTTACTTCCTTGTTTACTTTTGTCCGTTTCGTTTGTATTGTACCTTTTGCACTCGCTTTTACCCTTATAATCTTAGTTTCTGCTTTTACTTTCACACTTCCGTCGCATTTATACCTTTCTTCCTATTACCTATTCGTATTTTTCGCCTTTACACTTCCAATCATTTATTTCCCAAATACCCTACAAAATCTGTCTTTTTGAAGACAAAACTATCTAGTTCACGTCCATTTCATGTAAGTAGTACCTAAGTGTTTTTATCTAACTTGCTAATTAAATTTGTTTAGATTTGCAATAATGGCTAAATGCTTTTACAAGAATTGTGAAAATACGAAACGATCAAAGAGAGGCTGCAATCTTCGTTATCATCCATTCCCGAAGCCATTTCGTAACATGGTAAAATGCTTAGTTTGGTTAAACAATTGTGGAAACGAGGACTTAAACATACATAATATAACAAAAAATGTGTACGTGTGTGAAAGTCATTTTCAAAAAGGTTTTGCTGATCCGGTACCGTATTATTTAACAATTCCCATGGAATTGGCTAGGAAGCATAGAAGTTTCGAAGTAGCGGAATATGTAGAAGTGGCAAATGTTGAAGAACAATCTCGAGAACAACAGCCTTCTTTACACGATGACCACCCATACAACAAGGCTGTACCTTCTACGTCACACGTTGATTATACTGAAGCGACTCTTAAGCAAGAACCTACTAATAACTTCATACAGGACTTTTTCCTGTATGCCTCCCTTTCGAAAAGTAAACATTTCAGTTTGTTTACTGGATTGAGCGTGAAGGCTTTTGAAATTTTATATAAATTGCTGGATGAAGAAGTAATGCCTTCACTGAAGTACACATACAAAGTGAGAACTCCAATTAGAAAAAGAAAACTCATGATGTTATCAGATAGAGATAAGTTATGCTTAACACTTATTCGTCTACGAAGAGGTTACACTATTAAAGAACTTTCAATATTTTATAAATTGAGTGAAACTTATGTGTCAGTCATATTTTACACTTGGGTGCGGTTTATTTACCTTCAAACATGTTGTTTTCGTAACGATTTGATAAAGGGATCCCGTCAAACAGAAAGACATTATATGCCAGCTGTATTCCGAACATTTGAAGACAAAGTTACAATAATTTTAGATGCCACAGAAGTTTATAACCAAACTACGCAACTGCATGAATACGAAAACCTCGGATTTTGACGTCACTTTCGGTAACCGGAAGTAGGAAGTAGTCGTGTAATATATCGCTGTAAAGGTATTTTTAAGAGCTATAACAAAGATCAGAAATGTTTCCATAAAAACTCATAGTTCCTGCAGAATAAGGCACTCCCCATATTAAGTAAGGCCGTTGAGTAAAAATAGTAAAGAGACGCAACTGTATATAAAATTGCGATACCCTTAGACCTCTTTCTTTCTCTAAGGCGACACCTATATATCTATCTCACTTGCCGTAGTTTACCGTGCTGCGCTGACTACAAACAATTTTACGGTTAGTGCTGCCATCGTATTTTAATTTTGGACTTAATACGATTACGAAAGTGTGACGTCATTCACGTCTTGTCCCGACCCCAAACAGCTGATGGGAGTTTGTTTCTTCACTAATTTTTTCCTTCCCACCTGAATTTCCTCGCTGATCTTTTACTGTAGCGGTGCGTTTTTTTGTTAGTGCCGTATTAATCCTTTTTGTGGATATTCCATAGGTTTTTATGTAGGTGTCACGACAAACTTCCATTTCTCCAAGTGTATACATTCTGGTGTATGATTTGCCAGGTCCTTCCTTAGCCCGTTTTCTTTTAACTGGTGCTTCTTTTACTGTTGCTCCAATGTAACTGGTCTGCAAGTCATACGAAGCTAAATCCCAAAACCTTTTAAACAACGATTCTTTTTCCTGTGCAGTTAATTTTTGACCACAATCTTTTATACATTTGCACTTGTAATTAACGAAACGTTTAGCTTCTTTTAAATCTCCCTTGACAGTATAGTGAGTTTTATTTGAGTCTTTTTCTGGTTGCGAAAGTTTGTCCTGGATATTTAGTGTGCCTTCCTTTCCTAGGTCGTCCCTTCCAAAGTTCTCGCTCCTCCTTTAACTTTTCTCTTCGTTCAAGTTCTTTTTCATTGAGTAATACTAACTCACTTTCATTTTCCTTTGAACTACTATCACTACTATCTTCCTCTGGTTCATAATCACGATCTTTAACACTATCATCTGAATATTCATCGAAGCTGACAGCATTATCAACATCAAATGCAGCTAAGTCGCCGGAATCTGAAGGATGTGAGGTTTGAATGGTTGGAACTTCCTCAACAATTACTTTTAGATTTGTGTTGAAAGGATTGTTCATTTCCACATCACTGACCATTTCTGAAATAGTTGTGATACGTCATGTTTTTAATAAGTATTAACAAATTAATGATGGAATCTAAAATACATTATAACTAAATGCGTATTTTTACCTGATATACTCGGGTTGAGAGGCTGATTAATTTCTTTAAGTGGATTTTTTAAAACTAATATTTGGTTTACTATTATTTTGGGATTTTCTTTAGTAGTTGCTGATTGTTTATAATGTTGATCTGTATATTCAAGCTCTTCATATGATTCCTAAAATCATGAAAAAATGTAGTGAAACAATAGCGTTAAAACTAATATTTAAAACGAACCAAGCGCCATACATGGTGCTTGGTCCCCTTTATAAGTATAGTATTTTTGTTTAAGAGAAAGCAGAACAATATGCTGGGTGTCGAAAAGTAAAAAAATTTTACAACAATTAAAAGGTATTAAGTAACTTTGTACGTTAACAGTGCACACTTATTACAAAACGGAATAACGCAGAAAATTATAACCTAAAAAGTAATGTACTCGTACATACCTTACTGCAATCTCCCAATTTTAATTTTTTTGACTCTTTGCTACACTCAGTAATTGCTAACGCCGTCTGTAGTATCTTTTTCGACCTTTCACTCATTTTTAAAAGTAATAAAAACTTAATTTCCACACAATTTTTAAAGTCTATTTAAATATGTATGAAACACTTAGACCCAACTGCTAATTGCAAATAAAATATGGTGAAGGACATGGCCTGGGTATGTGAATTGCAGAGTAAAGGAGCCTGTTTGAGGTTGTGATGAGACACGATTTGAGACTGTCAACCTTTAAATTAACAAACGTCAATTAATATTAATCTAGAAATGCCAACAAGACAAACTTATTCTTATTCCTGGATAGTAAATAATGAAGAGTATTTAAACCTTCCCCTACTACTTGGTTGCTATAGAAGCTGCTCCTGTGGTGGTGGTGTTTACACGGCTTTAGTTTACCCTGAGATTCACATGCCCACGACTTCAGAACCCGCTATCGGTGACCACTTATTTTGTATTGACGGCATAGGTCTAATAGCAGTCCATGTACTGTATGGTCTAAGATGAAACATCACGACTACGAGCAACAGTATTGTCACTTTGGCACGAGCAATTATTACAATGATAAAATGCTGTAGAGGTTTTTTCACTTATAATTGCACAAGAGGTTTGTATTTTACCGAGTAAATTTGGGTCGTTTTGGTAATGAAAATCTGTTGCCTAGCAATTACACGAGAAAAATTGTCGACTAATAAAAATGCGAACCCGAAGGGTCCAGATGAAGCATAATAGCACAACGGCATCTTCCAATTATGCAGCACGAATTAGAAACATCAAAGCTGTGTCCGCAAACGTTCCATTTCTTCCCAAATGCGCTAAACCTTCATATCCCCCAATAATATCTTGCGACTCATTATATCGTAATAGACCATTTCCATCTACGCCATTGTTACGTCACATTACACGCCTACCACAGCTGATTGGGGTCTATTGGTACACGTGTTCTTATGCCGGTATTTCGATTTTTCCCGTTTTTTCTGAAAACAGTGTGTGTATTTGGACGACTTCTATCGTGGTGGTAATCAAAAATACGTGCATTGTTGGCGTATACATAAATTACTACCGAAAAGGATCAAAATAGTGTAATTTTACGATCTGGTACGTATATAACCTCCATTGCTCGACGCGGATTTTTGTATTCAGTTTTTCAGTTTCAGAAAACGATGTTCGCAAAACTTAGCGATTATGCGCGACAGTTAGGAGAAGCAAATAAGAAGTATTTGGACAAAATAGCAGTTCTGAAAGGCACGGATCCATATTCGTTGTCGGTCAAGACATTTATTCTGGCATTGGATAGTTTGCCAAAAATAACAACAGAGGCTATTACAGACTTTCTCATTTTTCGCATAAGTTCAGAGAGTCAAAAAGATATCCGAGCATACAAGTCGTTGGATGCGTTTGCACGCAAATGGGTTGAAGATATCAAAGCCCAAGAAATCAGGGACTGCTTATGTATAATTGGAAAAGTAAGATGAACAAATGTGATTAGTACTTAAGTATTAATTTTAACACACACTGTAGGTGATGCATTCACAAAAGGTTAATGAACCTAGCCTGAATGTTTGGATAACGTTGTTCAAAAGTGGACAAATTTTAAACTGCCACTGCATGTGTGTGGCAGGGCTTGAAGAGGCATGCACTCATGCTGCTGCAATCTTATTTGCATTAGAATATGCAGGTAAACAAGAACAGTCTGTAACGGACGTACTGGCATATTGGATAGGACCAAAAACAAAGAAACAGTTTCATAAAAAAATAGTTGACACAACATTCCAATTGCCACAACGAGTACTGCAATCTGGCGACAAAGACATACTGCCAGTTGCAATGGGTGCTGTACCAGAAATGGCCGATACCGAAGATGAAGAATTTTTGAAATTGTATCGAGAAGACGGTGGCTCGTGCGTTTTACATACATACTTCAAAGAATCGGTCGCAAGTCGTTGGCCTGACTTATCTCAATTGTTCGAAGAACAATTTGTAAACAAAACTTTAGAAGAACTCCTGGCTGTTGGGGAAGGGTTATGTTTAGACATAACAGACGAAACCCTGATAAACATTGAAGAAGCCACACGAAACCAAGCAAAGTGCAATCTATGGTTCGCATTGCGAGCAGGACGGGTTACAGCGTCGAATTTTCGTGCTGTATGTGCAACGCGTGTACAAAAACCATCTATATCCTTATTAGGGGAAACCGGTCAAATACCGCGCACTTAAGAAATTTTGCTTGTAAAAAAGTTGGGTTAAAGATTTTTTAAACGCGCTTTTGTCTACTGGTATGTACATGCGTAAGGTATCTCATGATTACCTCACAGAAAGTTTAACTAACACCTAATTTTATGTAAAGTGGGTAATACCGCGCATTTAGTGGGGAAATGGCGCGCAGTTTATAAATATCATTTAGCTTGCATAACTAGGGTTGATTTTCTTTGTTGTTAAATAAAACAGTGGTATACATTAATTTGTTTAATTTAAACTTATAAACGGTAATAAAGAACGATAACATAAACGATAAAATGTATTTTTTATTAAATTATTGTTTTTTTAACTTTTTATTGCTGGAAAGGCACAGGTCGCACGTATATTCCGCAGCCGTGTCCCATCCACTACATTCGGCGTGTGACCAGTTTTGCACATAGAACGCATCGGTACCACATTTCTTGGTTTTTTCCGAATTCTCCACAGACAATGCACACATCCGTATTCAAAGGATCGACATCATCGTCTTCATTATCGTCACATAACTTCTCATCAAAACTACTAGCGTTGCTACTTGAGTCATCACCTAAATGCAAATTTCTGACATGTCTGGGTTTTTGGATTTTCTTATTAACAGATAATTTTCTTTTTTTTTATTGCTTAACTTTTTCTGACTTACTTTTTACTCTTGCCTGTTCTTCCTTTTGGATCTTTTTTTCTTTAGCCGCTTCGAGCTGTTCCTTTAGAGGAGTAGACGTCAAAATTTCGGAATGCTTTTTTGTTCGTTTCTGGGCAGACGTTTTAAAAACTGATATTGGAATGGGTGAAAGTATTTCCAACTGCTTACGAAGTGGAGAATTCTTAGTAACGACAGGAGCCAAATTTTCTAGCTGCTTGAGTGGGGAGTCCCTATTAACAACACAATCTCTTGACGGTCCTGGTTTAGGTTCAAGGTTGTCGCAGTCTCTCGATGGTCTTGGTTAGGGATGGGCGATAACTGTTTTCACCTATCGATAAGTATCGGGTACTTACCTATCGATATATTTTACTTATCGATATGCCGATAATTATCGAAATATCGATGGTTATCGATTCGATTATCTATCACTATCTAATATATCGATCGATATCGATAGTTATCGATATGTCGATAGTTATCGATATAACGATAGTTATCGATATTTCGATAGTTATCGATATTTCGATAGTTATCGATATATCGATAGTTATCGATATATCGATAGTTATCGATATATGATTACTATCGATAGGTATCGATATATCGATAGTTATCGATATATCGATATGTCGATAGTTATCGATATGTCGATAGTTATCGCTAGGGATGGGCGATAACTGTTTTCACCTATCGATATAAGTATCGGGTACTTACCTATCGATATATTTTACTTATCGATATGCCGATAATTATCGAAATATCGATGGTTATCGATACACCGATAACTATCGAAAGATCGATAACTGCCGCTATATCGATAAGTTTCGGTATATCGATAGTTCTCGTTATGGCGATAGTTTTTAATATATAGGTATCGATATAATATTACCGATAATTTTTTTGAAAGCGTGTCTAAAAACTGCATGAGTTTACTTTTATATTTTGGCGAAAGAGCCCGACAAGACAAGAGGGCTCTTTTAACAAAATATGAAAATAACCCAATGCAGTTCTTGCAACTTTAATGGAGTTACCATATTAAATGTGCAATTATCGCAGGGCTCTTTAGCTTTCTACAATGCAATTACCGCTGTAATTAAGCGGTAATTGCACGCCTCATTTGAGAGAAATATTCGACGTATCGATAGTTATCGACAGGGATAGTTATCTTATCGAGTTTTATTAATAAAATCCATTTTCCGGTTTATTCTCGTGTAAAGTGACTATTAATAGTTACTCGACGTTTCTTTGCTACCTTTATCAAGAGTTTTTTGTTAGATTTCGTAAATGTCAATCAATTGAAACTGTATATCTAAATTTGAAGTGTTCTTAGCTTTTTCTGTTTTTTTGTGACTGGTCCTCTGTAACCATCAATCAGATACCGATACATAGGCCATGATTACACCCTTTGATTGTCTTCTTTATTTTATCTAAAGAGTAGCCATTTTGATGCAACATTTTGTTCAAGTTTTTGAAGTGCTTCTTTTTTTGAGCAATCGTCAGTAAGACGAAAAGATCTATTTTCTAAAGATTTTATTACTGCGTTTATTTGGCATGGATGATGATGTGACGTAGCGCTTCTCTTGAGAAAGGGAGCAAAGTTAAGTTTCCGAAACGTCGAGCAACTAAAAATAGTAAATTTACACGAGAGTAAACCCGAAAATGGATTTTATTAATAAAAATAGTAGCGCTCGTTGAAATCTCAACAATAACATAATTTTATCGTACCAATAGTTATCGATATATCAATAGTTATCGACATATCGATATATCGATAGTTATCGACATATCGATATATCAATAGTTATCGATCGATATATCGATAGATATCGACATATCGATAGATATCGACATATCGATAGATATCGACATATCGATATATCAATAGTTATCGACATATCGATATATCGATAGTTATCGACATATCGATAGGTATCGATATATCGATACTTATCGATAAGTATCGATATATCGATTTTTTTAGCTCTACCTATTGTTATTCGATATATCGATAACTATCGATACCTATCGATATATCGAAAAAAATTCCCATGCCTAGTCTTGGTTGAGGTCTGCGAGTGTCTTTAGTTTTTTCTTTTTCAATCTTAGAATTTTTTTGGACTATTTGCTTCCTTTGTGTCGTTTCTTCCGTCTCATCGTCTAAATTCACTTGCGAATGGTCAAGCACTATGTCGTTTTCGGGATTTGGGCCGAAATCATCTTCGGAAAATTTTTCTGGATTTATTGGCCAAATACCAGCAGCTTAAAAGCCAGAAATTCCTTTGTCCATCGTAGCAACTTTTATGTATGCCTTGTTAAAGATGGATGCCAAGTCGTAATGCGTCATTTTTTCAAAGGCTTTGGTTCTTATGTGTAAGTCACATTCCCGATTAAATGCATTTTTCAAAGGGTCATACAAAGTCAGATCGAGTGGTTACATGCGGTGGGACGTGTGGGGTGGAATGGACAGCATTACAATTCCATGATCTTTGCAGTAATTATAAACTACCAGTGAAATGTGGCTTGAATGATTGTCGAGTATCAAAAGCACGGGGTCTTCTAGGCTCGCTTTGATATGACTATTAAAATGTTTTGTCCATTCCAAGAAAAGCCCTTCATTAATCCAGCCATTTTTTGAACAGTGATAAACTGCTCCAGGAGGACCATTTTTTTGCAAATGTGGATTCATCCTTTGTCTCGGGAAAATAAACATCGGTGGGATATATTGACCCAAAGTACTCATGGCACAAACAACCGTTACAGTTTTTCACCGTTCCCAGGATATCGCAGATCCTACTTGTTTTTGTCCCTTGGGTGCAAAAATCTTAGCTGGCTTTTGAACGGTCGAAATCCCCCGGTCTCGTCGACGTTGAAGATTCGACTTTCTAGAAATTTATATTTGTCCATAACTGATATCAGATTTTGGAAAAAGCGATCCACTTCAATTTTGTTAAATGCAGAGATACGATTTAAGCTAGTACCTTCCGGTTGCCTAAGGCTAATAGTAGTGTTGCGCCTTTAAAAAAGAGTTAGCCAATCTTCGCCAGCCAATTTCTTTTCGGAATCGAAAGGGTGCTTAATATTGTTTTCTTCGGCGAAACTGTAAGCTAGTCGGCGCAGTTCAATCGGAGTAATCCCAAAGAAAACTTTTGCCAATTTTTGGACGTGTGTTGATAAAGCTTCTTCTTGGGCTTTGTTGAATACAGGATTTCTTCCCAATTTTGCTGCATCCGAATTGTTAGACTTTAGTCGGTCACGTAAAGTAGACTCAGGAATCCCAAAGGCTCTTCCTACTTCCCGAATAGCTCGTCCATCTCTTATAGCATCAATTGCTGCCCGCAACTGTTCTGGAGACCAGTTGCACTTTTGCGACTTTCGTTTATATTTTCTAGTCATGTTATCTAAAAAAAAATACAGATTATTAACTTAACATAATAAGTAATATGGGGCAATACCGCGCCCACACGTTATTGCCCCGGAACTATCGCGCGGCATTCCCCCAAACGACATGGCGCCATTTCGCCCCGACCCACACAAAAAGTAAAAACTTTGGAGGGTTATAAATAAAGGAAAATAAGGCTGTTAATATACAAAAGCGTATAAGACAACAACTGTACACATAAAAGATATACAAAACTTTGGCCACTTACCTAAATTTTCGTAAGGCGGCGGTTACATTGGATAAGAATTCGTACGAAAATTTGTTCGTACGAATTCGTAAGAAATCGTCGGAAGTAAAGAAATGAGTATATTGGCATGTTTGTGGTTATATTGCTTACGATCATTTGTTAAGAATTTGTACGAATTCGTACGTGTTTTAAATACGACCAAAATATTTTGTTTTTTCATAGTTGTTCGTACGACTAGCTTGCGTTTTGTTGTGTTTTAATTGAATTGAGAACATGGATTGCGAAATACTAATAGCTTTGGTGCACGAACGAAGATCCCTATGGGATCAAAAAAGCAAACAGTATCACAACAGAGAGTTAAACAAGAAATTATGGAAAGAAATAGCAGGTCAAATGAAACTAGGAGGTAGGTATATTCATTTTAATTTTATTCATTTTAATAATTTTATGGTATACAATATGATGTTGCATTTCTGTTTTAACACAAAATAACTAAGTATCGCATATTCCTAAATATTTTCAATGATTATTGAAATATTGCATAAATTGGTTTCTAATGTCGTAGGCAGTAGTAGTAGCCCTGTTAAAATTTCGTGTTCCAACGTTTCTATCGCATATTCTTTGGAGGTTTAAGGATCTCGCTCATTATACCAACACAACACAACACGTCGCCGGCCAGCGCTGGCCGACGACGATTCGGCTTGCGCTCATATAATGACGGCTAACGACACTTTTCAACGTTAAAAACAAACTACTGATGTAGTACAATTGAAAAAGTTTAGTATTGTGGTAAGCATGGAGTCTTCAGATTCGTCGGACGAAGAGTTGATGGTGGTTGTAAGTGCTCTAGAAGCAGAGGAGAATGAAAAAAAGCGAAAGAGGAAAATGTGGGTTCATCCTATTAATATGAAAAGATCAACACTGGGAGAATTTCATCACTTGTTCCAAGATTTACAGAGAGACGAGATAAATATTTTTTTTCAATGACTAAACTTAAACAGCTGATTACTTTTGCGCATGCTAAAGACATTCTTGACGGTTTACCTCCGCACACTTCACCAACACAACACAACACGCATCGACATTTGTCGGTCAGGGTTGTGCGATGAAGATCCGACCAACATCGGCCGACGCTGTGTCGTGTCGTGTTGGACAAGTGAGCGGATCCTTATTTAACCTAATGCATTTTATCTTCACCGACATTTGACGTGACGTGCTGTGTTGTGTTGTGTTGGTATAATGAGCGAGATCCTTTACAATATCTTTAATGATGTGTGGGTTTCCCTCTAAATCAATAATTATATTATGCAACAGGCAAATACATTTTACAATTAAATCGACTTTGTCAGGAGCAAGTTCAATTTCCGTTTTTAGAATTCTCCATTTTGAGGTGATTATACCAAAGGCGCATTCGACAAGGCGTCTTGCTCGGGAAAGGCAGTAATTAAAATTTTCTTGCTCCTGCGACAGATTGTGTCCAGAAAAAGGTCTCATTAGATACTGCTTTAATGGATAGGCTGCATCTCCTACGAATACATGTGGAACAATAATATTTGTACCCGGCACTGTCTTCGGTCCAGGTACACAAAATGTATTTTGTTCGAGATGGTGGTACAGCGATGACGTAGTGAAAATACCACCATCGCTCTGCTTTCCATAACTTCCAACTTCAACACATATAAACTTGTATTGCGCATCTACCAAACCTTGGAGCACAATCGAAAAATATTTTTTATAATTGAAATAGAATGACCCAGATTTCGCAGGACATTTAATTCTAATTTTCTATAAAACTGTTCAGCAATGGACGAAAACATGGATTCCGTTGGAAAGGGCATATGCTTTTGATATAAAGTATTCCATATAGCCTCACAGGTTTCATAAACCACTTGTCGAATAGTTGTATGTGACATTCGGAATGAAAATGCCAATGATCGGAAAGAAGCGCCAGTTGCAAGATACCTAAAACAAAATCACGCAATTGGTAAACTACTGCTGCCAATAGAATCACTACTTCCACATGATATTCATAATATTCTTTTGTGTTATTGGAATAGCCAAAATGATTCAGAATTGCTTTTTTCAGAGGATACTGTGCGTCAAAAATGGCGAGGATTGCGTGATACATTTAGAAAGGAAATTTCTAAACTTGGTCAAAAAAGGAGTGGAGATGGTGCTGATGATGAATCACAGTCAAAGTGGCAATATTTCATCAATATGCTCTTTATAAAAGATCAGTTTACACCCAGAAAAACAACAGGTAATATTGAAAATGCTGTACAACAATCTTCCACGTATGATGAGACGGATATTGAAAAAGAAAAATTGCAACATTTTAAACAGCATTTGGGGCATAAGGAGGATGATGACACACACTTTCTACTAAGTCTTGTCCCATACATTCAACCCCTGCACGTGTATAGAAAGCTGTTGCTTAGATCCCAAATCTTACAGTTGGTTATGCAGGAACATGAAGCCGTTTCTGCACCTGCAAGTTATCGTCAATCGACTTCTCGTCAATTTATTCCGATCCCAACTCCGCCACCGGTATATAGTACCACCTCAACAGAAGTTTCACAGCCTGCAAGTTATCGTCAATCGACTTCTCGTCAATTTATTCCGATTCCAAATCCGTCACCGGTATATAGTACCACCTCAACAGAAGGTTCACAGCCAGCGACGCCTGCACAAGAATCAAATGAGTCTAACTTCCATTCAGATGCTTTTGGTAATAATTATAATGATGGTTCTGCAGCTGGATATTTGACCACCTTTCAGCCAGATGATTTTGTATAATTTGTGAATAAAAATATACGTTTCTGAAAACGTAATTCTTACTTGCCTTAATGTTAATATCAGTTTATGCTTTGCGGATATGCACTCACGAAAATTCGAGTACTTCGAAATGTGACTCTCAATATTCTCTAATATATAATCGAATGTGGATTGTGTCATTCTCGTGTATTCGAAAAATTTTTCATCATTTCTTCTCAATTCTTCGAATGACCTTCCAAACTCTCCTTTTTTATTTCTGGATAAAAAATATTTATCCTCCAATTTTTTAGCCACGATGTTTGAAATAAATGTAGCTCTGAGATATACTCCATACTCACACTGTAGTCGTACTGAATTGAACTCGTTCATTGTAACCACACACGCCTCCTAAATTCGAAACTGCCATTACTCCATTCTTATCCTAACCGCCGCCATCAGTTAAAACACGAGTTTACCAAACGACTAATTAGGCGCCTGCAAAAAGAATAAGATCTGGCAGCACTTATTGAACCACGTCCAGTAATTGTACAATTCCCCGGTGCGCGGTATTTGACCGGTCTCCCCTAAAACGTATTTGCTATCCGCCAGTGTTTCGAGCAGGCAAGTGATAAAATATAAAACAGTAGGGATAATAAAACAATGACAAATACTTACGGGAATGTATGGGTGTCGGCATGAAGCAACAGCACTGAATAGATTTTACGAAATCCACACAGCGATACATACATGTAAAGTCTCCAGCTGTGGATTATTTATAAATCGGAAGTTTCCATGGTGTGCAGCTACTCCTGACGCATTGTTACATTGCCAGATATGTGGTATATGTTGCGTCGAAATTAAGTGCCCCTACTGAGCAAGAGATTCCTCTGTTTTTGAAATAACCAAGGAGGGAAAAGGGTGCTTGCTGAAAACGCCTACGGGAATGATGTTGAATCGCAAGCATGCCTATTTTTATCAAGTTCAGATGCAAATGGCTGTCACAAACTGTACTTCTTGTTTTTTTGTTGTGTGGAGCAAGGACATTTACATAGAAAAAATTGGGTTTATGGATGAGTTTTGGACCGAAGAGAAGAAACGAGCAGAGATGTTCTTCCAAAAAGTTATTATTCCGGAGTTATTAGGACGGTACTATACGGCACACCAAGAATAACCAGATGAGCAACAACCTTCAACCAGCAAGTCTACAGACATTCCACATGAAGCTGAAGATGCAGAGGTACTTTAGTATATATAATTTTCTGTCAAAAGCCCGATGATGGTGATCAAATGGTTCGGTGCTCCACTCAGAAGTGTACAATTAAGTGGTACCACGCCAAATGCATAAATTTGAAAAAAATACCCAAAAAATGGTTTTGTGACAAGTGTAAATAAATATGTTTTTGATTATACTCGTAACATTTATTGATAATAATAACATAACCATTTTTCAATACATGCAGACTAAAACTTCATGCTAAACCAGCACACTGGGGATAAAAGTTCCATCATTAAACTACCTACTTATTCTACTTACTGTTATAATTATTTTAACGTAAACATTACTCACTACTAACTACTGAAGGACATAAATTTACAAGGGCTGCAGAAACACATAAAATTTGATCAATAACTGCAACATCATCAACTTTCTTTTTAACTAAGTACATGGGCAAAATTTCATACAAAATTGTATATTTTTGTTTCAAAACCCCAATGACACGTTCTACGTGAATTCTTACATGAGCAATATTTCTAGTATCTTCAATTTCCCTAGGTTCCAACTGCTTTTTGCCTTTTAAAAATGCTGGTGTTTTGACTGTTGCCAAGTGCAAGCCAACAGACTGACTTATAAGAAACCCCCTATCGGCTAAGATTAAATCCCCGGGCTGCAAGTTTTGTAAAATACCGCAGTCTTCGGTAATATTCTTATCACTGATTCTGCCTCCATATCCTTGAGATATAAATGAAATTGAACCGGCAGGAGCTATACCAATAAGCACTTTTACCGTATTGTGAGATTTATATGAGGACCAAGTTTGTAGCCTGTGCTTCGAGGTGCTTTGACTTTTCAATATGAGTTTCGAAACAATCAATTATCACTGTTACTTTTTTACCGAAAGCATCTTTAAAGCACTGGGGCATGCTGTTAACAAGCTGCTCTCTAGAAGGCCACATGCTTCTTTAATCTAAAGTACATTACTGTAAGTGTACTATAAAATATTCTTGAAATGGTTTGAATACTTACATGGAACAAATGCGACCATAATGTAAAATCTAAATTTAGCCTAAGCCTCACTAAAGTGATTATAAAGTGTGTAAATTTGTCCTGAATTATAGTTGTTGCAGTTATTTTAATATAAGGTTCTATCAATCTGCTAAAAATACTATTCAACGCAGCAAAGCTTGGAATCCCTGTAAAGTAAAGTGTCTTCCTATCATCATTGTTGAAGGTAGCTTTGCTAAACGTATACTGTGACACTAATTGCCGCAAGTTATACAGTTCATTGTTGAGCAGAACATCGGCTTCAATGACATCTGTTTAAGTACTTTGAGTAACGTACACTAGAGTCCCAGATGTGATATGTTCTTGACTTTCTGTAGTTTCTGCACGTGTAGTGTCTTCATGATGGGGAATTTCTGCATCTGTACCGAGTTCTTCTTTCTAAAACAGGTTTATGTGTAAACAACATATGATTAAACATACTTTAATTTTATCGTGCAGAACACACCACCCAACACATTACATTATTTACTTAATGCATGCGAAACTACAAACCATCACTAAAAAGCATGGTGCTGTATGCTTAAAAAAAACCAGTGATCTGTAATTAACCTGGTAAGAAAAGCCTGTATATACCTACCTCAGGGTTTTCTTTTCGCAGTATCTTCTTGCTCCGCTGATACCTTGAGAGAGCGGTAGTACCAATCGAACGACCTGAGGTATAACCTAGCTTCTGGTTTGGCACATAATCTGGATGATTTACATCGCCTTCTTTAGATGGATATCCTTTAAAATGTACACCATACAAATAACAATCTGGTACCTACTTAAAGTTGCAAGTTTATCTGTTATAAAATGATCCGAACATACATACAGCTGCATATCTCAATTTTTCTTGTGTTAAATCTTCCCTATTAATAGCTTGAAGCCACAAACGTCTCCTCTCTATACCTTCTGGTAGTTCCCGACCTCTTCTATCCCTGGTGCCAGGAATGCCAAAGAATTTCTTGCATATCTCACGATTGCTCCTATTTGTACAACCATACACAGCACAAAATCGCGTCATTTTCGATTCTTCACGTAAAGAGGCCTACACAAAACTAACCGGCACTTAGGTACACAATAGAGAAGCTCACAACGCGCGTTATTTGATTAATTTTTTTACCTTAAATGAGGGTTTTGTGTTCACCTCTCATATACGCGCAGGTTAAGGTTGACCCCGATCAGCTGTTTACACTTGTAAACAAACGTTCTGTGACGTCACATGGAAATGGACTATTACTTGTTTAGAGCCATTTCATCAAACATAACGACACATTTTTTCTCTCTGTCGGTCATGCTTTTTGCTTTCAGGCATAGTTTTTTTGATAAGTTTGTTTTAACTCCAGTTCTTAAATTTATAACTTTTAACCATGTTTGAATCGTTCGAATGGCTGGCAATACAAATTTTAAATTGTATAATAAAAATCAGTACGCCGTAGTTGACTTATAATATAATGAAAGCGAAAATTGTTTTTCACTTTTTGACCATTTAGTCGATTTCTTATGAAGACGCTGCATGTTCACAAACGTTTTCACAGTCTGGATTTTATAAATTAATAAGCTTTGGAGAACAGAATTCTTTGAAAGCGAACTGTTTTTTTCCTTAACCTAGACGTTTGTAATCGTTTGGCCCTCAGCTTCTTTCTCAGTTCCACAATTTTATATGGTAACTTTTTACATTTTGAATTCAAAAACATTATAGTGGGACTGGACATATCTATTATGCGATTGCTTACCGTAGAAATCACAGATTCACTATTCACACGAACTAATTTGGCGTGAAATGGCAAAGTGGGCTCTTCAAATTCATCATCTCTACAAGTTGAGCGTGTTTTTAATAGGTTCTCGTATCTCGACTAGTGGTTGAAGCGGTCACCAAATGATGTTTTTTTGAGGTTGAGTGTACTAAAGACTTCTTCAGGTTTATCTGAAATGGGACATATCGCTTTACTTACAAAATTGATCTAAGTGCAATAACCAAACCAGCGAAATAATTAGGACAATACCTACTTACCTTTTTCCACATATTTTATAGGCACTGCATTTCTTCTCAATAACTTGCGGTGTTTTTTTTTATAAACGTAGTCGGACAATAGTATATTACGCACCGAGTGCGAAAGTAGGTTATTTTTCGAAGAATGTTAATTCAAAATTCGACCCCGTTCGTAAATTATCATGGACACAGACGGACGGACAGAAAGTCCAGAATCATAAACTCGCTTTTTGTCCCTTTTTAATAAATTGTAAACTTCAAGGTAAAAACTCAAGATTACTTACAAAATGAATTACTAAGTGTTTAGTATCACTGGTTTTTAGTGCACTTCCACTTTCAAAAAATAAAAAGTGCAGTTTTGCGCTCCATTTACACCATTTACAGACTTGGTATTGGTGTCATTCGATCAGATCAGAAATTATAATGTTTGTATTATCGTTAAGGCATGAAATGTCCATGAGGGCTATTAAAATTAAAAGAACATATTTCCAAGTGCACTCTTCGCCTCTTACTCACAAGCGGCTTAACGAATTTTGATATAATATGTGTTAAATTGTCACCATCAATTTTCACAAAAGTATACGTCCAAATCTCTCATACTTACTTCATACGGCACAGACCATTTGAAAGAACAGACCTTTTTGCCAAATTTACACACAAATTGAAACATTTAAAACTGAAAGTTTATTTTCTTTGTGATCACAGGAAATTATTAATTTATTATTATAAATGTATCTGAAAATTACACCAGTTTTTTTTTACTAAACCAATTGTAAAATGGTTTTTAGATGTGCTGCTTAAATTGCGATAGACGTAAGAAAGGAGAACAATTCAAATTTAATATGTTCGTAACCTTTTAGGTAAATTATTAAAACAGTTAGTATTGTATTGTTCTCTGTTAGTTTTCTTAGTAAGTGATTTTAGCTTTTAATTTTTAAATATGTATTGATATTTACACATGGGAAATGAAATAAAGCTATTTGTACTTCCTTAATTTTAATTCATTTAATCAGTGGCCAACGGTAAACACTTTTCTGATTCTGACATCCACGACAGTAACAAAAACTAAAAAGGTAAATCGGATACAAAAAGCGCACTAAGAATGAATTGTTTTATTTACATCAGCTGTTTATTTGGAAGCCCTGTCGTGACGTCATCACGAACACTTTCGAATCAATCACGTCACTGAAACATCTCGAGGCCTCGGCACCGAATAAAAGTCATGTACACTGTGATCTCGGTGCCTTTTGACAACTGGCGCATCTATTTGTCGGTGTCCGCACAAGCCTCATATAAATTGATCTAGTTGCGTCTCTTATTACTTTTCACTCAACGGTAAGGTCTAATCTTTGAACGGCCGCCATTTTGTTTTTTGATAACTTGTAGGCCTCCCTATCTTAAAATCATGAGGACTATACCCTGACCAACACCTGTGAGTTTCATGCTTTCTTCGCATTTGTTGTTATTTTTTACTGAAATCTGCTAGACTAATAGTTCGATCTGTATTGAACGCCAAAGGTTTACATGATAGGCGATACATGTTGAACAACCAAAACCATGCACCATGTTATCACTTTGTCATGAGAAATAAAAAAATAAAACATCACTTTTTAGTTCATTGATTTTCAAATTTTGAAATAAAAGCCGGGTAATATCGACCATCGTTGCGTGTAATATCGACCAAAGTGAAAATAGCCAAGAATCTTAATCTTCATTTAAAAAAGGCAAACTTAAATTTCACAACAGGTATCGCAAATGTAGTCCGAAGCTTTTTCAGCATTTGTACAGTCGGAATGTGACCATATGCCACAGGAACGACGTCTCCACCAAATATCTTTTTTTATTTTATTTCATCAACGCGAAACAAATTACCATCATTGGGAGCAAAAGTTTGATGCTGCAGTATTACGATATCATTTGAATCTCGATTTGAACATTCTTGTTCTTGGTAGGAATTTTTTTAGACTGAAGGGGCTGCTGAAACGTTGCTAGTGATTGATTTTTCTAAATCATTGTCCAGAACCAGGAAATTTAGTAAATCAGTTTGATTTAACTTAAGGGCTGGTTTTTGGTTCGCAAAAAATGAATAATTGCCACCATCCGCCATTTCCAGAGAACTTACATACCTAAAATTATCACATTTTGAAAAAATTCGAACGAAATTACTCTTTGAAAATATCTCAATGACAGAACAAAATACGGCCCGTTTGACTTGTACTTCTACGTACTTGATTGACATGTTAAATTAATAAACAAAAAAATTCTGTCCAACCGTTCACTTTCTTATCAATATAATATGTTAATTTAGAGGATTTCAAGTGCTAGTAGTGAAAAAAATAGTATATATACCACGGTAGAGAAGTCTATTATTGCCTTCGCACCTTACACCCCTCGGCGCAAGCGCCTCGAGATGTAATCTTGGTGCTCAGTTAATAATACTGTACTTCTTCTACCTTGATATATAATGTACTATTATTATATTATATTTATCAGGTTTCTCGGCGTCGGGGGGCGGGGCCGTCCGCCTGGTGGCGGGAGACGACTCGGCACCTTGCTGTGTAAGCGTATTGGCGTTATACTCGCGTTAATCCCTATATGCATGCCTTAATTTAAGGCGTTATTTAATTACATAACCCCACTTTTAACTTTTCGTAAAAAATCTTAAATTAAAAGAAGGATGTGTTGCTTTATTGTTTTTATTAAAAAGTTTTTGGCTGTTTGTATAAAAACATTCCTTTGAATTACAGTCCGGTTCTCGGCATCAAAAATTGAGTTTGAATTTAAAAACTCCGTTAATATACTACCAGATCATCTTCATCAACCTTTTGCTTGTATCCATCTCGAAGTCGAAGTAAGTAGTAATATACAGGATTCCTATAGTACCTGCCACCGTTTGGGAGCGTATAGGGGGTGCCTAGGGGAGTATTTTGATATAGGACACTTGGGGTCGGAAATCTAAAATAAGGGCGCCAGAACCAAATTTATCTTCTGGAATTTCACGCCTGTATGTAGGCAACCCAACCGACCGACGTTTCGCGCGGAGCGATGCAGAGCGAGTTAGCGCGAGGAAGCGACATGGGAGGGAAGGAGGGAAAACGACAGTCAAAGCAATAACGTTTACAAGTGTTCAACGTGGCCACCGTTGTTCTCAAATCTCAATGCACTTCCTACATCTAGCCAACTATTATTATACTATTGCCATAGTGTTTATTCACTTGATACGCGTCGTTGCAGACGGGATTTCGTGGGTTTAAACAAATTCTGATCAAGTGTCAGCCACACATCGCCGCCTGAGATCGCTCCGTGTGCACCGCCGGCCGGTTGGGTTGCCTACCTACAGGCGCGAAATTCCAGAAGGTAAATTTGGCTCTGTCACCCTTATTTTAGATTTCCGACCCCAAGTGTCCTATATCAAAATACTCCCCTACGCACCACCTACACGCTCCCAAACGGTGGCAGGTACTATAGGAATCACCCTGTATGGCAGATTTTAAATCTCACTAGATGAAAATCCCTAGAAAAGTCACTAGAATTGAGTGGTTCTGAACTGTGGTAGCGAGGTTTGCGCCTGTGCTAACGTCAAGGGGTCGAGGTTTGCGCTCCAGATAAAGTATCAGAGGTTTGCGCCTGTGCTAACGTCAAGGTCAAGGGGTCGAGGTTAGCGCTCCAGATAAAGTATCGGAGGTTTGCGCCTGTGCTAACGTCAAGGTCAAGGGGTCGAGGTTTGCGCTCCAGATAAAGTATCGGAGGTTTGCGCCTGTGCTAACGTCAAGGTCAAGGGGGTCGAGGTTTGCGCTCGAGATAAAGTATCGGAGGTTTGCGTCCGAGCTAAAGTAATTTGGTTTGCGCCTGAGGGGTCTTGTCGATGGTAGTGTACGGCCGATTCTAAATCACACTATATTCTAAATATGACTGGTGGTGGGGATTGACGCTTATATAAGCCTCTATATGTTCGTTACAAGGTGTACATGTATTAAAGATGTCGTGGATGGCATATGCTGAGGAATCATGGGCCAAAGCTACCGATTTCGTGACGGCCGTGAGACGTCTTAAGCAGCATTTTTCTGCATTAGCATTTGATGCAGAGCACGAGGCGATATATGGACGCGGTGAATACAGCCCAGAGGAGTGCCAAGCTATTGCAGCCAAGTATGAGCTAGGAGAGGCAATATGTGACAGTTACTTAAGTTATAAAATATGTGACGAGTGCATTATCCGGAAACTAAGGGATGCAAAGTTGGAGCAGTTTAGTGAACAGTTGCAAGCGTGGAAGGATGAATCTTCAGAATCCGGTGAAGAGTGTTAAATTCAATGAATTCAATAATAGAGCATATGTAATGGTGACGTGGCATTTTGCTTATTGGGCAGCAAGGAAAGGTCCATGGGAAACTGTAGCAGTCGATAGAGTTCGATTCCGACGTAGAATCGAGCAATATCATGCAATAATTTCTCCAGTATTACAAGCGGATCATCGTTCGGCAGTGTATCGCGGTAGATTTCAAGGTCACGAGTTGGAAATATAAGGGTGAGAGGTAGCGATGGTTTCAATCAGTCCAGTGGTGTTATTGAAACAGTTAAAATGGATCTTAACGCACTAAACAACAGTACATTCTGTAAAGTATTCAAAAATGTCAAGGACTTGGAAGTGGGGGAGAAGTTTAGAATTGTGAATGCCGACACCATGAATACAAAATATGGTGATCGAATAGTATTGGAAACTGAAAATTTTAAATGTGTGCTGCCATTACGATTCTATGAATACTTCAAGGAAGGCGATCGCCTGAACGTCCTCAAAGAGTCCTTGAAGACTAGCGATGTATTCATCGAAAGCGCCGGAACAGCGGGAAAAACTACCAATTTAAAATTTATGTAAACAATAGATTAGTGTTGTTGTTGTTGTGGTAAATAAAACATAATATTATAGATAATTGTCTTTTCATTTCAAAATAAAATGAATGTCCCATGAAAAAAATACTTCAGTTGTGGGGTGATCGTCGTTGTGTACTTCGCTCTCTCATGAATACACTAAAGAAACTATCATCCATGGCGACGAAAAATAGCTGTAATAGTAACTATTTCACGTGCTCGTGTTGGTGTTGTAGTGATAATGGATATGGATCAACGCCACCATCATCTCCTCAAGTTGAAAATATGCATAGTAAAGCGATTGAGGAACGTTTAATAGATTGTACCTCTTACGCCCTCTTCGACAGCTTAGATAATTCCAAATACATTGAAATCGGTTACAGTACACACCTTAACCTTGAACCAATCCTTCGCATCGCATGCAGCAGTGTTATGCTCATGAAAAGGGAAGATTGGGTGACACTTTTAAAATGGCAAACATATCTCGAAATGAAGTTTTTCCGATCACAAGAGATCGAAAGATGGATAGATTGGTCGAATGTGAACGAAGAGAAAGATGTCGAACGAGATCAAAGTTCGGATACACTTAATAGTAATATCACCATCTACTATACCTGGGAGTCAGTGAAAGGGGCTACTGAAAAAATGTTGAAGAGTGTAAGAATACAATGTGGCAACAGCAGCTCTCAATATTGCACGATGGGAAAGAACGATATTGAAGAACTGTTTAATTTGAAACATATAATCAACTATCGATTTGATTTACTGGAATCATACGCTCTGTCCTGTTTCTATCAAGATTTTATCGAACAGGTGATTAGCTACCGTCACTTTCGTAAAATGGAGTTTGGTGACGAGGAGGAAGAGGACGATGACGACTTCATCTATCGCGATATTGAAGATGTGCTAAACTATAAGAATAATGTAAATTCTCACAATACAGTGTGCATGATGGAAATACTACACTATAGACCTACTTATTTAATGTATCATATATATCAACCTCCTCAATAAACGGTTACTGCAGTTGAGCATTTTCATTGTGCCTAGATTTCCCTATAAATATGCCACCGCATTGTATAATGCCAATAATGTTGAATCGGAAGCGGAAGTGTGCGGATGGGAGGGGCTTGGTTAATACTCTCATAAACAAACTTCCAGTTGAACTACATCTTCCCGGATATCAATACTGCGGTCCTGGTACTAAACTAGACAAAAGACTAAAGCGAGGTGATCCCGGCATAAACCCACTAGACGCTCAGTGCAAAGAGCACGATATTAGCTATAGGGATAACCAAGACTTGGAAGGTCGACATCGAGCAGATCGAGTTCTAGAGCGGAAAGCTTGGGAACGGTTAAAAGCTTCTAACGCCAAGTTAGGGGAACGAGCAGCGGCTCTTACAGTGGGCGCCATCATGAAGGTAAAACGAAAGTTGGGGATGGGAGTGAAGAAAAAGAAGAAGAAGAGTAGTTTATTGAACTTGCGCAGGACGATTGCTAAGAAAATGAGGAAAAGCGGCAATACCACGGATATGATAAAGTCAGCTGTTACCGCAGCAAATATGGCCATAAAAAGTTTAGGTGGTAGAAAAAATGTAAGCGTACCTAGAGTTATTCCCATACCAAAACAGGGTGGGTTTTTACCATTTTTGATACCCCTTTTCGCCGGTTTATCGGCAGTGGGAGCTTTAGCCGGCGGCGCGGCAGGCATTGCTAAAGCAGTTAATGCATCTCGTGACGCACGTAAAATGCAAGATGAAACTTCACGCCATAATCGCACGATGGAATCGATCGCTATAGGAAATAAAAGTGGCGGTGCGCTGTATTTGAAACCTTACAAATCGGGAGGCAGTTTGGCGTTGCATTTAAAAAAAAAAAAACTTCAAAAAATTGCCAAAGCGGCCGTTAACAGATGTAGATCTACGTAAGCACGCAAAAGGGTGTGTACCATACTTTAGGGACGTGTTTATGCGAGATAATATGCCTATATCGCCATGGAAAAATGAATCCGGGGTTATTAATTTAGATAGTCAAAGGGGGCGTGGCACTCATTGGGTCTCGTACAAAAAACGTAGTAGACGAGTTTGGTACTATGATAGTTTCGGTAATATTCCACCACCACGAGAAGTGATCGAGTATTTCCGCGACTGTAAAATCTATTATAATTACGGACAAGAGCAACAATTTGGTACAACGAATTGCGGCCATCTGTGCTTACAATTTCTGTATAAATAACACGAACACTGACTAAGCGAGCAGTAGCGGTAATCATGTCGACGACGTTCAGCATAGAGGGCGTTGGAAATACGGCGAGTCACGATTTCTATCCACCCATTGAACTTCCTTCGGGGAAAATGTACGTTATCGGGATGGTGGGGTTTTATGGCTGTAACAGCATAAGAAACATTCACGAGGGAAACGATAAGTTTTACTATAAAACTGATTCAAATAGCTCAATAGACTCCAAGGCAATAATAACAATTAATAATAACAATTCCGCATGGTGCTTACGAGTGGAAGCGAGTATATAAAAGCTCACATTCCTACAAGTCGCTTTAGTCTACGTGCAAATAACAATACGCTCAAGTGCGAACTTAATTGCGAATTTGATATAGATTTCACTCCAAGAGACTGCATAGGGCGCATGCTCGGTTTTGAATCGAGGATATTGGAAGCGAACGTTCTACATACATCTGCTTTAGATATTCAAATCATTAAGCACACTAACATTCACATAGAGTGCAATCTCATTACGGGATCCTATCGAAACGGAAATCGCGCTAAGGTCCTTTACGAAATAGACGTTTCCGTTCCACCAGGTTACCGCTTAGATAAAATTCCTAGTAATACTCAATATCTGGAAGTAAATACCAGTAGAATTAGCAATATAACTATAAAGTTGACGAATCAAAAGGGTGAACCGATCGATTTCGGGGAAAGTGAACCGTTTACAGTACGATTAGAGTTAAAAGAATATGGGGTTACGTATTAATCAAGGTCCATTGCCATCCTTCCTCAACGCTATAAATAAACAAGGTGACCGGAAATCGAGTTATTCTCAATCGAGACAGAACCCGGGCACGTTAACGCCAGTAGAAAAAATCTTTCTTGGAATCCATTGGCCTGAAAGTGCAAAATGGCGGCGGCAGCAGACTCGTTAAACGTCTTTCAAAGCGTACACTTTGACGAAACGATTGTTAAATCCGATATTCACACCTATCTTCCATACGGAGGATCTTCGGATTACGGACTTTCCAGTGAAATACGAATATTAATTCAAAATCAAGAGCTGATAAGCGCCACCTACGACAGTTTTTTGTACTTGGAAGGAAAAATTGAATGGAGTCAACCGGAAGGAGAGGGCGCCATCGTAAAGACATGCAACCTAACAAACAATTTCGCGCCATTCCTTTTCGAAGAAATCCGCTATGAGTTGGGTGGTCAGAAAGTGGATGTATGCAGGAATCCTGGTATTACATCCTCACTGAAGGGATACGTATCGTATACGTCTACTGAAAGCAAAGGTCTTAAACATTTGGGGTGGTCACCCACCGATGAATCCCTTCAAGTAGATTTCAATAAGAGCAACAAGGAGAAGCATTTCGCTGTTTGCATTCCGCTAAAACACATATTCGGATGCATGGAGGACTATCGACAGGTTATCGTAAACATGCGACAAGAATTGGTATTAATTCGTGCTAGAAGCGATGCCAATTGCTACATCGGTACCGCCGACGATGCAACAATAACATTAACAAAAATTCAATGGAAAGTTCCTCACGTGACCGTTAGCGATAGCGCCAAAATTAGCCTATACGAACGCATCAATAAAGATGCTATAATCACAATGCCATTTCGTCAATGGGAACTGTACGAATTGCCCGCTTTAAAACAGGCACAGTCGGATATATGGCCAATCAAAACTTCAACTCAACTAGAGAAACCACGATGGATAATTGTGGCATTTCAACGAAGCGGTAAAAAGTTTTCACACGAAGCAAGAGCCGCCAATTTCGATAACATCAATATTCGAAATTTAAAACTGCATCTCAACTCGAAAAGTTATCCGTACGAAGCGATGCATTTAGATTTTAATGCCAACAAATACATCATTGCATATCAAAACTATTTAAACTTTCGGCGCGATTATTACTCGAAAGATGAGCATCAAGACGCCCTCTTTGACTATTTGTATTTTAAAAGTTGCCCCATCTTTGTGCTGGACTGTTCAAAGCAAAACGAATCTCTGAAGCATTCGACGGTAGATGTTAAGTTGGAAATGGAGTCGATGGAGGCCTTCGAGGCGGGAACGGTTGCCTATTGTCTGATCCTGCACGACGCACTAATTCAATACAATCCTCTGACCGGGGAAGTGAAGAAACTATAATTTGTATTTATTTAAAATGTATAAATAAAATGTAATGATAAAAAATGTTCGTAGTCTTATTTCAACCGCGACCCCAAAATGAAGGTAGTGATGCAGAAGCAAAAGCTGCTCGTTCAAAATCTCGACATGACGCCAAATGTGGACCACAAAAAAACCCATGGCGTATTACTTCCAAACAGCGTAAGATGCGTCATTTGTGGGCCGTCCAATTGTGGTAAAACGAATACGATGCTCAGTCTGCTAACTGAACCTAATGGCCTACGCTTCAAACACGTGTACGTCTATTCCAAATCGCTGAATCAGGACAAATACAGGGTTTTGGGGGAAATTTTGCAACCAATGAAGGACATTGGCTTCTTCACATTCAGCAAGAACGCTGACATTATGGAGCCCAGTGCTGCCAAACCTAATTCAGTTTTTATCTTTGACGATATCGCTTGTGAAAAGCAGGATAACATTAGAGCGTACTTTTCAATGGGCAGGCATAACGCCATCGATTGTTTCTACTTGGGTCAGACGTATTCTAAAATTCCTAAACAATTGATTAGAGATAATGCTAATTTAATTGTCCTATTCGAACAGGACGACTTGAATTTGCGACATATTTATGAAGATCACGTCGCACCCATAATAACCATGCAGCTGTTTCGAGAGATGTGTTCGGAAAGCTGGCGAAACCCGTATGGGTTTATGGTGATAAATAAGGATGCCGATGTGCAAAACGGTCGTTTCAGGAAAGGCTTCGATCACTATATAATACCGTGAAAACATGTTTATTGTTCAGTTCAACTGTAACGGCTTTAACAGCTTTAACAGCTCTAACAGCTCTAACAGCTTACAGTTTTAACAGCTGAACAGCTTTAACATCTGAACAGCTTTACGAACAGCTGAACAGCTTTAACGAACATCTGAACGGCTTTACGAACAGCTGAACAGCTTTAACGAACAGCTGAACAGCTTTAACAGCTGAACAGCTTAACAGCTTTATTGGGGAACAGACCCTGTTCCAGTTGATCTGTTCATTTCATATCGGTTTACCTGTTCCGTTGATCATGGATAATAAGGAGATGGCCTTGAAACGAAGAATAGTTCAGGCGCGTAAAGCGATACAGCAAAAGTACAATCGTCTCAAAGCGGATCGTTTTATTAAAGAAGTGGAATTTGTACGAACGTATAAACCGCTAATTCAACCGCTAGCTCAGATCGTAAAGAAAATCGAACCGCCATCATCGGTTATAGAAACGAAAAAGGAGGAGCCATCAGAGGACGAAGTATTTACATCACCCCCTAAAAAACGTCAATCTCCTGTAAAAAGAAAGTCACCACAACAACGTACGACTCCTGCGATACCTTATTACTCGCGAATGAGACGAAGGCCCTCTTCCCTTACCGAGATCAGTCCGCTGGCTAGACTTCCCTACTTTCAAAAATATCCGCCAACTGATATTAGTCCTATGGTTAGACCTTTTCACCCCACGGCTACTCCATCATTGAGACAGCCGCCATCATTTCTACAGAGTACAGTGATAGGAGAGCATCAACCGGAGGAAGAAGAAGACGAGTCCTCTATTGCATCAGAATCATCTGCTTCATTACTTGATATGCTAGGTTCGCAAGCCTTTTTGGAACAATACAAACACCTACCACGTATATACGTTGAGCGCGTGATAAGAGATACGAGTAATGCAATTGACACCACCTTTGGAATTCATTATAATGTCGAAACGGATAAGTGGAGAATGGGCAAGACTGAGGTGACGATAGATGACGAAGATTTGGTCATTAACGGGAACCGGTACAAAGGTACTGCGGGGCTATACGAACTTATCATCATGAATGAACCGGATGAATCGCTAGTATCCAAGCAGGATAGAAGTAACTATAAGCAGATAATAATAGCAACTCATGTCGCACGGCGCAATTACGACCCCACAGAACAGATTCGTGGCAATAAGAGCAAAAAGTATACGCTGATAATAAAGCCTCTCCTGAAGGAGGAGGAAGCGGCGAATAGGGGGCGTGCGAAATCGGGAAGCGGTATTACTCTATTCAAGGAACTCGACCGACCGATCGAATACAAATACTGGAATAGCGTGCATGAATTGATTAGGGACCTAGAGGTTTTATGGGGTGAAAAAATTGCAGGCAACACAGGAGTAAAAAATGATATAATATCAATCGTGGAAGAGCTGTACGAGGAGGGTTACATACAAAAGCCCACGCAGCGATTTTTACGTCAACTAGTATAAATACCGGGTAAATGAGCTACATAAAGCAGCACGAAAAAACTTCCCACGTAGACGTACCATCATTAAGGGATTTGATGATCTTTGGCAAGCCGATTTGGCCGAATTTATACCTTACGCTAAACAGAATAAAGGCTACAAATACATACTGGTAGTTATCGATTGTTTCTCAAAATATCTGTGGACGAGAGGACTGAAGACTAAAACGGGTGAGGAGGTGACAAAAGCCATACAGGCTATTTTCAAAACTACCAGACGTAGACCGAAAAATCTACAGACCGATGCGGGGAAGGAATTCTACAACAAATCATTTGACAAACTGATGGCGCGAGAACAGATTAATCACTATTCCACGTACAGTACAAAAAAGGCTGCCATAGCCGAAAGAACAATTAGGACGATCAAAAATTATTTATACCGACAGTTTAGTCTACGTGGAAAATATGTATGGATTGATGCAATTGAATCAGTCACGAGCGAGTATAATAATCGTAAACATCGAACAACGGGGATGAAGCCGATCGAAGTAAAGGCCGATACACAGCTGAAGGCTTACAGCCACATCAAGCTCTTCAACAAGAGACATCGTTTTAATGTTGGCGATGTAGTTCGAATTAGTAAGCACAAGAGTGTGTTCGCCAAGGGATATACTCCGAACTGGTCCAGTGAACTGTTTAAAATTGCAAAAGTGCAAATAACCAATCCGGTGACGTACTTGCTGGAAGACATGAAAGGAAAGCCGATATTGGGAGGCTTTTATGAGCAGGAACTGCAAAAAGCTAAATATTCCGATATCTATTTGGTGGAGAAGGTGCTGCGACGTAAGAAAGATAAAGTGTACGTCAAGTGGTGGGGACTGGACGAAAAATCTTGGATAGAAAATGATAATATCGTATTGTAATTTTCGCTGTAAATTAATAAATAAAGAAAACAAAAGCTTTTTTGATCTTTTTTTATTTTTCCTTCCAATTACCATACAACATATTTTTCATTTTTTCTAGTAAAGCTATCGTTATTGACAATTTTTTTAAGAATATCGTACGTTTTCTGGTAATCGTTCAGCAGCGTCGAGGGCCATACGCTGCTATCTGGCCCACACCTCCAACCCAGTAGAGCGTTAGGATCTTGTGTACCGGTTCTTATATTTTTCAATAGCCACTCGTAGATTTTCCGATGGCGAGCATCTTGCCGTGGACTAAAATTATACCTAACATTCGACTCTTGGCAAACATCAATAAATATTTGCAGCACATTAAAGTTTGCGTATTCTGCCGCTGTGCATATAGCATCGTTAATGACATACGAACTATCTTTATACATACTACTACTAAATACATTATTTACACTATTTGCTCTTAAATCTGCTATAAAAGTTGTAAAATACAATGGTACACTAGGAGCATGAGCGTCAGCAAAACGATCACCGTTTACACGGGAATAATGGTTCATTAAATTATCCAACTCAATCTTTTTATGAAATAGTAATTTAACCATTTCCTTGCACACATTTTTTGATATTGCGCACCAGTTAAAACACTCATCCGGAATAACAATGCGCTGTAAAATGTTGTTAATGAAGAAGTAAGTCTCGATAGAGAACGAAGTGGTGTTTAATATAGCGCACTTTAAATGTCCGAAGTATATTGCGTGCGAAGCACGAAAAATGTCTTGTTCCAATTTTCGATCATTACTTTCCATGCTACTATTACTGCTACTACTGCTGTTGCTCGTCATCACACACACACGCACACACCTAAATTAACAGAAAAAGAAAATTATAACACAAGGTGAAAGAGGGTTGTGGAATATTGATACAATTAAGTGAGAGAGTTATATCCCCAAGGACGAGTGTTAATACAATCGGGATCAATTTGTCGTTTATCGTCATGTGGGCTTAAAACAATCTTGTTCTGTTCAATGGTGAATACTGCATGTTTTTGCGATTTTATTAGATGCTGAGACCGTTTCAAGATTGCATCGTTAAACAAACAGTTTTTGTAGTCCTCTAAAGTCAGTTCACGGATACTGGCGAAAGTTGCACCTTTTGATTTTTTCAATACTTTACCGTCTACATAATAAGCATACATTTTTGCCCTTAGCCCTACGAACTCTAACATTATTTTACCATTGTTCTCGTCTTTCATCAGACCGGGAACTTTTTTGTTAACCAGGGGTATGCCAAAAGCGTTATTAGGATTATAAGCCGAAGTATCAAATCGAGCAATGTTTTCTCTTATCGACTGATAAATGTCGGAAACTGCGAATGAGTATATCAAGCTATCAGTGTCGGTGTATAAGAGTTTTGCGCGATTTTTGAATTCCCTTAAAACAAAATTGTAGTGAAAATCGTAAAGAAACGTTTTTGAAACGTCTAAAACTGCTAAACCGGCATAAATAGGTTTATTGAGCAGCACTTCTAAACGGTTCATTTCTATAATGGCTATGTCCTCATTATCGCCGAAAAGAGTGCAACTGTTAAAGTTCGGCTTCGATATACAGGGTGTTACACGACCGTTCGAAAAAAAAAAATCGGGTTGTAGAGGGCATCAAAACAAGCACTTTTTCCAAATAAACCGAGGGTCCAACGTGTTTCGTTTGGGAGCCCCCCCCCAAAGAGTGTTGAAATCTGCATTTCTTCTTTAATTTTTTTCTCAGCAACCATAAGAGTTACAAAGTCGGGTGGCATGTCTTTGAATAGGTTTTTGGGTATGCTCTTTCCGATTTTGCAATTTTTGTTTCAAAATTCCTACCCCTAAAGGGCGCACCCCTAAACTAGGGTGCAAAAAAAAATTCTGATTTCGACGAAATTTGGTATCTGGGGTTTTTTTAACATGAAAAATCTGAAATTAGTTTTTGAAAATTCGAAAAAAAAAGTTCCACTGCAATTCTTGGCGGGACAACGAAAATAGAGATAATTCCACGAAATTTGTTGTGTACATACTAAACGAGTTAAGGAACAAAACCGTCGAACAGTTTTTTAAAATAACTTTTCAAACAGAAGTTATACTCATTTGAATGTTGGTCCTTCGGGTCGCGAAGGGTCCCAAGCCTACTAGTAAGCCATAATTTCGCATGTGTTGGTTGACAATGTCGCAAAAACAAAAGATTAACGGTTTGAGTCGATATTTTGTTATTTGGAATTAAATGATTAAAAAATTCGATGTATCGATTAAAACACCTACCAAGGTATCTTAAAGCGCTGATCGATTGTTTATTATCTTTTTTTTGTTCTTTTGGAAGTTATTTTTCAACCTAAGATTATGAAAATTTTTGATCATAATGAAAAAGTATCATACGGAAAGTGATTTGACTTTTTCCCCTACCTTATTTAGATAATAAATAATCGATCAGCGCTTTAAGATACCTTGGTAGGTGTTTTAATCAATACATCGAATTTTTTAATCATTTAATGACCGAATTAATTCCAAATAACAAAATATCGACTCAAACCGTTAATCTTTTGTTTTTGCGACATTGTCAACCAACACATGCGAAATTATGGCTTACTAGTAGGCTTGGGACACTTCGCGACCCGAAGGACCAACATTCAAATGAGTATAACTTTTGTTTGAAAAGTTATTTTAAAAAACTGTTCGACAGTTTTGTTCCTTAACTCGTTTAGTATGTACACAACAAATTTCGTGGAATTATCTCTATTTTCGTTGTCCCGCCAAGAATTGCAGTGGAACTTTTTTTTTCGAATTTTCAAAAACTAATTTCAGATTCGTGATTTTCATGTTAAAAAAACCCCAGATACCAAATTTCGTCGAAATCAGAATTTTTTTTTGCACCCTAGTTTAGGGGTGCGCCCTTTAGGGGTAGGAATTTTGAAAAAAAAAATTGCAAAATCGGAAAGAGCATACCCAAAAACCTATTCAAAGACATGCCACCCGACTTTGTAACTCTTATGGTTGCTGAGAAAAAAATTAAGAAGAAATGCAGATTTCAACACTCTTTGGGGGGTGGCTCCCAAACGAAACACGTTGGACCCTCGGTTTATTTGGAAAAAGTGCTTGTTTTGATGCCCTCTACAACCCGATTTTTTTTCTTCGAACGGTCGTGTAACACCCTGTATAAATACACTTTACATCATTCCCTGTAGTACACGGGCAAAAATAAGCTTAAACCAGAAGTTTTGAGCAATAAATTGACATTTTAAATTTCTAAATTTCTACTTTATCGGCATAGAGGACTTGATTTTTTCAAAAGAATTATAATGTCGCAAAAATCTCGCGAAAAGGATTTGAATTAATTTATATAAATTCGATTTAACTAATCCGTGCAAAAAATAGAATACATGTTACGTGCGTGAACAGTATTTGCTTGATTCGCGCGAGATGTGTCGCTCGTGCGCGTTGCGCACTCGCGCCGCCAAACTTCGCGCTCATCTTCAAAAAAACTGTTCCCGCACTAATCATGTAAATAACTATTTCCATGTGCTTATACTATAGTAGTGGATCTCTAAACTTAAAAATACAATTTATTAGGGGAGACCGCGGTTAGTTGTCACAATTTTGGATTTAGTCGTTCTAACTCAGACGTCTTTTAATATTTTTGAATCAAAATTACTCTAAATAGTCAGTTGGTATGTAGACTGCTCATTTACATTTTTTGAAATTTTAGATACCAACGATTAAAGTAGTATGGTTTTTTAACCTTCACCTGGGGCAAATTGCCACAGTATCACAAAAACAAAGAAAATAAGAAATCAAAGGGTTGTATTCAGAAAAAGAAATTACAGTTACGAAGAAGTACTACATATTTTAGCGGCAATTTAATTGTATGTTAATTAATTATTGATCTTGTGTGATGGAAGAAATATTGGAAGCGGCCATTCTAGTAGGTGGTGCAAATTACGACGACAATGAATCTTTGATATTTCAAAATATCTTAATCAATAAAGATCACCTCTAAGATTTAAAGGAAATAATAATTTTACATTAGGTAGACATTCCGTACTTTAATTAATTTGAGGTTAATTTTGCAAATTTGCCAATATAAAGTTGATTAAAATCTGTCACTACCAATTTAAAAAATCACGCGATGGCAACTATCGCATTGTATGTACACAAATGTGGAATATTGTATTGGCATTCCATTTTTTTTTAAGAGGTCCGTGTTACAGTACCAAAAAAAAAACGCCTGAAGAAACCCTAAAAACAAATAAATGCACGCCAATGGACACATAAATATTGACCGATGAAAGGTTATGAACTGTCAATTAGTATTACAGAGTTGCTAATGTATTAGTAATGCTTTTTTCAAAACGTCCAAAACGTTGTACAATTCGAAATAAGACTTTTCAACTTAACATATAGGAATCATTATGCAGGGTGTTACATGACTGTATGTAAAAAAAATGGGCGACAGAGGAGATAAAGACATGCATTTTTTCCAAATAAAACGAGGGTCCAACGTGTTTCGTTTGGGAGCCACCCCTAAAGAAGTGGCGAAATTTGGATTTTTTCTTTAATTTTTTTCTTAGCAACCATAAGATGGGTGGCACATTTTTAATTGAATAGGTATTCGGGTATGCCCTATCCGATTTTGAAAAAAAATTTTTTAATTCCTACCACGAAAGGGTACATCCTCGGCACACCCCTGCTTAAGGGTGCGAAAAAAAATTCTGATTTCGACGAAATTTGGTATCTGGGGGTTTCTGAACATGAAAATCACGAACCTTGAATTAGTTTTTAAAAATTCGAAAAAAAAGTTCCCTGCAATTCTTGGCTAGACAACGAAATTGGAGACAATTCTACGAAATTTGTTGTCTACATACTTGATGAGTTAAGGAACAAAATTGTCGAACAGTTTTTTAAAATCACTTTTCAAACAAAAGTTATACTCATTTGAAGATTTGGCCTTCGGGTTACAAAGTGTCCCCCGCCTACTAGTGAGTGATCTAATATCGCATGTAGTTAATTGAAAATTTTGCAAATTACATACCTAACGATTTAATTCGATACTATGATTAAATGAATACAAAAAATTTTATGTCAATCTTAATATTCAAGTCTGCAAATTCGATTCCAAAAATTCCGTGGCTGCGGGTGGTGCGAAAATGCTTTTTAAGTAGAGTTCCATTACAATCAATAAGTAGATATTATTGCAAGTATCGTAATATCGACTTAAATCGTTATGTTTTTGTTATTTGCCACATTTTCAATTAACTACATGCGAAATTAGATCACTCACTAGTAGGCGGAGAACCTCGCGGAGGACACTTCGTTATCCGAAGGTCCAATCTTCAAATGAGTATAACTTTTGTTTGAAAAGTTATTTTAAAAAACTGTTCGACAATTTTGTTCCTTAACTCATCAACTATGTACACAACAAATTCGTGGAATTCTCTCAATTTTCGCTGTTCGGTCACGATTTGCAGTAGAACTTTTTTTTCGAATTTTCAAAAACTAATTGCAGATTCGTGATCGCGGACATGGGACGAACGGACACACCAGAGGCAAGCACATAATGTGTGCAGCTATTTATTATGGCTCCCGTGTAAATAGCTGTAGGTACCATAATGTTAAAGCTATGCCGTAGAAATTGTCCCAGTAAAGGCTAAAAGGTATGGGATGATAAAATATTTCTTTTTTCTCCAACCACCTGAATAAGACGCTATTTTGTGACGGTGTTCGGTACGTAAAATTGACGTTTTGCGGATTAATCGCTTTCACCATGGCAACTGTACAAAAGTGGATACTTTTGGTCCTAGTACCAAAAAGAAATTGACCTTGAAAGTTGACCAATTAAAAAATTACAATCACGGAGATATGTCACATTGACATCGGTTTACATTGCAGGTTGTAAGATATTTCTATACATAAAAATCAAATATTTTTGCATATTCAATGCAAATAATGCTGTTACCTATACGTATGTACATGTATTGAAAATGATTTACGCTCGCTATTTTTATTTAAATCAATTTACAAATAAATTACATGAAGTCACGTCTTATGAATTGCAACTGTCTTCAATTAAGAGATACGTTGTCAACTTGATTGGGACTATCCGCCTTTTTTGTGCTATAGGTGGGAATTTTGAAAAATACCTAGTAATCTCCACGGTAGTGTTGGTAGGCGTTGAAGAATGGAAGACCACGGATGCGCTGAATTGTAGCATAATGAATTGCACTTTACAAACAACAGAAGACATTCCTTTAATATTAGGTAAGATAATAAATTAAATTAAAATCATATATCTAACAATAACCACGAGAAGCGGCGATTATTTCATATAGATAAGCTTATTCTTCGGAGTGAAGCAAGCTAATATTCATCACATGAATGAGTTACGGTAGTAGTTTGTTTCCCTAGTACAATTTGTCTATTGTATACGTTGAAAGATGCTTCTTGTCAAATATGTTAAAGGGGAGTGTTTGGTTAGCAGTAAATAATTGTACTTGTATCGCTGACTGTATCCATGAAGAATGTGTTATTATGAAGCATTATGATTATAAATTTCAGAATCATTATTTCTCAAAAGGACGGTCAATTTAATTAACGGTACTCAAATCTGCGGTTGCGCGTTTCTGATTAGTATTCGCTTTATTATGAACATCCAGTTGTAGTAAGCAATTTATATTTTATACAAGTGGAACCATTTAAATACATTTGCAATGTCATTTTGGATGCACCGCAAAAGAACACGGATACAAAGTTAACGAATGCGACCCTATAGGTCACGCGGCACCCTCTGCAGGAAGACCTCCCGCGGAGGCATGTGTGTTGCACGGACACGGCTCTTGATGGGTCCCACCATGTGCATCCACGATTTGCTCTCTGTTTGTAAGTATATGCTCTAACTTAACCGGCAAGTCATAAACTTCTGCCGGCTGTACTCGATCGTGTACTTACGTTCACAATATCTTCCTTATAGTATTTATATATTTAAAAAAATTAGTATAAGGGAACTTCATCTTGATTATTACCAGTTGTGGGAAAATATCAAACAAATGTGGAATATCCGAAATGCGGTGGGGTGGGTTATGAGCCTATGTTTTTCTATTACTTGAAAAGAGAAAATCACTCTTGTACCTGTCATCTTCGTATTACCTCTAACCTTTATCACGGGGTAAAGGGTGTAGGTTATTGTTTTTGTTCAATATCTCGCAAAACTACTGTAGCTACATTTAAAACAAGAATCGAAAATAAAGATGACAAGATGACCTAAAGAACTGTTTCCCCATTTTTTTCCGAAAAACATCAAACATGCAAAAAAATTCCTAAACTGTTACCAAATTTTCTCTCACTAAAATTCGTCGGTTAATTTTGCACCTGTGAATTGGATCTGAAAAATGTTTATCGGGAGCAGAATGTTGCTTAATTTACAAATCTAAGGGATGTTTTATTTAATGTTGAGCATTGCGAAAAATCATACCATTTTTTGTAAAAAAATTCGATTATAATTATAAGTACCTCAAATTTAATTAAAATCGTCCCTACCGATTTTGAGATTTTAGCATTTAAAGTGAGCCAATAGTAGTACGTAATCAGGTCAAAAATTATCCCACATTTGGTGGATTTGGTGTTGTTCAATTTTGAAATGTATATTTATTTCTTTCTAACCACAATAGTAATTGTTTAAATAATCTTTAAAAGGAGCGAACAGAGTTCGAAAATTTTTTACGATACGTGCATGGCAAAAAAATCATGGGTTAAGGATTATAAGGTTTGATTTTGACAGAATATTACATGGATATACATACATGCGTTTATAAAAATTAACGCTTGTATAACTGTAATTTATTAAATAATCTATTACAAGCATCAACTGTTGAATTTACGGTCATTATTTAATTCATTTGATTCTATTTGTTGTATTTAGTTTGTTTCGTAAATTTAAAACATTAAACTTAGGGAACATTTAATACGTGAGTCTAAAGTTTTATCTGGTCAGGTGTTGATAAAAAGTTGTTATCGGACAAGAATTAATTGGTTTTTCCACAGACAATGTCACGTGCGAGATAAGCGATGCAGGTGTGTTATCACTTTATCAGTTCTGGTGTCTGGAATAACGATGTTGATTTTATTAGAGGAGATATAATGTATAATTTCAGCACCGTTAATTATTGATTAACCGATTTTAGTTGGCAATGGTAATTGAAAACTATGGTAGAAACGGACAAGATCGTTCGCTTGCATGTAGAGAAATATGATAAAGTAGGCTCAAGCGTAATAGAACATATGTAAGCGCAACGGGCCGTCCTGTCAAAACAAAATCTCCCCTTTTTTCCTTCAAACACTGTCTTTTATAAACAAGCGTTGTCGCGAACCACTTCTACTTTACATAAGAATAGTACAATATTTCGCACACGCACTGTTTGCCAAACCAATAAAACACTGATTTTACTTAAAACTCAAACAGGGAAGATAAACCCTCAGAAAACAATTTCCCTCGATATTAGCGTTTGACTGAATAAATTGTAATGTGCTGGATTTAATTATTTTGTTTTAAATATATGAGTTAAATACAAATTGCAAGGACCATAACGCAATCTATCTTTGTTGAGATAAGTCCGACAGGATATTTAAAATGAATAATTGGGTAAAATCGGGAAAAAATACCTCTATAAATTGTTGCACAAAAACAAGATTATTTATGCGAGTTGATCAAATATAATTTTAATTATTAATGAATTTGCCAATAGTGCGGTAGAAAACCTAAATAAAAGTTTTAATTATTTTCTCATCAAGTTGTAAGGGGCTAGTTGAGTTGAAGAGTGATGACCCTACTTGCATGAAATAAAATTGTATCTCTACGGAATTGGCAGATATCCCAATACAACAATCAATTTTTAATTTACCTACGGCTAGCTCAGAAATAAAAATGTTTCTGTACCCTTCTAAGATTTGAAATTGGAAGTTGAACGTTCTGGTTCGATGGAACCTTAACTCATAAGTTTATAGTAAATTGAATATATTAATAAACACAAAAGCGTTCGAGTTCCAATTTTCCTTACACGTTCCTTTATACAAAATATTGGTTTGACTCATACAAATAAATATAACCTCAAAAAAATTTACTGGCTATTTGCGATCACGTATCCTCACTCATTTGATTCATATTTAGAAATTTTATTTTAGCACATCATAATTTACTACTAGTACATTCTCCTGTATACAAACCAAAATCCTTTGCTTGGATCTGATTAGTATCAATGAATAAAATACAAATCTGTTCGTGTAAATATTTTCGATAGGTCGATTTCTTTAAGAATATCTAAATTACTTAAGCAAAATTCAATATACAAACTTTCTAGAAATAACCGACCACTAATTTATACAGTGCAAAAAAAATCAAAAACAACTTACCTACATTAACAGACGTTGATGAGCTTCCTTTCAGGTTACAGTCGATGCTCTATTCCGGAAAAATGTCGCCTCCCTTGAAATATGGAAATGGACCGCTGCAAATGATACCGTTGACTTTTGGTACCACCCTCGTAACGTTAACTGCGTTGTCAATACCAAACAAAATGTCCATAAGTATATTCGAACTGCACAAACCAGTTTCGATTTCGCTAAAGTAAATACGCGGTATTGTTTTTTATGATTCACAGAAATAAAAACGCCAACGTTCCGCTGTTTCCTGCTGGATGACGTGGTATACGTGGTATGGTATGCTTCCCCGCGCTAACTAAAATGAGTGGCCTTGCTGTACAAAATTATTTACTCAATAGTTCCGAATGAATTTGGCGATCTATAATTTAATGGGTCACTGGTTTCTCTGTTCGTCATGATTGCTAATTGGCTTGAGAAAGTTGCGGGCGCTCGTCGGACGGGTGTTAGTGAACGATAATACAATCTTAATGGGTTTTACGTGCCCAAAACAGTTACGTCAAGTTGATGCAAAGGTCTATGGGACGCGCTAAATTAGCAATATTAAACAGCCATGGGTTTGATTGATGATTTAGAGCGCACATGATTCATGGGACTGAACAAATCCCATTTTTAGGGCGTACTAATAACTCAAATAGAGAAGTAGAGCTTAGTTGAGGAGAAAGAGAATTAGGGCATTCGGTTTTACAGGATTTACTTAACGACGCATGTTTTGATTACGCGATTGATAACATAAGAACAGCAACTTTGTTAGATGAAAATTTCCACTCAAAATAAAAGTTGGTAACACTTTACCGCAATTTTATTTAACGTTACCGATGGCCCCCTGAATCACTTGACATAGTAAGCAACTGTTTGCGAATTTAGATGCGAAAAAATTTGAGGGTATAAAATTTTCTTTGGCCTAAGTTTTAGGTTAGGAACAAGATATCGGGATGCTTGTTTAGGGCATCATTTAGCTACTTTTTCATGAAAAAAAATTGAAACAATGAATTTATTTTTTTTGAGAAAATTAACCATTTCTGACGGAATGTCGAAAAAAGCCTTCAAGCGGTGATATGTGAAACTAACAAAACTTCAAATATTATAATATTTGTAGCCGAAGAATAACTTTTAATATAGCGGAATTCACAGAAACATCACTTTTTTAGATTCCAGATTGCAGTTACGCCCCCTAGCGGCCATTTCAGAAACTTAAAAATGTTTCCCTGGTTTTTCCCGTGGCCGTTTTAGTAATAATTTTTTTACCGCAAGCCTTTACGATGGACAGGTTCCCAGATACAGTACCTCGCATTCTTATTTGGTCACCCTGTACATATTATAAAATATTAACACCGGCTTTAAATTTCCACTACACGTAAATATGGACCTCCAAGTTCTACATCCAAGACTAATGTCAAATTTGCAAATAACTTGCGAGTAGTGCCACCTAACTTACAGGCGGAAAGTTATCAAGAGGGAGGGAAGAAGTCATTACTAACCGTTAGAATTTACAAAGATATGTTGTAGTATTATATTTGGGATTTAATTCGGCTCTCATGGTAAAGACAATGTGGATATGTAGGTACCCTTCCTAACCTTTTTAAATACCAATAATGCTACACATATTACAGGATGATTGAAATGAATTGTCAATATCGAATATAAACACTAATTTGAGCTATATGCAGAATTAAAAATAGAATAATTGTAATGCTAAAGAGAAAGACACGCCATTCTTTAATTTTTACTACAAAAAAATTTCCAATTACAAGAAGAACTATACCTGAAGGGACCTGTCGATTTACGACCTATATAATTCATTGATTACCTTCCCTATGGTCTGTACCTGCATTTTAGAGGTCCATGAATATCCAACTTTGGCCAGCCTTTTTGTATAGAAATATAATTGGCGTATAATGAGTGTAACCAAGAAATCGTAAAAAAAAACCGTATATGCTAAAATAGGTTGTGTTTCCTTTTATGACTAGGCACATCGAACATCATTTAATTAATCTTCTTTTCTTTCCATGCGGTTCGAGCGTAAAGTTTGCGAAATTTTTTCTCGGTACTAATAAGGCCATTACGTTGGAGCACGTCATCGAAATTGACTTGCCGAATTAGAATAATAAGAACATAAATTACTCTCTAAATGCTGTTAAGCTTGCGAAATTAGATGTAATTAGCTTTAAATAATGATGTAGCTTTTATGTGAAACCTTATTACTAATTATGTCGAAAAATGTTGCTAATTACGAAAGATATCTAAATCTTTTTTTCACTGTTGTAAATTGTGGAGCTGAAGGCAATATTATTAAAGAAGTATGACATGTCATTAAAATTGCTATTAATAGTGTTAAAGGTGAGAGTCATTAACCGCCGCAAATAATTTATTTAACAGCTACAATATTTACAATTAAGAGATTAAAAATAGATGGACAGGTAACATATAGGACAAACAAATAAAAAACACTACCTTAGTTTCTAAAACCATGTCAAATCATTAGAGTAGGTATTGTTCACTTGCAAATTTGGCTCTTCGAATTCCAATCTAATTGGTAGACAAGCAATGGTAATTACACGGATCTACTTAGAGAAAAAAAAACAAATAAATTGTAGAGTGATTATTTGCCGAACATTTTTGAGTAATGACTGGAAGTCTCTTTTTTTAAAAGGTGCGTTTTTACACTTTGATTTTTCCAATGATAATTTGAGAAAAAATCTCATTTGGTTTTTATGCCTGGATATATGCGATAAGATGATGAGCAATTTCCCTCTTGCAGGATTGTGTTGGTCACAATTTTCGGTTTTAGAGATTTTGGCATGCTCAAAAATGAACTAGCACTTGATAAATTTATAAAAACTTATTATTATGCGTAATGGCAAATACGGTCAAGATTAATTGTCCCATTTTTTTTCGTTCTTAGGCAATGATTTACTGTAGATCATCAAATTTTTGCATTTACAAGTGAAGTGATCACCATGACCTTACAAGTCGAGTCGAGTCGAGTAGAGTTTCTACGTTTTCGTGCTTGTAGTGGTACGCCTTCTTTACAATACAAGGCAGCAGATCTTTTATTACTTGATTTTTATTTGCAGTTGTTGGATTGACATTTTTAACTTGACGTAATTAATGTGTTCGACCCAAAGTGTCATGAAAAACTCGAAAATAAAGGATATATGTTTATATTTCGATTCTTTATTAAGCGCAAGAGCAAAGTGATATGCAAGCTTTATAAGGGAGTCGATGGGGTCCGTCTGTCCGTGATCACGATAACTGTCAAACGCTTGGACCCATTTAGTTCAAACTTTGCACAGTTGACCTCAGGGTTGACCTATATGCCACAAGTAATAGGCCTATGGGTCACATCCAATGATCCCGTGGGGTCACGCTTCTCTGTCCCTGCCACACGCTTGAACCTATTCGATTGAAACTTTGCACAGTAGACTTATATGCCACATGTAACATGTTTATTGAAAATGGGCCAAATCCAATGACCCCTTGGGGTCACGCCTCTCTGTCTCCGCCAAACGCGCTTGAACCTATTTAATTCAAACTTTGCACAGTTGACCTATATGCCACATGTATTAAGCCTATTGAAAATGGGTCAAATCCAATGATCCCGTAGGGTCACGCCTCTCTGCCTCTGGCAAACGCTTGAACCTATTCGGTTCAAATAAATACCACATGTAACAAGCCAATTGAAAATGGGTCAAATCCAATGACTCCGTGGGGTCACACCGAGGTGCTCTGCCGCTTTTTTAGACTCTCTTTATGGGTTTATTTTATTTCGCGAGTTATTAACATTGAAACTTTTCAAATTGACACACTGTATTAATAAAACCGTTCAACTTGACCATGAAATTATGAATATTGCGCTGATGAGTGATGACTATCCAGTGCTCCGCCTCTTATTCGCCCCACATAAGGCTTCGATATCCCTTACAGAAATCACTAGCCATACTATAATTTTATCAGCAAATTGTGTTGTTTCTCTATATTTAACATTATTTGGTCTAATTAGATTGTAAACGTTTTACGAAGACCCAGTTTGTAAGAATTAAAAATATATCCGACATATTTCTATAAATAACAGACAAAGTAAATAAGTATGTAGGTCCTCGGATAAATTTTGCCTTGAATAGTATTGAATCGTCTTCCAAAGAAAGCAGAAAACCCATGATTCATACATTCAGTCCAGATATTAGTACAATAGTATCAGGAAGTTCAACAATGACCGCTTAGGTTTACTTCAGCAACCGACCACATTATTTCAAAACGCATTAAAGCATGTAGCTAGATTTATTATAGCTCAAAAATTGTATTGTCTTTAATGTTCTCTTTTTTACCCTGCTCTACTTGCTGCAAAAGCGATTAATAGTTCTATACGGGAAACAGAACCCAACCCAAGTGAATGCATCAACTAACAATTACTCAAAATTGAATTGGGAAAAATAAAAAAAAATTATAAGTTGACTAAGGTTTCTATAAATAATGATGGAAGTAGAAAGCATATTTCATGTACTTTCCATACACTTACTATCAATTATATCGATTTTTGAACACACTTCTTTCGCTATAGCGAAATAGTTCATATAAAAATCCGACACAATGTATAGAAGTTGCGTTCCGGTATGTTATTATGGAATAATTAAATGTGCTTCGGAATCAGATGTGCCTCAGGTTCTGATGGTCTATTGTATCGGTGTGGTTGGTTTCACTACCGTGTCCGTTCGTGATTTATCTTTAGGCCCTTGGTTTCTAATGCCTCCTACACTTTAAACTTAAACTTCGCAAGAAAATACAACTTCATTAGTTTTGTGCTTACTTCCTTGCGAGATTAGAATAGACGCAGTATTGTAAATCATTAGTTAGATGTCAACTGTTAGGAATTTACGTGGTCTTGCAAATCCGCTAATGGTTAGCCAATTAATATTAAACGCTACTGGATAAGTGGAATAAAGAAATACACTTCTTCAAGTCTATTGTTAAGCTACAACAGAAGGATGGCTGCCTAACATTCAAATTTTGTAGATTTTTTTACTTTGTTGACGTTTACTAATTCCCCTAGTTTAGTTTTTCACGTTGATCGTAAAAAGTGTAAGAGAATTGCACCTAACTTACAAGCCTTCTCTTTCTTTTATGATTTGTTCAATCAACTGGCTCTTTTCTGATGGTATCGATACAATGATTCTCCTTCCAATTAGCACAGTAATAATTCGTTTAAAATATGTCGTAACAGGTTCCCACGATCAAATTTAGATTATATCATTATCACATTGTAATAATATAATGCTTTAAATAATCATTCTGTTCTGATACTGACAGATCTTAGTTTCATTCCAATGAGTTTTATTACATGAAATAAATGTTTGAGAAAGGTTACTTTTATGATCGCTTATATTTTATAATACCACGAGTGTATTCTTTGTAATAAAATACGTATAGGTACTGTATTGGGCACGAAACGTTCGGACTCGTGGTTACCTGTTACGAAAAAAACGCACTGAGTATACAGAGTATACTGTATACTCTGAGTATAATGTAAATTGCAACATAGGACATCTTTCTTACTGCCTCTACGTGTTAAATTAGAAAATAATGCAGAAAAATTAGAAAAATCTTGCCATACACTTGGCTGGGTAATGTATTGCACTCTAAATTTAGATACCTTTATAATTAATAGAACGTCAAAAATGAACCAGAAAGCAATTTAATGTGTTTTCCAACGCAGTTGGATGCACTATTGCAGTTTCATTCTCTATTCTCCGTTCGAAGGGTAAACTACCTACTCCTACAGTTTTTAAAATATGTATTTCGAAGTTTTTGCATTCGGTAGCGTTTAGCTCTGGCACCTGAGCGTTCTGAACCAAGAAAAAATGTTTATATGAGCATGCGCAGACTGTTCAATGGAATTTTAACCATAATAATAAAGCTAATGTTAAAATTCAAGTACGCACATGCGTAGAATGAGCAGCGTCTGAGAAAAAATAAAGACCAAAATAATAATAATAAATAAAGGTCAAAGATAAATAATATTAAACTTTAATTACATCATCCATTACAAATAGGTTCAGGTTGCGCGCTATACCATGGCGAATAATGGCGCAGATCGAATAGAACATCGGCAACCACCGGGAAACTTTGTCGATTGAGATTCCTACTTCAGTGGCGTTCATCAGTTGAGGGTATCTTACTATATTATAGTATCATGCTCGTTATACGGCACTGGAAATATTCAAGTAAACCGCGCAAACTCGTTCATTGTGCATCTGCAGCTCTCGCTATGCGCGAGGCCTGTAAATATGTGATATTTAATGAGCTGTAAATTTATGTAATTGATGGACTTTTTTACTGTGGCAAATTCAATCGATGATATGGTACCATTTTGATGGTTTCAATATTTCTGGTTCAGCATGCAGAAATATTCTACATTTTGTTTTTATTGTCACCATGTGTGAAAATACACTCTCACAAAGCTAAGAAAACATTTACTGTTTTGCGTGATATTTCGAAATGTTCTCCTTATTTAGCGGCGCAAAACCCAATCAGCGACACCTTTGTGAAATCGATTAGAAGAGTTTGATTCGAGGACATTTGCAATGATTCCTCTTTCTTAATGCTGTAGCGATTCTTGATGGATAGGAAACGGAATTGGCCGGCTAGTCATGAAAGGGCTAGGTCTCCCACTGAAACAATCCTGAGCGAATGCAAGCCCCTATGGGGAGCCAGGCAGGCACAAAATCCTGTGAAAATGAAACTAAAAATAAGACAAAAATAAAAGACCATACGAATTTGCAAAGCATCGACACTAGGCTTTCCAACTTCTCGTTTGAATATTCCATAGCTATACAAAATATTAAAGTAACCAATTCCGTATCTAAGGAATATCACAATATTATAACACTAAAGTACAAAGCAATAACCAAAACAGCTGTTCCTGTAATACCTAGTTCCGAGAGAACGAGTATAGTAACAGAATTAGCTTTGTAAAAAAATCGATAAATGCGATAAATATTTAACGACTAATAAATAGGGACAATAGGTTTACAAGTGGAATACCCGCGACAATAAATACATGCAACGATACAACAGCAAAGGCATAAAGATACATAAAGAATGCAAACTTAAATTAATGTTGGATGATAGTAGACGAATGTATTACACCAATTTTTATTGAAAATGTTAGTTGGTAGCTATCGATTTCGGACGGCCTCGTCCATCATCAGGCGATACTGTAACCAATGTTGGATGATATAACAACCAAGGCACCTCGTACTGGTACATGATACTGTTCCCACATTTTTGCTTCTAAAAGCGAGATTCGAACTTCGGTGACTCGAAGTAGGTAATATTGCGGTTCCAGATGATGGATAGAGATCTACCACACCTGCCCAATTTGACGGTATCTTACTAGATCAAGTTACTAGTTTGTTGAATAATCAAGTGTTAAACGATACTGTTTCGGTGCAGACAAGATATCCGGGAAAGGAACTAAAATGGGAAAATCAAGCATATGCTGAAACAATTAACCTTGTTTACCCTAATAACTGGGTTCACATATTATAAAGGGTTATTCAACAACTGGTCCTTTTTTGAAAAGTAAATAAAACATATTAAATTGAATTTTGTTGAATAAGACAAGCCAAGCTGTTGAGAACGGCGATTGATCGATTCACGGCGGTCTTCGGGGACACTGTCGGCTACAGCCACTATATTTGCAGGCCTACGTGCCCGACAACGAACAGGACGCTGAATATCCAATACTGTAAATTCCGTTTCAAATTTATGAATAATTTTGCCAATAGCGCGTTCAGAAGGCCGACCATGACGACCATAAATTGATTAAGTGCACGAAAAACATTCTTTGCAGAACGGTGATTTTCATAATAAATTTGAACAATTTGTAGACGTTGTTGAAATGTACGAAGCCGTACACGGGCCACATATACACTTGGTGTTCTTCTTCTACAAAAAAGTGAAAATTTCGCCAAAAAAGTGAACATTTCTACAAAAAAGTGGAAATTTCTATAAAAAAGTGGAAATTCCCATAAAAAAGTGGAAATTTCGACAAAAATATTTGATGGCCTTTAAAGTGATGGGTCACTCGATGGGGCGGCGGGGGAAGGTCAAATTTCTGCTTTGTTGTCGCCGCTTTCACTTTTTTTCGAAATTTTCACTTTTTTGTCGAATTTTCCACTTTTTTGTTGAAATTTCTACTTTTTTGTGGGCATTTCCACTTTTTGTAGAAATTTTCACTTTTTTGTGAAAATTTCCACTTTTTTGTCGAAGTTTCCACTTTTTTTGTCGAAATTTCCACTTATTTTTGGAATAAGAACACCAAGTGTGTGTATGGCCCGTGTACGGCTTCGTAGAAATGTAAGTCTTTCCATGATAAATGGCAAACAATACTAAGTAGCAATGTCAGCAGTTGTTGAATAACCCCGTTATATGATATATGATGATAAAATAATCAACTTCGAGTTTGCCAGGAACATGTGATATAAACTAACCTACAAATAATGAAAAATATTGGAAACAACGGCAGTATGACAATATCTTTACCAAGGTTAAGGCTAGCAAATCCCCATTCGTGTTAATACGCTTAGATAATTAATTTAAGCAACGGTAGCGTGATGACACTGGATTTTCCAATTCAAATTAATATTTTTCGCAAGGATCAATCTGTCATCTCCACCAAAAAGGTAAAAGTGGTCATTTCTGCAAACTATACAAAACATACTAAGAACGCATTCAGTCCATTACATAAAGCAGAGGTACATTCAACGCAACGTTAAAATACATAAAATTGCATTTATGCTATGAGATGAGACGTATTTCAAATCTTGCTTTCAGCATAAACGATTTCGGTAAAGGTTACGTTCGTTTGAGTCGCCTCTACCACCATGACGTAAATTTTATAGCGAGCTGATGCGACTTAAATGACGAGCTCCTAGGGATTTTCGAACCACAGTTTGAGTATCCCTGGTCTATAGTAATGTATTTAATGTTATACATATTCCATTAAAAATCAAATAAATGAGTAAGTACCTATATATCGTCCAATATTATAGTTACTAACTATTACTAACTATATTTCATTTCACGGCTTTTTGATATGAGATCATAAGGTTACGTCGTAACAACAAAAACGGTTGGTTGTAAGCCAACTGTAAAAATTTCTGCAAATTACATGACGTTGAGGTTAATAATTACCTTATTGTTTTACTTAAAACAAGGACCCGCATTTCATACGCCAATGATCTATTTCACTCTGATGGTAATCCCTTGCTAATGGAAAAAGAAGTATGAAAATTGGTGACCCCACAGCAAAATGCTGTGAAATGGACGTAATCAGAGTTGGACTGGGTCACTGGGTCACTAAATTAAACTGGGTCACTGGGTCGCTGGGTCACGTCATACTCTTTTCAGTTAGACCCAGTGACCCAGTTTGACCCAGTGACCCAGTTTAACCCAGTGACCCAACTTGATCCAGTGACCCAGTTTGACCCAGTGACCCAGTTTGACCCAGCGACCCAATTTCACCCGGGGACCCAATTCGACCCAGTCACCCTAGTTTGATCGAATAACGCAGTTAAGTCAGTGCCCTCGGTTCAAGTGTACAGATTATGAAATAAATGAAATGCTGGTTCGTTGAAAATAATACTCGATTTCTTGACAACTGCCATTTCTGTGATGTTTGCTTTAATACTGCCGTAAAAAACTTTCCATGTCCCGAATTGTATAAGAATAATGTTATTTCTTTGCTTCAGGGCTTACCAGTTTGCTTACAGGTGTTCATTCACATTTAATTTTTTTCTACTAGTTAGCTTAATCCAAATAAATCTTTTCTCTAAATACTTTCATTGACTACTTGACTACAAACTATAAACAAATGCATTTGATTTTTTTAGGTATTAGTTCTCTTGAATGAAATTGGGCTACGTGCTTGTTGTCGAGTATTATTGAGGAAGTTTTTTTTAAAATTAAAAGTTACTTGAAATTGTTTTGGATGATACCTAACAATAATTTAATTACTGGGCCACCGGCTCAAGACGGGTGACTGAGTAAAGCTGGGTCAAGATGGGTCACTGGGCCAAGCTGGGTCACCGGGTCAAACTGGGTCACCGGGTCAAGCTGGGTCACCGGGTCAAGCTGGGTCATGCTACGGGTGTTCCTTCTGGACTTGAAAATTACCATCGGTTCCGCCCGGCAAGGCAAACCGTCTTCTTCTTAGGCTGCTCAATCGATAAAAATAAATGCTCCGGCTAACTCAAATCGGTGGGCTTTTAACTCTTTTGAAACTGCGTAACAAACCTTAACCTGCCGCCTACCAGTCTCCTGCCTCAACTCCTACTCCTCCTTTCCTTCCCCTCGTTCTTCGTTAAAGACAGGCACATTGACACCAAATAGATAATATATTGAAATGAGATTAGCGATACAAACAATTTACAGGGATCTAGCAGTTCTTCTCTTCTCCTTGTAAAAACACTAGCTTAACAATGACAACTACTAACTAAAAAATCCTAACAGGTGAAACTAATTTACTCAAGGGGTGGCCATCCTCTACAGTTTGAAAATTGCAACAACAGGTAATCGGTTTTTAATCCAGCATGGGCTGGGACTTATTTAAATAAACACAAAAATTTATCCTACTCTTTGGTAATCGTTCATTGGACTTTAATAAACAATCAACTCAAAAATTTTTTTTTACTATAGCTTAATTACCAAAAAGTGGAATTTTACAGAATGTTACAAATTTAATTAGACTAACCTTTACAACATTTGTACAGCCGATCTTGTGAACTGCTCTTTCCTCTGGTACAGGGTGGATGTGATGAAACCTGACACTTAGGTCTCTGTGACTTCCTAGGGGGTGGCTTGAATTTAACACACGGAAACAAAAATCCACGGTGCCTATCCTTCCTCGGAACGAAAGCAAAGTTTAGTGTTTGAACGGAAACTTAGTCCCGGAAATCCTTCGCGTGGCGAGTGGGAGACGGCTAGTTGCCAAAGTTTCTACACAGCACAGGGTATTTAATTTTATTTTATCAGTTTATTAGCTTTGACCGCCTGCGGAAGACGGATTTTTGAGTTAGCGGTACAGCAGAACACAAACTTTTATGATCACTATCCGACGGGAAACTGTGATGGTTCAAAGTATTATTTCACCAGCTCTTCTTGGGGCAAATATCTCTCCGAAACGCAGCGCTCCTTCGACAAATGACAGTACGGCACTAGTAGGAAATTCCACCTGGGGCGGATCCCGAAATTCTGCGCCTTGAGGACTAGGGCAGCACTTTGAATTAGGTATCCTCGAGAAAACACAACGTATCCTAACGCGATTCACTGCATCCAAAGTAAACTGGGGTGAAGCTCAAGGGTTCGCCAAAATATCACCTGATTGGAACCTGGGTCTTCTTCGCCAAAAAATCAACGCGCAAAGAAAAATAACACTTCGAAACGGGTGCAAAAAGCACGCAACTGGGAGCAACCGAAATAAGCCGGTGGCTCAAACCGCCAAGTGTACCAAAACTATCGCTCAAGGTACGTGTTGACCGCTTGAAATACTAACCGCGAGTCTTTTCTAAAACGCGATCACTCAAAGTACGTGTTGACCCCTCGACGTACTAAACGCGAGTCTCTTCTAAAACGCGATCACTCAAGGTACGGGTTGACCCCTCGACGTACTAACCGCGAGTCTTTTCTAAAACGCGATCACTCAAAGTACGTGTTGACCCCTCGACGTACTAAACGCGAGACTCTTCTAAAACGATCCCCTTCTTCAGAATTGAAATGAAAAAAACCACACCCAAATTACCATAAAACAAAAATGGCTCCCGCTAGAAATTCTCCCATTGGTTCAGATAAAGAAGACTTAACCCACTCTAACTTCGTCATTAACCTCAAAGAACTGCTGACCAACTGATCTCACGGTTTTCTGCTGATGACGTTAAAAAGGCCCCTTATCTCTGATAGCTCGGTGCTACATCCGCTCCTTTTCTCGGTCTAGACGGCGCCAAAGTTGATAAACAAACGACAAAAAAACTCGCATTACTCATGATGACGTCAATCAGCTTTGCATCTTCCCACGACGAAATTAAATCTGAGCGAAATTAAATCTATCGGACCATAGTCTTGAGCGAACCGAAATGCCCAAACACAAAATTTCTAACCGGAACAAATAATGAAATATACAGAGTGACCTGCACTATCATGACAAGGAATTTCGAATTTTTTAATGAAATTTGGCGCGAAATAAAACCACTCGTTACAGTCACTGGGTCAAACTGGGTCTCTGGGTCAAGCTGGGTCACCGGAGCAAGCTGGGTCACCGGGTCAACTGGGTCACCGGGTCACTGAGTCACCGGGTCACTGGGTCAGTAAACTAACTGGGTCACCGGGTCACTGGGTCACTCTATGCTTGACCCAGTCCAACTCTGGACGTAATAATTAAATTTAGTAATTTATTTCAGCTGCAATTTTTATGTAAAGTTACCTTACTCCGACACGCAGAATACACGTGACTTAAAAAAATATGTTACTACACCTTTTCCACTTTTATTCGAGAAGTTGTAAATTGTATTTGAGAATTGTTACTTGCATTTGAGAACACGTCAAAGTAGATGAGAATAGTCAGTTGGATTTGAGAAAACATCAAATGTATTTGAGAATAGTCAATTGTATTTGAGAAAGTATCATTTAATTTTATTGTGTTTCAGAATGTAATATTATTCCTAATGAATTATAATTAAGAATCAAATTTTTATAATTCCGCTACTGTATGTAGTCCCGCAACAGCAGCGGCAGCATCAGGCTATGTTATACATATGATTTTGTTTTTCTAATTTTCAATTGATTCTCAAATACTTAATTTTACCATTTCTTGAATACAATTTACTACTCTCAAATTCATTTGATGCCTTCTCAAATACAAATCACTATTCTGAACTACATTTGTTGTTTTCTCAAATACATTTGACTATTCTCAAATAGGTACAATTGATACTTTCTCAAATTAACTTGATAGTTTCTCGAATAAAAGTGGAAAAGGTGTAGAGATGCACTATACACTAAAAAACAAGGTATATACAGGGTGTTGAAGATTCAGTGGTTAGGGCCTCTTTTTAGGTTGGTATAAGTACTTAAAACCGTTTCTTTCTTTTTACTCGTTTCTTAAGTTATCTATAAAATTCATTGTTTCTTATAAAGTACGTCGTCATTGGCAACGTCCTTTATGCACTACTTAGTACGCTGCTTAAGTTTTCGTACCTAATGTTGTTGATTCTATTACCATGGTTATACAATGTTACTACCTACGCCAATCTTGAGAAAAATTTTTCTCTCATGAAAAAATATTAATAAAAGACGAATAATTCGGAGAAAATGTGCTTCTCAGTGTTACAAAAAATATCACGCTGTTTTATAATAAAGACTCGAACCGTTAAAACCTCGCTCCCTTCCGTCGCTGGGTTTTAAATGGACATCATCCTTTAAAGCACCTATAAAACATCTATACCTATTCATCTTAATAGCTGGCAATGAAAAAATTCAATGTTCAGCTTTAAAAAAAATATACCCGCTTTGCTGTCGTGTGTACGTATTTAGCTCAAAGCTATGAAGTGAAAATTATCTAGTTCAAGTATCTGCATGCCTACTCGCATGTACGTTGCCTATCTTAAGCATTACTTAAACATTGCCATTAACTCAAAATATAAAATAAAAGCAGCAGCAATACTAATAACAGTTTTATTTATTGTTCTGTGTATGACATATTTATTTATTATTATTTACGTATTCGTCTTATTTACACATAATTATTAAAACTTCTACTTCACTTTCCTGGGACGTAATAAATATTTTGTATGATTTCCAAATGCTAAAATGTCATCGTTTTTCTTACTCTTGATAAGACAGTTTGTAAATCCTAAGGTACCTCCAGCTTTTGTAGTGCAAGCATGAATTACAATTTCTTCCCCAATTTTGGCAGCTTTGATGAATCTAGGTATTTAAAAAAAACGCATTTAATGGAAAATAAACCGATACAACGAAATATCGAAGGATCCTCAGTATTACAATCACTTTTAACGACAATTTATTTTAATCTTACAAAATACATTTTATAGTTAACAAAAATGCATCAAATTCATGTCTTGGGCTTTGAGATAATGCTCTTGGTTTTTTTCCCAACGATCTTGGTGCATAAATAACGAGTTTGACATGTTTTGATCAAAATCCATGTGGTCCATAAAAATAGATCAAATTCATGTTTAGATCATTGAGATAATGCTCTTGATCTTTTTCCCAACGATCTTGGTGCCATAAATAACGATTTTGACATGTTTTGATCAAAATCCACGTTTTCGCCAAAAATTCATCAAATTCATGTCTTGGGCATTGAGATAATGCGCTTAGTCTTTTTCCCAACGCTCTTGGTGCATAAATAACGATTTTGACATGTTTTGATCAAAATCCACGTGGTCGCCAAAATGCATCAAATTCATGTCTTGGGCATTGAGATAATGCGCCTAGTCTTTTCCCAACGATCTTGGTGCATAAATAACGATTTTGACGTGTTTTGATCAAAATCCACGTGGTCGCCAAAAATGCATCAAATTCATGTCTTGGGCATTGAGATAATGCGCGTAGTCTTTTTCCCAACGATCTTGGTGCATAATTAACGATTTTGACATATTATAACGTGAGGTTAGTTCGGCGCTGTAAAACTCAAACCCCGCCGCATAAACGGCCAGCTAGCTCAGATTCTTAATTAAAAGAAGGGCTCGAGAGGAGAATCTTCCACAGCGGTTTGTTCGTTTGGGCATATAACATAAGTTTTTGATCTTTGGTAGTCACTAGAAATGATTAGTTGAGCGCCTCCCAATTTTGCACAAATTCTGACCTCTCCTGTATAGAAATTGGGAAAACACAAGAGAGCCAAATAATAAATTCACTACGAGCAATTCTGATTTTATTAATCCTGACAAAACGGTGCAGGATCGGCAAATAAAATGTATCTTCAATACGACAATAACAAATACTTTAAATGACAAAAATAATCCCCAAATAAATTCATGAACACTTCCCTAATAATTACGTTACCAGCCCCCTACAACAATGATCGAGCAAAAATGTAGTTAAGCTTTCAAATAGATTCCAAGATTGAATTCAGTTAACCCGAATAACAACTCATATAGGCAACACTGGGTACAAGTAAATTAAAAATCTTACCTTGAATAACACATACGCTGTCTCCTCCGAAAAAGAGCTCTCCTTCGAAGTTCCAGTTCTGTAACACAAAAAAACAAACCCCAAGCTACAACGCTCGGAACGATTATATGAGCCGGAAGGGCCAAAAATAGCTTACTCGTAGCCGGCTCGTTTACCCATACGTTAAATACAGGTGCGTTGCTCTTGAAGAGAGTCACGACCTCAAAAACTTGATGCGAACAAAATACAAAGCTCCGATCATAAATCGTCGGAAGGTTACACTAGATTAACGGTATTGAAGCAAATAAAAAAGGTTGTGTAAAAGATCGTAACTTCCGAAAATTCCACAATCAGCTGGTCGCTCCCGGTATCGTTTAGGTGTTAGCGCTTATCTACTCGGTGGTACGCCGGATAGCTGCCGGCAATCAGGTGTTCGTACTCCGGAATATTCGCAAGATGCAAATTCATTTACATACAAGAATTCATCTACTACATGGATTGATCGGTACAAGAATTCATCTACTACATGGACCCCCTAAAAGTAATGAAGATGTAACACTCCCTAACGAGATTTTTAATAACATACCTGAAATCGTCAGGAGGGTAATGAAAAATACTTAAATCAATTAAATATGGAAATTATCCAAGAGGTTGTGAATCTGAAAGAATTTTAGATAACATAACGTAAAAGAAAACCAACGCCATTTCACTTACATGTAGGTAGGGCGATGAACTTCCACCAGATATAGCCTCACAACGGAGAAAACGGCTTCTGAGTTACTCTACTCGACAACGCCAATAAAACAGGTAAAATTGCCAGAGATTTTACGTGAATGATGGCAAATATTACCCACTGGTTTAAGAAGAATTCACAATGCCACGCTCTACAAGTACAACCTCGTTGGCTTTAAAACGGAAATGAAGTGAAAAAATTACGCGATTCTGCGCGAGGAAAGAAGCACGCGTACAAGTGCCGCCATCTCACCTATATCCTGCCTAACGTAGCAAGCGGTAATTTTGAAATTTGAATATAAATAAACTAAACTGTTACAATATTTTGATCAAAATCCATGTGGCCTCAGAAAAATAATTTAACATTTTTGAATCACACACATGCGGTTATCAAACGTGCACGTTATCAACTCTTTCAGCATCAAGATAATGCGTTTGTTTGAAAGCTTTTACAACTCTAAATTCATGTGTAAAGAATAATTTTGGGTACATTTTGCTCTAAAACTTTTGACCGAGACCACAGAGAAGAGTTATATTGAATTGTTACACATCTAAGAGTCATAGGGAATAATCTAGCGAAAGTCCGAACTCGATACATGACCTAGGGAATGAAATATGTTGATTTCTATTATATTGAGTTCGCAGTTTTTCCTGTTCCCGATTCACTCGAAGTCGTATAACTTTTGTTCCTGTTGAACCAGCTTCCTGAAAATCAATAGCGTCCGTTCTTAATGTCCAACGTACCCGTTTACCAAATTTCAACACAATCGGCCACTTTTAAAAAGAGTTAGAGCGCACACGGACGGACGGACGGACGGACGGACGGACGGACGGACGGACGGACGGACGACAATACAAAACTATAAAGGATCTGAGGATCCTTAATAAACATAGTATCTAGGTTTGTCTGTAGGTATTACTGTAACCATCCTTAACGTGACAAAAGAATGTGATTATATTTGATCATGCTATAAAGTTTACGAATCTTATACTCATATCCATTCCATATCTAATAACTTAATATAAGAATAGAGCAAACTTTTTTTCACAAATAAAAAAATTCCCATAGAAATACTTGATTTCGAAGCAAGGTCGTTCAGATTAATTTTGTTTTCAAAAGGCATCACTCATAAAAAGGAATAGATTTAACGTCTCTACGTATTGAACATCGATTTTATAGAAATTCCTACTCCAAAATGGCACACCTCTAAATAGAGAGGATTTGATTTTCGTTATTAAGGATCCTCAGATCCTTTATAGTTTTGTATTGTCGTCCGTCCGTCCGTCCGTCCGTCCGTGTGCGCTCTAACTCTTTTTAAAAGTGGCCGATTGTGTTGAAATTTGGTATACGGGTACGTTGGACATTAAGAACGGACGCTATTGATTTTCAGGAAGCTGGTTCAACAGGAACAAAAGTTATACGACTTCGAGTGAATCGGGAACAGGAAAAACTGCGAACTCAATATAATAAAAATCAACATATTTCATTCCCTAGGTCATGTATCGAGTTCGGACTTTCGCTAGCTTATTCCCTATGACTCTTAGAAGTGTAACAATTCAATATAACTCTTCTCTGTGGTCTCGGTCAAAAGTTTTAGAGCAAAATGTACCCAAAATTATTCTTTACACATGAATTTAGAGTTGTAAAAGCTTTCAAACGCATTATCTTGATGCTGAAAGAGTTGATAACGTGCACGTTTGATAACCGCATGTGTGTGATTCAAAAATGTTAAATTATTTTTCTGAGGCCACATGGATTTTGATCAAAATATGTAAAAATCGTTAATTATGCACCAAGATCGTTGGGAAAAAGACTACGCGCATTATCTCAATGCCCAAGACATGAATTTGTGCATTTTTGGCGACCACGTGGATTTTGATCAAAACATGTCAAAATCGTTATTTATGCACCAAGATCGTTGGGAAAAGACTAGGCGCATTATCTCAATGCCCAAGACATGAATTTGATGCATTTGTGGCGACCACGTGGATTTTGATCAAAACATGTCAAAATCGTTATTTATACACCAAGAGCGTTGGGAAAAAGACTAAGCGCATTA
>NW_022170403.1:29095375-29122042 GCF_008802855.1 Photinus pyralis | reverse complement strand
TTTTGCATAGAAAAAATTACATTAAGTACAGAAAAATGAAAAAAACATTCCTTGGTTTATTAATTTTCTAATCAGAACTGTTACTTTTGAAATTATTTCGTTTTGTGTTCACTGTTCATGTATCAAGTCACGCTCCACTAGTGCGCACAATAATACAAAAAAATCATGAAAATTACGTAATCAATCAAAATCTAAGACATGAGGTGGAGATTAAGAAAAAGCCTAATCGTAAACGCAAAGTCATCTTTACCAACCACATAATTTTATGGCGGTTTGCAATGAAACCATTTCAATGAGAAAAATAAATCTGAGACTATTCTATTTAACTCAGCCTTGTGGTATTAGTTCCTGATTTAATTACGCAAGATAGCTTCCCATTTCTTTAATTTGGTGGAAATAAACACATTATTTTTATTATTACTATTACGAAACACTTCAATAATGTTTTTACTGTACCAATCTTATTAATTGTTATTAATAATTCAACAATTTATGGAGGAATTTATTGAATTCAATTGCGCCAACTTACCATTACTTTCTTTTACACACCTGCCATCCACAGTCTTTTTTGTATGAATAGTTGTGTAAACAACGTCAGGTGGACGTTATTTAGGCTGAAACAAATCCGTAGATGATAACGGGTCACCCTGTATATGCGAATATTTTAATTTAATTTAAATCTGGATTTCATTACAAATAAGCACAGAATTGGTTTATTTTATCGGAATTTGTCATTTTAGTTTCTATATTTTTGAAGCGTTTTAAATTGCATAATTGCTTCTTTAAATTGTAAGATATGAAAATGGCGGTATTTAAAATTAAGAAATATCTGGCGAGTGCTATCTGGTCATGTGCGATACGGAGCTGATGACAAAGGATTCAGGTGCACGATTTCTTTTGCGCGCTGGTTTGGAGGGACATTTCAAGCGTTCCTTATTGGTGTTGCATTCGAAATTCTGTTAAATATGGAAGAGACGGGGCTGTTTTGTCCGTTTACGGAAGAAACGAACGTTGATTTTGGAAAAGCAGTTGTAGTGCATAATGAAACCGTTTTTGTCTTTAGTATCTTTAGTCACGGTCAATAGAATTAATTATGTTACCAAAATCAATCAATAGTAGAATTTTAGGATGATCACAGTTTAAATCCATATATGTCCTTACAGTATGGATTAAGGCTCCACGTCCTCATTTAGTAGCAAAACCGAGCTGATCCCGATGAGGATTTCAATCTTTCGGGAGAACGATATGGACACCCGTATGTTTCCTTTTAATGTGTATATTTAAGGCATTTAAGGCATATTGAGAAGTACGGATATTTGCACAATCAGCACAGGCAAGAGCTCTAGAAGTAAGGACGACACAAAAAAGTTGAAGATTTGGTTAATTGGCCGCCGAGAAAAAATTGCAGTTGTCACTAAGGAAATGGGGATAGGTACAGAAAAGAGTATTTTTAAAATTGTACATGAAGTTTTAGGAACGAGCAATGTGTCTAGCTGTCTACATTGTGGATCCCCAAGATGCTCATTCCTGAACAAAAATTGCGTAGGTAACCGATTTCCGAGGAAAATGTGACCGCCCTTTTTATAAAATTCTTATTATGGATGAGAACTGGATACACGAATAGACCCTCTTACGAAACACATGTAATGGGATCATAAAGGATCTTTACCACCCAAGAAGGCCAGTTTAAGGGGATTCTCTTAATTGAGTCTATACCAAAAGGATTAATAATAGCGGGGGATGTCTAGAAAAACACAATTCAGAATTTGCAAGCCTCTATAATACTAGAAACAACCCACAATTGGGCTCATAAAATCTTACATTCTGGACGCCTGTTACTATTATCACTTTCCAAAACTAAAAAATTCTTAAGAGGGTGCCATCTTTTGTCGAATGACGAATTTAAAATATTGTGGAGTAGTCTTTTGCAAAATTACCACACGAAAAACGTTGGAATAAGTGTGTTGATGTTACCAAAATGGTCTTATGTTAAAAAATGAAATGTTAGTCCTCTAACTGCTTCTGTTTTTGCATATGTAGACAACATAAAAAACTCCCCTCGTACTTGACACCAGCGATAAAACTGTAATGCACTAGAACAAATCCAAAAAATAGAACACAATACAATTTATGAAATCTAATCACGCAGGCTAATAATTTAAAGCAGTAGTCGGTTAACACACTTTTGAAAGGCTAAGACATGCAATCAGAATTCCAATGGCATTCAAATACATTTCTAAAACAATTACGTCTATTTTTAGATCCGATTTTCGCAGGATTATTTAAAACATTAAGAAGTACAAGTTAAATTCCCACATTAATCAAACACTTGCACTTGTACTATTCATGATATAATTATTACGTAACTATAAAACAATTATGTAAGAAGCCCGACCTGCTACCTTTGAGAAAATGAAAGCGAAAATAGTGTTTTGCATATTACACAGTTTAAGATGTGTTTGTTAACACATGACTATTGAAACTGTCTGACCAATAGAACCAAATGTTTATAATTGGGAACAAAAATAGCAAAAAAAAAGGGACATTTTACTATTTCTTATTCAAGTGGTAGAAACAACAACAAACCTTTCCAATCTCAAAACTAAACGCAAATGCAGATAGTCAACGGTGCGGAAGCATTTCGCATGGTCACCCGCAATGTTCACGCAAAGGAAATTGCTTGTCTTAAAATTGGATGCTTCAAATTCCATGGTGGCGCATCACTATTGAATAATTAAAAATCGTGAGCAAAACGGACGTGCACCTTGTTCCTAGAAGCTGGTATTTTGTGTACAATTCCTTCGCTGGAATATAAATGGGAAATGTAAAGCTTCATTGAACGCACAAACACGTGCAATCTACAATGCATGGCTATCCTCAAGGAGTGCCTTCGAAACAAAAGACCTTATAACAAGAAATGATTGTTAATAAGACACCAACTAATAGCAAAACATGCATTCTTTGTATAAACGTGACTTGAAGCACACCCATCTCTGTATTGTTATTTCCATTTCGTATTGTCACGATTTACTGTATGTTACGTATTTCTGGGCGCAACCGTAATTTTCAATACTATTTCAAATGTCGATGTAGGAGGCCAGCTCTATTTATGTTAATTTACGTTCATTAATCGCTTATGTAATTTATTACACCCGTATCAAGGACTCTGTGCGATTATTTCTAGCGATTCTTCAATACACTGAATTTGCCATGGAAGCATGGAGTTGATGTTGCCAAGTTTTCTACAATAATGCTCCATTATAATGAAAATACCAATTGCCATATTAGACAGATATTTCCATAATTGTCTAGCAAAAGTGAAAAATGAGAGTAACCTTTACACTCTTCCTAATTGTTTGTCGTCACGAAATGAAAGTTACAATATGTAAAATCGTGTAAACGGAAACCATTTCAATCGGCAATCATTCCCAGGGGCCAGGATATGAATTATACTAGGAGTGTTCTAGTGGGAGAGAATCCAGGCAGTTGTAATTCATACATATCGCATATATTCATCCCCCTAACCTTAGCATTGCACAATGTGAAAAACTTCAAAGTGCATTCCCACCATCAAGGTTTTATACTCCCTATGGACGAATGCTATCAAAACACGTTATCATTACGATTTGTTGTTAAAATTACAGAAAAATGGATCCCTAACTATTATATATATATATCAATCTCTTAATGTTTTTTTGCTCGGACGCACACTTTTGAAAAGATAAGATCTATATCTATCTTATATTTTCAAAAAGGTGTGTTAGAGCGAAAAAATTTAAGAGACGTTTAAAATAAAAATTATAAACAGGAAGACGACACTAATTTATCTAAAAAGCTAAAAAATATATGGCTAACTTCACAAGTAGAATTTGACTACAATTTTATGGATGGAAATGCCATTGTTAACTTCACGACAGTAAAAGTTTGTAGGTCGTCTCAATGCAAAGATCTCAAACCCTGAGACGAGCGGACTTGGTTCGTTAGCTGTCATTTTCATGGAAAATGCACTAAACACTATCAAGCACATTAAGAAGGAAGACTAACAATTCCGTGTGAATGTTACAAAAAATTGCCGTATAAATGAGGCACAAAACAAGCTCTTTACCATATATTTACATAAAAAATAATTTAAGATACCGTGTCGGTTAATACACATAATCAATTAATAATTCACTGGGACAGACAGTAAATAACTTTAGTAAATCACCCAACATCGCACATCGTAATAGACACTTAACTCTTTAATGCGCTCCATTAGTAGATTTAATAAACGATAACAATGTTATACATAATTCAACTTCATTGCATTAATTTATCACAAATGTTTATGTCACGCTACCAAGAAAATCAGATTATATGCGACTATTACCCGAAAAAGTAGGTAATTAGCTCCGGATTACAACGGTGCAAGGTGCACTGACCAAATTATATTCTTCGCATAGGTAAGCGCACCGACAATATTTAGTGAGGGAAAAGTTTTCCAGGTTGTGGCTTTATTGAATTTATAAATATAATCTCACTCAACGCTTTAATTCAATGGTGGCGTTTATTCATGCCTCACTTAAAATGCAATAGTGAGAAATAAACAAATGTTTGCCCGACGGCTTCATTTTATTTGAATGGAGATGTGGAAAAATCCAAAGCAATGCAGACACTCGAACAAATTACATCGTTTGTCGACATAGTCTTCCAATGGTAGACGATCTCAGAAAGACCTTTCCATTGTTGATGGGTTGATTTCGAAAGCATTCTACACTTTACTACCAACCGAAGAACAAACCAGTGAACACGCGTGTACACTTCAACAATCACTAGGTTGCAAAGTGAAATTCACATACTTACATATACAGGGTGTTTTTTTTGGGAGCTTTAGTTAAACGTTTCTGGGAAAGTAAAATAGGTAGGTTTTTGAACATTTGTACTTAGGAGTTACTCTGAAGGCCGAATCGATGTAAAATATTTTCAAAATGGCCGCACTTCCGGAAACACCGGAAGTAGATAGTAACTTCGTTATTTTAAATGGCAACCCCTATTTTTTATTGCTTTTTTGGATTCTACGTGAAATTTCGGTTCTTTTGATACCCATATGTCGATATCTGCCATTTATGGTTTTTAAGTTTTTTTGACTTTAAGAAAAAAAATGGCGGATGCAGATGGTACCTTGATAATTGATTACTTGAAAAAGGTTATAGTCATGGCAACCCATTTTTATCAGTGCATAGAGAATGAATAGGGCTTTCTTTTAGTGTACTTAAAAAAAGTTAAGTTGCGTACAACCGCACCTATGGAGATTCAAATTTAAGAAAGTTTAAAGTCTAAAAACTCAGTTTTTTTAAATGGAATGACCATGTTCTTACTATTGCATGAGATAGAGAATCGAAATTGGCATATTTTGATATTACATGTTCCTATAGCTATCTTTAACAGTTTCTGATTTATTCCCATTTCATTGAATTGATCTAGGAATTGATGCGATTTTTTTCGCATTTTCTTTTTAGTAGTAGCCATGATTTTATAACAATCGAATTTTAAACAAATCAAGGAATGGATTCGTTAATATCATTGATTCTAGTCTAAATAATTCATTGATAAATAAGTTTGTTGTTAAGGATATAGGACGGAAAATTTTTGAAAAATCTAGACAGAGTCGTTCAACTGAATTTCTTAAACAACGTATAAGTCTGGAAATTAAGAGAGGTAATGCGATATCTGTTCTAGCAACAATTCCATACCAAACATTTTCAACGAAGTTTTTTATATTTTGTTAATCAGGCATTTGCAATTCAATTCATTTTCTTAAATATTCTCTTGTAGAGCTTTGTATCACTTGTGCTTCAACGGTTTGTAGTGCATTTGGGGGTACAACATTTCCAAAATTGATACAATTTCGTTCCAGTGTTCGAATGAATGTACGGCAAGCAAGTGCCGCGATTCTGTCCATTCCACCATAAATAACAATTAAATTCCAAAATAGGTGAAACCACTCCGAGTCATTTTTCGATTTTTGAAAAACCTATGTTCACCTATAACAGTAGGTGACGGATTAGTGTCACTAGATTTGTTTAAAATTCGATTGTTTTAAAATCATGGCCGACTACTAAAAAGAAAATTCGAAAAAAATAGTGTCAATTCAATAAAATGGGAATAAGTCACAAACTGTTAAAGATAGCTATAGGAACATGTATTTTCAAAATATGCCCACTTCGATTCTTTATCTCATGCAATATTAAGAAAATGGTGATTCCATTAAAAAAAACTGAGTCTTTAGTCTTTGAAGTTTCATAAATTTGGATCTCCATAGGGGCGGTCTTACGCAACTTAACTTTTTTTTAAGTACACTAAAAGAAAGCTGTATTCATTCTATATGCACTGATAAAAATAGGTTGCCATGACTACAACCGTTTTCAAGTAATCAATTATCAAGGTACCATCTGCATCCGCCATTTTTTTCTTAAAGTCAAAATAACTTAAAAACCATAAATGGCAGATATCGACATATGGGTATCAAAAGAACTGAAATTTCACATAGAATCCAAAAATGCAATAAAAAATAGGGGTGCCATTTAAAATAACGAAGTTACTATCTACTTCCGGTGTTTCCGGAAGTGCGGCCATTTTGAAAATATTTTACATCGATTCGGCCTTCAGAGTAACTCCTAAGTTCAAATTTTCAAAAACCTACCTATTTTACTTTCTCAAAAACGTTTAACTAAAGCTCCCAAAAAAACACCCTGTACACAGGGTGTCCTGTTACTGGATGGACATAGCTTAACACCATATTCCTCGGTCAATTTTAAGTCCAAATTTCCTTATACACTTTGTCCAAATCTCAATACTTAAATTCTGGGTAATATTAAATTTAACAGAGTGTGTAAAATAAAGTACAAAGCATGTTGAATAATAGTTATTTATTATACAAGACGATAAAGGGATATTTTAACCATCGAGTGAAAGAAATTTTCACGAGGTGGTTAGTTTCCGTTTATCGTCGTGTATAATACAAAACATTATTTTATAGCAGAAGCGATATAAATCATTGTAAAGCTGACAATTCCGAATTTAATTTAGGGACGTCAAAAATAGTAAGCTTAGGTTCTGCCGTCGCGATAGTTTCTATAGAAACAGAATTGTCATATGTTCTGAACGTCATTTTATCACGCGCATTTGAAATAAGAATGACAGATGTCATTAGAATGCAAATCATTTGTTTCACACTATCTACCCGTACGGTTACAGTGATCACTTTATCTATCCTTAGGGTTAAAGAACGATTTCGTCTACTCATTCAAACCTATTCAATTAAAATGTCATGTTAACGTGTTATATTATTAAGGATCCTCAGATCCTTTATAGTTTTGTATTGTCGTCCGTCCGTCCGTCCGTCCGTGTGCGCTCTAACTCTTTTTAAAAGTGGCCGATTGTGTTGAAATTTGGTATACGGGTACTTTGGACATTAAGGACGGGCGCTATTGATTTTCAGGAAGCTGGTCCAACAGGAACAAAAGTTATAGGACTTGGAGCGAATCGGGAACAGGAAAAACTGCGAACTCAATATAATAAAAATCAACATATTTCATTCCCTAGGTCATGTATCGAGTTCGGACTTTCGCTAGATTATTCCCTATGACTGTTAGAAGTGTAACAATTCAATATAACTCTTCTCTGTGGTCTCGGTCAAAAGTTTTAGAGCAAAATGTACCCAAAATTATTCTTTACACATGAATTTAGAGTTGTAAAAGCTTTCAAACGCATTATCTTGATGCTGAAAGAGTTGATAACGTGCACGTTTGATAACCGCATGTGTGTGCTTCAAAAATGTTAAATTATTTTTCTGAGGCCACATGGATTTTGATCAAAATATGTCAAAATCGTTATTTATGCACCAAGATCGTTGGGAAAACGACTACGCGCATTATCTCAATGCCCAAGACATGAATTTGATGCATTTTTGGCGACCACGTGGATTTTGATCAAAACATGTCAAAATTGTTATTTATGCACCAAGATCGTTGGGAAAAGACTAGGCGTATTATCTCAATGCCCAAGACATGAATTTGATGAATTTTTGGCGACCACGTGGATTTTGATCAAAACATGTCAAAATCGTTATTTATGCACCAAGAGCGTTGGGAAAAAGACTAAGCGCATTATCTCAATGCCCAAGACATGAATTTGATGCATTTTTGGCGACCACGTGGATTTTGATCAAAACATGTCAAAATCGTTATTTATGCACCAAGATCGTTGGGAAAAAGACTAGGCGCATTATCTCAATGCCCAAGACATGAATTTGATGCATTTTTGGCGACCACGTGGATTTTGATCAAAACATGTCAAAATCGTTATTTATGCACCAAGAGCGTTGGGAAAAAACTAAGCGCATTATCTCAATGCCCAAGACATGAATTTGATGCATTTTTGGCGACCACGTGGATTTTGATCAAAACATGTCAAAATCGTTATTTATGCACCAAGATCGTTGGGAAAAAGACTAGGCGCATTATCTCAATGCCCAAGACATGAATTTGATGCATTTTTGGCGACCACGTGGATTTTGATCAAAACATGTCAAAATCGTTATTTATGCACCAAGATCGTTGGGAAAAAAACCAAGAGCATTATCTCAAAGCCCAAGACATGAATTTGATGCATTTTTGTTAACTATAAAATGTATTTTGTCAGATTAATAATAACAATAAATTGTCGTTAAAAGTGATTGTAATACTGAGGATCCTTCGATATTTCGTTGTATCGGTTTATTATGAACGTACGTGATATGAAGGTCTACCGATACGCTTGGTACCCGTTCACAATTTTGGTGTGTAAAAAGCGCTAAAGTGGTAACCGTATCAACTAAAGTGGATATCATTCCTCCGTGTAATGTTTTCTTTGGGTTTGTGTGTTCTTCTTCCACGACGATTTCTCCAACACACATACCATCTCCGGCTTCAATAATTTGCATCTGTAACGTAGAAGACTCGGCAGTAGGTACCTATACATTTAACAGTTGAATCCTTACTTTTTGAAGCACACCATCAAACCCACATTCATTAACTTTCAGTAGTTTTTTGATCTCTTGTGTCCCTATTCGGCGCATAAAGTTTTTTAACATGACAATTGTAATGACAGTTCGAAATACAGCTAACAGCAGTACAGTTTCTTGAAAATGAGCTAGGCACACTGAGGAGCAATGAGCAACTGGTAATACGCCACACGCAATATTATCGCTGTATACAGCCTTAGGCCATTGAACTATACAGGGTGGTGACTTGCGTAACGCATCATAGGGATTTCAATGTAAAATTCATAGCATGCACCAATGTAGCATTTCAGTGTATTGCTACTTAATTTAAGTTAATTTTCGAAAACAGCAAGATTTATATGCAATAAAACGTATATTTTGTTGCATACAAATCAGGATGTATTCTTATAGGTACTTGTTTACGGTTTACAGTTTTCCCAATTTATACGAAATAGAATGTCATTGAAAGATAAGGGACTTATCTGCTAAATGCCGTATTGACAAGACTAGCGCCCAGTGCAGATTTGCAATTAATTTAATTTTTGTCAAGAATAAGAAAATTTGATTCGCTAAGGCCGTTAACCGGCGAATGTAGTGCAAAGCTTCTTCTTCTGAAGGGTAAGTCAAATCAAATAAATAATTCATTAGGTAATTCTGGATTTTGTTATTAGGGCATTTAGAAAGCGACTGGGTTTTAAACTTATTTACCGCTACACCAAATATACACTCACGATATAGCCGTAGCTACTTGTTTTGGGTACCACAACTGTAAGAAAAGTAATCACCCTTAAAGAACCAGCTTTAAACTTGTCATGGGTGAGTCGAGCAATTGATTACTACGTACATAACCAAGAACATCTCTTACCTACTTTCACTTCTGCAAGTCATTTATGGGTCAGATAATCCAAGGTTTTACAATATCCAATTTTTTTATCAAACTTTGTACTTTAATCATTAATGCAGAGTCTGGAAGCATGTTTTTGGCCTGTATTAATCATTTGAAAATTAATTATTGTCATTTATGATACTTAACAATTTTGGATTTATTAAAGACAAACTCCCTCAAGTTTTTTTTTTGATTTGTGAACGCACGACATTTCTCACCGAGAATTTATTTTAATGAACGCGCTGGAAGTGATTACCCAGGAGTGGGTACACCAAATTATTTTTTCTATTTCGGTGTTACAATGAGAATTTTGTGCAACTGTTTTCGGCAAAAACAGTGTTTCAATGAGTTCCATTGTAACATTGTTTTTGGTAACTTTTCATCTCTAAGTTGGCAGTTCGCCAAGACGTCAACGTCAAATCATCCGATGTGAAATCAAATTACGTAAAATTTAAGTGTTTTCCTTGATTTTTGGTACACGTACGAAGAACTTAATACATTCCAAATCAGCAGTTTACACATCCACCATAAATAAATTTATCTACGAATAAAAAATTACACAATCACGGAATTTAAAGTTTTCAAATGTCAGTGTTGTGTTTATCTACGCTGCCAACTTAAAATTTGTCAACGTAAATGGTGTTGCCAACTTAAGACATATTAATTCTAAAGTTTCCTGTAGTTTTTCATAATTACTTTTTAATTAAATTAAAGCCCCGAAATAGAAAAAATAGTATGAAAAACACGTGTTACAATGCTTTATTGTAATACTCCTATCTTGTGGACACTCGTGGCTCCGCTTCGCTACGCCACTCGTGCCACAAGATAGTCGTATTACAATAGGTCGCATTGTAACACTTGTCTTTCAATATACTATTAGAGCAAGTTATTAAGGTTTTCTGTAGAAAAAATTTTTTTTTTCGTCAATCAACCGTATTAGTTTTCAATTTTTTGCATAATAAAGACGGAAAATTGGAAAAATAAAACCCCCATCTTTTTCAATAATCTGTGATGCCATGGAATTTTACAATACAAAAACTACGCCTATATCCGTCATGTCATGGAATGTCTGCTATAAAACAAATCAAATTCTATCAAAAAGTATCATATTTAGAACAGCGAGTTCAACATAAAGAAAGACCAAATTGCTAAAAACGGTTTCCTAATATAACAATTTACAATAAGTCACCATTAACTGCAAGACAGTAGGTAACCCAGTCGATCATAAAATCCATTTGGAACTGCTGCTAATTGATAACTGGATATCTTTTTGTTTTAGAAAATTCCATGGCATCGCAGATTATTGAAAAAGGTGCGGGTTTTATTTTTCCAATTTTCGGTCTTTATTATTTGTAAAAAAATGAAAACTATAATACGGTTGATTGGCGGAAAAAAATTTTTTCTACAAAAAACTAAATACATTTTTGCTCTAAAATAATTTGGGGAGCCAATAATCGCACGTTATGATTTTTACATTGAAATCCCTATGTTGCGTTACGCAAGTCACCACCCTGTATAAGTACTCGTAAAAAAATCGTGTACTGGGCGTTACACGACCGCATTTAAACAAAAATTGGGTGATAGAGGGGATCAGGACAAGCACTTTTTCCAAATAAACCGAGGGTCTAACGTGTTTCGTTTGGGAGCCACCCCCAAAGTAGTGGTGAAATTTGGATTTCTTCTTTAATTTTTTTCTCAGCAACCATTAGAGTTACAAAGATGGGTGGCACGTCTTTGAATATGTTTTCGGGTATGCCCTCCCCGAGTTTGAAAAAAATTTTTCAAAATTACTACCACGAAAGGACGCACCCCTACTTGGAGGTGCGAAAAAAAATTCTGATTTTGACTAAATTTGGTATCTGGGGTTTTTTTAATATGAAAATGACGAATCTGGAATTAGTTTTTGAAAATTCGAAAAGAAAAGTTCCACTGCAATTCTTGGCCGGACAACGAAAATGGAGAGAATTCCAGGAAATTTATTGTGTACATACTTGATGAGTTAAGAAACAAAATTGTCCAACAGTTTTTTAAAATAACTCTTCAAATAAAAGTTATACTCATTTGATGATTGGGTCTTCGGGTTACAAAGTGTCCCCCGCCTACTAGTGAATGATCTTAATTTGCATGTAGTTAATTGAAAATGTCGCAATTCGCAAATAACAAAAAAATAATGATTTAAGTCGATATTACGATACTTGCAATAATGCTTATTGATTGTAATGGAACTACTTAAAAAGCATTTTCCCACCACCCGCGGCCACGGAATTTTTGGATTCGAATTTGCAGACTTGAATAGCATGATCGACATATCGAATTTGTTGTGAACATTTAATCATACTATCGACTTAAACCGTTATATGTTTGTTATTTGCGAGATTAGATCATACGAAATTAGATCACTCACTAGAAGGCGGGGGACACTTTGTAACCCGAAGGCCCAATTTGCAAATGGGTATAACTTTTGTTTGAAAAGTTATTTGAAAAAACTGTTCGACAATTTTGTTCCTTACCTCATCAAGTATGTACACAACAAATTTCGTGGACTTCTCTCCATTTTCGTTGTGCGGCCAAGAATTGCAGTGGAACTTTTTTTTCGAATTTTCAAGAACTAATTCCAGATTCGTCATTTTCATGTTCAAAAACCCCCAGATACCAAATTTCGTCGAAATCAGAATTTTTTTTCGCACCCCCTTGTAGGGGTGCGCCTTTTCGTGGTATGAATTTTCAAAATTTTTTTCAAAATCGGAGGGGGCATACCCGAAAATCTATTCAAAGACGTGCTACTAATCACAGCTCATACACAGATTGCTAACCTTATGCATTTTTTGGGAAACAAATTTAGGTATACTTAAAAGCGCCCTCTATTGCGGAGCAGTACAAACATGTACCGTTTAAAACTGTAATATGACGCTTATGCATTTATGCATTAGATGTCGCTGCAAAAAATTTAAAGCGGTAAAGTGTGCATAATTCGAATTCGTTATTCGTTATTTTTGGCATTTGATATTTGTAATCTGTGAATTTATTTGGGGATTTGTTTATAGACACGTATTCAAGAGATCATATATGTATACCTACATACGTATTCCAAATCTTATCGGCGAGGTAAAGAGTGTAACGTTAATTATGGCAGAGATATACATACTTTTTAAGTAAACCTTTGCGGTTAGCAATCTGTCAAGACCTTTAAAGCTGCAAATAATTTCCGCCAACTTCAAAAAACCTTCACGATTCTTTAAGAACCTGCCCTATGTTCGTGTGTGTATGAGTAACTCCAGTGTTAAATTAAACAATTATGGCTCAGCGTCCCTCCTATCATATCATATCACTGTAATAATATGAATATTAAGGAATTCGAATTGTGCAAACTTTAGCGCTTTAATTTTGTTTCAGCGACATCTAACGCATAAATCCATAAGCGTCATATTACAGTTTTAAACGATACATGTTTATACTGCTCCACAATAGAAGGCGCCTTTAAGTATACAATACATAAATTTGTTTCCAAAAAAATGCATACATACTATTTTCTATTTTTTTTTTGTAAATGCGCCATTTTATTCCAAATTTAACGCATTTAAGATTTACGTACACATCTGTCACGGTATTTGACATACGTCAATTTTTCTCATAAACATTTAGAGATGCAAGGGTCCATTCCAAAATGCATACCTACCTCTTAAAGTTAAACCGTTCGAGATACGTGAGTGCTCTTTTACGAAATCGCGAAAAAATTGGTTTATTTTTGTGTTAATGGGTCCAATGGGTAGCTAAGTGAACGGGTTCTTCTTGCACATCCAAAAAAGTATAGTATACATATAGTGAAAACTATAATCAATTTCTGAAGTTTTTTTAAATTTCATTTGACGATGCAGTAATTGTACCTATTGAATTGTTATAGACATATCAACACTTCAAATTCATAATAGCCGAATAACAGAATTGTAAAATTTCTGAAGAGACAGGTAGGCTGGTTCAAGGCTGAAACTGGACAGATTCCATATAAAAAAAATTGCTGTGACTCTTCCTTTTATGTCTAAGCATATGGGCATATGGGTTTAACCGGAAACTCGACCGGAATTGAGAGTACGGACTGACAGACGGCAGACCGACATCATCGAGATTTTGTTTGATTCGCATTCCTGGTGCTTCAAAAGTGTATTTCCGTCACAAAGTGGGGCTCATTTTTTACCCCAATGCAATACCTCCCTTGCTAACGTGCGGGTGGTAAAAATATGTCAGTTTCGGAACCGATGTCGGAACACTAGTGACAAATGTTTTGCTGTTTCATAACCTCTACGCTGCTGCTGCACCGCACTGCATAGGTCTTAAGAATAAATATACCTATAAGTAGTGGGTGATAAATGAAATTTACCCAAAATCGTCCTGAAACCTTCATTTTCATGCCTACTTTCTCTCAGGAAATGTTAGTTTCCATGGCAGAGCAGACTGCGTTTCCTGCCGCTTGTCACTTTACTGGCCGCACCTGTCACGTACTTTACCGGCCGCACCGTAACTTTACCGACCGCATTTTAGGCATTGCTTAAATGTCTATAAACGACTCCTGTCATCACTGACAGATTGACATGGATCAAAAGTTCTATATGAAAATTTGAAATTTTATATTTCGGGTAAAATTTACTACAAAACTCGTCGGTAAAATGACATATATTACCTCACTCGGAAATTAAAGTATCTACTCATACTTCAATGTCTCCTCGCCAGTAATGTGTGTCATTTTCCTGACTTTTAAAGGTGCATTTAGACGTATTCAGTAACTGGCGATAGTCGCACTGGCATGCAGGCAATCGTGCGAATACTTTTTTGTGCCAGTCCAGCACTAGCCGCCAGCGCTGGAACAAATAGAGAGCGCGTCTATTTTTTTTGCCAGTAGCTGCCAACCCCTTACCCCGTATACCCGCGCCTGCAGGCAACTTCTGAGCACTTGCAGATGTGTTGCACACTGACTCCCTCGGTATTGCGCAAACGCAAGCGCGCTAAAATTTGAATTTTCGTACAACTGAAGTTTAAGGGGTAAATAATACACATAACCTGCAAACGTTATAATTGAAGATAATTTAACTTACCTGCTTACCTATTGTAAGTAGGTGTAGTAGGTATATGTTAATGCCATGTTATCAAGAGAATTTTGTTGTTATTCCTAGAATATGCCAAAGGCGATAGAAAGAAACTATTTCGGTAAGTACTGTAACAGTTAATTATATTTACTTACAGACCAATATTGACCTACGGTAGAGAGAGAGTTGGGTGATGGACGAATCACAAAAAACCAGACTACATGCTACCATTGAATAAAAACACTATAAGAAGCCTAACGCTTATGGAAGAAAGCGCGACAAATCTCACAAATCCCCTTGCACCCGCATTGGTTGTGACCGCCGAACTCTCTTTGCGGTAAATAGGAGGAAAGCAAATTCTCATTCTTCTCAGTTCAAGAATCGACTCTATTGACAGTGTTCCCATTATATTCTCAGTTCAAACTCTGTCGCGCTTTATTTCCACGGGGTTAGGCTTCTTATAGTGTTTTTATTCAATGCTACAGAAATGATTGTACTTGCGAAGGGTAAGGGGTGTTGGTGGAATTCCTAGTGAGAAGATAAAAAAAGAAGTGGATGCTCTGATAGACACCTTTGATAGACAAAAATTAAAACGCTTATTTAGACGCCTTGGACGAATGGAAAACTGTCGGCTTGCGAAACACATATGGAACACCGGAATTCAAAATAGGAAGAAAAGGGGAAGCATAACGATAACATAGGATATGTACCTAAGTAGCAACAATACTTCAAGATCAAGGCATAGAATGGGAGGAGGCCAGAGGCTAAAGGTGCCTTTCGACTAGAAAGAAAACACCCGCAATTTTCTGTCGGACACTCTGTCTTAAGTGTAAATAGCATTGCGAGTCCATTTGACAGAACTGGCGGAAGAATTCTTTCGACACTTTTCTTGCCAGTCTAAACAGGCAAAAGTGCAGCTCACCAATTTCTCGCCAACTTTCCATTTCGTTTCGATATTTTGGCGAGTAAACGTGCGAGTTTTATTATATTGTGGCACGTAAATGTGTACCCTGCTTTTTGATTTTGTAATAACAGTTCCTGAAGGTCTATCGCTGACATGCGAATAAAATTTTTAAATTGTTGGGAGTGATTCTCCGATTCTCAGGTTATCAATTAATTTATGGTAAGCCCCATACTTTTCTCTTGGAATCCATTCTCTCACCCAACACTTTCTTTTGTGCTTCACATTATTGCATAAAACTACAGCCGCGGCAACACCAAGATGTGCTATTGGCACCATAACGTGAGATAAGTTCTCGAAAACAATTGCTAGGTATCAACCATGGTGTATAATACACCATGGTATCAACTGACAGCATTTTCGGAAGCTAAAAGTGCTGTTAGTGTAAACAGTCTTGTGAGAACTTGCGACAGCAATGGCTCACCCAACATGCCCGACAGTTTATATCACGACACTTAGTACTCACAGTGTAAATACAAGTTTCTCCCGCGAGATTGTCGCAAGTAACTTACTAGTCTATCTGCGCCTTATGAAGTTAACGCGAGATAGGAAAAAATGGAGCACCATAGTTTATAGCTTGATTTATAGTGACTTATCTGGTATGTTAATTTATTTTCCGTACACCATGATGGTAGAAGGGTTTTGATTATAATAAATAATAACATTAATAACGTTACAATTCTTGTTGTTTATTCCATATTATGCTGTAAAGGACCATGACGGTTGCTTTCAAGTTGGGGCTATAATGTAACTGGAATTCACAGTGATGACCAAAGGCTTTATCATTGTATTTGTAAATACAATAGCGGGTTAAAGCAAACTCAAATTTAAGCGCGCTTGCGTTTGCGCAGTCCCGAGGGAGTCAGCGTGCAACACATCTGCAAGTGCTTCAGAACAGGTTGGCGTCAGTCGCTGTCACAAGTGACCGGACTCCATAAGTTCAGCACTGGCGCCATTGGCCGGCCAGTGAAACTGGTACCAGCTCCTGAATAGGTCTAAACGCGCCTTTATGTAAATAACTATTATTTGTTTAGGATTAACCCCATTCCCAATTCTTTCATAGGAGAAATGTAAATGTTAATAGTGGCCAGTGTAACCTTGCCATACTTTAGCATTGAAAACAGTATGCGAATGTTCTCTAAAATTATGTCATAACTTCCAATAGGGAATGCTGGTATGTTAGTGGTAAAAATAATAACAATAACAATTTATTTAATACCCGAGCAGTTTATGACATTGATTATTCTATATTTTAATTTTCACACGCTTTTCTTTAGACTTTGAGTGTTGGTTTCTTAATGAAGACATTGATTACAATTACATTATTAGGTAATTTTAACTGAAATATGAGTCTTATTCTTAGATGAAAATTCATTTGCTTTGTTTGGTATAAAATTTGTGGACCCTAAGAGCAAAATCCGACTAAGGGCTATTGTTTTATGTTACAATTACTTTAATTTGCCCGAAATCAGTTATTTCAATGGAAATAAATGCATTTACATAGGAGATTATCTGCCAGGTAAGTTTAACTGAAAAATAAAAAACTAGCCCTGAATATTTTGTCAGTGTCTATCTTCTTTTCACATTTCCAACATTGCAATGTGAAGTGGTTTAAGTTAATAAGTATTTGGTATGGTTTCCTTTTGCTATAATTTCTCCAGTTGCTTTATTTGTAATACGACATTCTGTGAATGCCATTGATTTTCCACATTTAATGGTCTCTGTATTAATCAGAATTTCATCACCACATTTCGCTCCTTTCAGAAATCTGCAACAAATTAGACTGATTATTGAATGGTAGACCTTAGATGCGCAGGAAATAAATTCGTCTATCAAGGCACAAATAATTAAGACATCACAACCTGTACAGATATGTATAATGTACTAACTAACAAATTATATTCTTGATTCAATTGCACATTTATAAGTGACATTAGGCAAACAACAGTGTAAGATGCAAAGAAGGACCAAGGAATATCACTTACGAAACATGTATATCTACAGAAACGCTAGGAACACCTTCCGCTGCTTTATGAGTGAGTAACCCATACGATGTTAATGCATCAACCATCGAGGCAATCATACCTCCATGTAATCCACCCAATGGATTTGTATGTTCCTTCTCAACCTTCAGCTCTGCCACACATGCCCCATTTCCTATTTGAATCATATTTACCTGCAAGACTAATAATTTTATTCACTGACCCAATAACTAGACAAAATCACCTTTGATAGTATCCTATCATATCTATCAGCACTGTTCTTTATAAAATTCTGTATGTCTACAGTCGCAATACCTCTTCTGAAAGTTCTACATAAAGGAAGCATTCTGTGTGTTGCACTTAATACTCTTCACAAGACTGATAAATGGATCTGTGACCTATGATTTTTACTACTTTATTACATAATTCATAACTAAATATCATACCCTTCGAGGAATTATAAATGTGTTTTTAATCTATCGTGGAAAAAACCATACAGAAAATCCTACGTAGATAACCGGAAAATCCAAAGACAGAACAATAAAACCAAATTTATTTGTGTAGGTACGTCAGGGCATTTAAAAATTTTATTTTAAACCTAAAATAAATAATGAGGTTAGATTATAACTTGGTATATGGTTTTACTAAAGATTACTGTTCCTAGAAGTGCGCCAGTGTTGTCAGATTTATCTTTGGTAATATACAAAAGTTAATATACAGGGTGACTGATTTTCCGGTGTACACACGGACCTTTTTTTAATCATATCCACTATATTATTTAAAAAATAGCACAGTTGTAATTTTGATTTGATTTAATTTTTTGATGACGATTCATAATGTAAAAAGGATATTAAATTATTGTGGACACCAAAGCTATCCAATTTAGTTAAAACGCAGCAATGGGAGCTTTATCGTATTCGTATGGTTTGAAAGATCTGTGTATATACACCTGTCCTCACTTGTTCGGATAGCTTTTACGTTGAGGAATGATGAGGGTTACTCCCAAACCCGTCAATTTTATTTCCCACGGACTCGTTCTCGTGACAGTGGGGCTCTTGGTGGCTGTCATAACTTTAAATATGCTGATGAAATGTTGGTAATAAAAATAATAATTTTTATTTAATAACTTAACAGTTTGTGACAATGATTAGGTATTCTACATTTTAATTTTCACATGCAAAACTTGCTTTTGGACTTTAAGTGTTCGTTTATTAATGAATTACTACCTACATAGATTGCGATTACAGTACAAGCCAAACCATCTCTTGTCTTTCACCAGTTAAAATGTCAACTTTAAACTCACACTCAATAAAATAATTGGAATGAGAGTCGAGAGACCGACTTTCAGTTGAATTTATCTTGTAGATAGCTGCTAATGTGAAAAATCTATAACCAAGAGCTGATCTTGCAAGTTACACTTAGATCTTGAAATCAGTTATCAATGTATTAACATAGAAGATTATCTACCAAATAGATTTAAGCAAAAATCATCCCTAAATATCTTTGTTTGCCAGAGCAAGGGTTCACATCCCACTTATTTCAGAATTAGATTGCAGAGACTGCAGCAGTGTGAAGCGGTGTAATTTAATAAGTATTTGGTATGGTTTCCTTTTGCTATAATTTATCTAGTAACTTTATTTGTAATACGACATTCTGTAAATGCCATTAATTTTCCACATTTAATGGTATCTGCATGAATCACAACTTCCTCCCCACATTTCGTTCGTTTCAGAAATCTAGAACAAATTAGTTTAATTAGTAGATATGTTAGGTATAAGCCGCAGATACATCAGAAATAAATAAATACATACATAGGTACATACATAACATAGTGTCAAGTATAAAATATTAAGTAGTAAAGTTATATGCACGTTTCTTTAGTAACCCCCAACCCCCGTCATGCAGAGAACTGGAAGGTATGTACATTTCAGTAAAGATTCGAAATATTCCTGGAGGCAACGGAATATAATCAAAAGTCAAGTTCAATTCAAATGGCTAGGTTATTAAGCACTCTTGGTGAGGATGGATCTGAGTTCTAACAAGAAACACCGACCATAATAATAATAATAATAATAATAATAATAATCCAACGGGGCTGGAGTGGCCGTGTTACATGAAGGGCGTACTCTAACGTGGTTCTTACCGGAGCCAACATCACTCATAACTGCACATAAGGTAGCGATAGTAAAAGCGCTGGATGTAAGTTGTGAGTACTACGGAACGACCATCCATATATCCATAACATGTAAAGAACTGATAGAAAGCTTGGAGGATCCCTTTACAACTGATGAGATAACGCGTGTAATTATACAGATGTGGAACAAAACAAAACTAAGGGATAATACTGTGAAAATAGTATGGATTCCATCATCGACGGATAGCCTCACCAGTATTAAGGCAGCAGCAAGTAGAGTGACTACACATTATACCGTCAATAACTCGTTGCCAGTATATACGAAACAAGATGTGTTACGGCAGATAGGTAGACAAATGATGACCAAGTGGCAAATTGAATGGCAAGCCAGCCAACAACAGTTTAGAAGCGTTGTCCCAGTGGTTGGTAAGAGAGAACAACGACTGACAAGGCAGGACGAAATTAAGATCCTAAGGTTGAGGATCGGGCACACCCGACTAACACACTCTTACCTGTATCTTAGCAACAGGCAACCTAGGTGCCCACAATGTAATAGCCAACCGCTAACAGTAGCCCACATCCTGGAATCATGTCAGGTTCTAGAACAATACCGTCAAGTTGCAGGAATAAGGGGAAGTCTAACAACAATGCTAAGAGAGCCAATAATAAATAATAATGATCGTAAAAGGCGATCAATGGGCACTAAAGGCGACGAGTCCAACCGCCTTTAGTACTTACCTACCCTTTTTTTGGTTTTCAAACCTTCCTATCTCTCCTATCCTCTCTTCCAGGTTCCTTTTATCTACACACCTCGAACCCCTAATAAAGCTAAAAAAAAAAAAAAAAAAAAAGGCCATGGCCCGCTGGCAGTAGCGATAAAATGCGAAACCGGAAACGACCTTTTATGTTAATGGATTTTTCGAGCCCTTCGGGGCGCCTACAACTTACTGATCAGGGGTTCGGATTGTCCCCAGATCCGGCAGGGAGAGAGGCGGAGCGTGCAGGCCTCACCCGGTCGAGATCAAGCGTCTGCTCGGCGTCGATGGCAGGAAACCAGGCCTCGGCGCATGTAAATGCTTCTGGAATGGATATCGACCCACGCTATGTTTTGGACAACTCTAATGGAAGTGATAATACAATGGTGAACAGGGGACACCAGAAAACACCCCAAACGATTACAAGCAATGAGACGATGGTTTTTCCTCGGTTCTTGCTTGTTAAAAGAGCGGACGGTGGTGATTTTGCCAGGGTAAACCCCTTCCAAATCTCCCGTACAATCTATGGCTTAGCCGGAGATATAAAGACAATTAAAAAAGCAAAAGATGGCCTTCTGATTGAAGCGGTGAGCAAGAAGCAAGCAATACGGATAATGGAAATTAAAAAATTTTGCGAATTCGAAGTCGAGGTGCAACCCCATGGAACGTTAAATAATAGCAAAGGCATTGTATACTGTAGGGATTTCTTGAATTGTACGGTGAGTGAAATTAGAGAAGGTATGACGGAGCAAGGTGTAATAGATGTTAAAAGGATTTCCGTGAAAAGAGAAGGACGATATATTGAATCCCCTTGCCACATCCTAACATTTAATTCAACTAAAATTCCAAAAAACGTAAAAGCTGCTTTTTATAATCTTGAAGTTCGACCTTATATTCCTAACCCAATGAGGTGCATGAATTGTTTAAAATTCGGTCATACATCAGTAAGATGTCATGTTCCTGAAAAATGTGTATGTGGAAAAAATAGACACGTAAATGATGAGCAATGTTTGGAACCACCTAAATGTGTGAATTGTGCAGGCGACCATCTATCTAATTCGAAAGAGTGTCCCGTTTATAAAAATGAAGTAGCTATTCAAAGGCTCAAAGTGACAGAGGGATTATCATATCCAGAAGCTAAAAAGAAAGTAATCACACGTACCCCTGTAACTGGAAAAACATACGCTCAAACGATACAGGTTAAAGAACCGTCTGTTGAAGATGTAATTAAAAAAATGGTACCGGATTTAGTCGTTACGATATCAAAGAATGTATGTGATATTGTAATGCCGACTATTAGGTCTGTTATAGCAGACACAAAAGCTATGCCACCTCCTTCTCAGGATATAGAAGAGGGGGCCAATGCGAAGGAGAACAGAAAAAGAGCACCCAGTTCTCCATGCGACGAGGACCTGAAGGCTAAACCAAAAAGGAAAGGTTGGCCCAAAGGAAAGCCTAGAAAACCCAAAGATAACTGCTCTACTTCTAGTGGAATATCACAGACCGAGATGGAAGAATCTCGGCCTGCTGGTGATCTTGTAGAAAAAATTGATTAGTCTGTGATATTTCAAATCTGTGATACTAAATTGGAAAAGTAATTTTAAGTGTACATATATACTCGTGTTAACAAATTTTCATCCGTGTGTTGTTTGTTTTATCGAAATAGTTTGTCCTGCGTCTTTTCACATTTTTATCAATTTACTTGAGTGTTATTTATACTAATTTTACATGTAAAATGGCACTACCAGAAAGTATTCTACAATGGAATTGTAATGGTTTAAGGACTCGATACTGTGAACTAAAGAAAATCATAAATGAACGTAAACCATATTGCATCTGTCTCCAGGAAACGCATTTAAAGGAAAATGAACGTTTTGTCTTAAGGGGTTATAATAACTATCACAAAAACTTTACTGGAAATAATAGAGCAAGTGGTGGGGTAACTATATTCATAAAGAGCAACATTCCACATAAAATAGTTAACCTTAATTCAAACCTCCAAGTTATAGCGTCTGAGGTGTTATACCCATTTAAACTCACCATATGCAATTTGTACTTACCACCGCATCGTTGGAGAGTAGAGGACATAGAGGAGCTTCTCCCGCAACTTCCAACACCCTTCCTCATTGTGGGAGACTTTAATTCTCACTCAATAGCATGGGGTTCCGCATTTACGGATGCGAAAGGTCGCTTAATTGAAACCCTTCTGGATGGCAACGAACTAGTTTTACTTAACACAGGAGAACCTACACATTTCAACGCTAAAGGTAACAACTTCTCAGCTATTGACCTTGCCATCGGATCAGCCCCAGTGGCACTTAAACTGACTTGGGAAGTACATGATGACCTGTGCAGTAGTGATCACTTCCCTATCTTCTTATCGACCCCATCTCATAAACAAAATTATACACTGCCTAAGAAATGGAATATTTCCAAGGCTAACTGGGATTTATTTGAGGAAATCTTAACAGATGCTCCGAGTATCCATGAAAATATGCCGATAGAAGATAAAATTACTGCTTTTACAGATCAAATACTCACTGCGGCCAGGAAAGCGATTCCACAATCAAAAGGTGTAGTTACAAATAGAAACGTACCTTGGTGGTCTAGAGAGGTTAAGGATGCTATAGATACGAAAAGAAAGTGTTTTAAAAAATTTCGGAACCAGCCCACTTTAGAAAATCTGATAGACTTTAAAAAGGCAAGGGCTCAAGCACGTAGAGTAGTTCTGACCGCACAAAGGGCTTCCTGGCACAACTATGTTGCTACCATAGACAACACTACGCACCCCAGCGAAGTTTGGAAAAGGGTAAAGAAAATTATGGGTAAACCTGTGGAAGAAATTTCACCAATCCTAATAGTTGAAGGTAATCGTTTGGATAGCCCTAAAGATATAGCTGAAGGTCTAGCACGTCAATTTGAGGCTAACAGTAGCTCTGAAAATTATAACAAAAATTTTCGGGAAACTAAGAAGCGAAATGAAACTTACATTAATTTCCACACGGACATAAACTTTACTTATAACTTACCTTTCTCCGGAAATGAGCTACAAAGCGCGATTTGTGATACGAAAGACACGGCACCAGGACCAGATAATGTAGTTAATGCAATGTTACGTAAACTTCCCGAATCCAAACGTAAAGAACTACTAGGTATTTACAATGAACTGTTCAAAAATGGTACATATCCTGAACAATGGAAGCAATCCATCATTGTCCCAATATCTAAGCCTGGAAAAGATGTCACTAGCCCGAACAATTACAGACCGATCGCTTTAACAAGCTGTATAGGAAAAGTGTATGAAAAAATTATAAATGAAAGACTTATGTGGATATTGGAAAAGAGGAATTGCTTAACACCGAGTCAGGCGGGTTTCAGAAAACAACAGTCAACAATCGACCATCTCGTCCACTTAGAAGCTCATATATTGAATGCATTTCTGAGAAATAATCATATCGTGGCCATAACATTCGATATAGAAAAAGCATACGAAATGATGTGGACATATAACATAGTAAAGGCTTTGGACAAATGGGGTCTGAAAGGAAACTTACCTTGCACACTACGCACTTTTTTGACTGGTCGGACTTTTACAGTTAGGTTAGGAAGCGAGCAATCTGAAGCACACAGCTTAGAGAACGGAATACCTCAGGGGTCAATTCTCAGTTGCACGTTATTTCTAATAGGAATAAACGAATTAATTTCAACCATTAATACCGAAGTTAATTCTATGCTTTACGTGGATGACTTGATAATTTTCTATGAACATTCAGATATGGCAGTCATCCAAGATAAACTACAAAACGCTTTAAATCAAATAACTGAACAAGCAGACTCGATGGGTATGAAATTTAACACTGAGAAAACCAAGGCAATTCATTTCTGTCGACGGAGACTTGAACACGAAAACCCGAAATTATACATGAATCATATAAGAATCCCCATAGCAGAAAGCATAAAAATATTAGGGATGACTTTTGACAACCGGTTATATTTTAAGGATCACACCCTTCAGTTAGCAGCTAAATGTAAAAAACGAATAAATTTAATAAGATGTTTATGTAACATTAACTGGGGTTGTGGTAGAGATACATTACTACATCTATATAAATCTTTCGTAATGCCAGTACTAGATTATGGCAGTATCGTATATTCTTCTGCGCGAAAAAGTACGTTAAAGATGCTGGACACAGTGCATACTAGTGGACTTAGGCTATCAATTGGCGCTTTCCGTACTAGTCCACTACAGTCTATATATGCAAGTTCGGGTGTACCGCCTCTGTACATACGTAGAGAGATGTTGTTATGCAACTATCTTGTTAAGATGTTATCAATTAGAAACCATCGAAATGCCATTCTTTTAAACGATAATGACACTATACTAGAGTACCAGCGAAGGCCTACTGTAAGTAGACCTGCAATAATCAGGGCATTAGAACTATTAGGTACACTTGGTGAAGAAAGGCCCAATTTAATGCAATATGCGATTACACCTTACGCTCCCTGGATTTTGTGCGATAATATCGATACGGTACTGGACATATCGGCGTTCAGCAAAAACGAAACATCAAATATTGTATACAGAATGCATTTTAGGGAAACTATAGGAAAATATCCGGATGCTACAATTATATACACGGATGGTTCTAAAACAGAAAGGGGAACGGCTAGTGCTATGTTTGTCAACCAGAAAAGTTATGCTTGGAGACATTCAGACATCACCAGCGTCTATGTCTTAGAACTGTACGCAATATGGCACTCACTGATATTTTGTGAATATGAAAATACCAAGCAGGTAGTCATATGCTCTGACTCATTAAGTGCCATGCATGCATTAGTCAATAAAGCAAATTCTGTAGACCCTTTGATATGCATTATAAAAGATCGTATACAATACCTACTAAATATTAATATTAGGGTGACATTAATCTGGATCCCAGGTCATGCTGGGATTGCCGGTAACGTAGCTGTAGATACGGCAGCAAAAGAATCGACGAACTCCACAGTCTATGATGGAATCTCTATTCATCCAAGTGATTTCAAAAAACACCTGAAAAAAAGAATGTATGAGAAATGGAACTCTGCTTGGCAAGATGCAAATACTTACCTGTATAAATTTCAAAACAGCACACAAGCAATCAAAATAAATTACCATTTATCGAAAAGGGAAGAAATTGTTTTCACGAGGTTACGTATTGGTCATACTCGTATGACACATCAACATCTGCTGGGAAAAACTACACGAGAGGTATGCGATGTATGTCGAGATAGAGTTACTGTGGACCATATCTTAGTAGAGTGTCCAAAATACGCAGATCGGAGGAATGTGGCAGGTATGAGTGGAAACATTGCTGAAGTCTTGGATGGGGGTCAGGAGAGTCTGAGGAGGGTGATGGATTTCCTAAAAAGTATCAATTTGTTTAGAATGCTTTAAATAAGAAGTAACGATTGAAGCGAATAAATTGGGCGTAAGACCTTTGTTGTCGTTGCCTTAAAAAAAAAAAAAAAAAAAAAAAATAATAACAAACATCAGAAACAATCCAACATATAATATCGGCATGCACACGACTCGCACAAACTGAATACAAACATCGACACGATCAGGTAGCTAAAATCATACATCAAAAATTAGCACTTAAACACAATCTCATAACAGATAAGACACCATTCTACAAATACACGCCACAGATCATACTTGAAAACAACACACACAAATTATATTGGGACAGGACACTACTCAGACAAAACTATCCACAATAATAGACCAGATATTACACTTATAGATAAAACGCAAAAATCCATTTGTATTATAGACATTGCCATACCCAACACTAACAACTTAACTAAAA
>NW_022170403.1:28935578-29095275 GCF_008802855.1 Photinus pyralis | reverse complement strand
AATTTCCTTTTGCAAACGCACATCGCCAGCACGCCTGCACATATTTCGTAATGAATTTGGTCATCTTTGGAAACCAATAGGTTTCTTTCACCAGCTTGAGACACCTCTCCACTCCAGGATGACCAATATCATCATGGTGCCGCCTCAGCAAAGGAAACCTCGCCATAGACGGCACATACAGCCGATCGCCCGCCAACGTGATCCTATAAAGTCTGCGACCTTTTATTTTATATTCCGCCTTCACGTTTCTTTCTGCCACGCCAGATTCCAAAGCCGCGACTATCCCTTCCGCCTTGGGATCCTGCAGCTGCATCAACAGAAACCAATCCTCCTCCGCCATGGTTACAATGTTAACGCCTATTGCCTCACCTGGCAACGCCTCGCCAACAGGATTCCTACTCAATGCATCTGCATGCTGCATCCTAACACCAGGACGATACTCCACCTCTAAGTCATACTCCTGAATTGTCAGCCACCACCGAGCAATTCGAGGCACCAAATCCCTTTTTAAAAGAGTCGCCCTTACCGCCACACAATCGGTCACTACCTTGAACCGAATGCCAATCAGAAAAACCCTGAAACGCCTGATGCCTTCGACCACCGCCAAGGTCTCCAGCTCATAACTGTGATACGCCTGCTCACTAGGAGTGGCAACTCTGCTAAAGTACTCCACCGGCCGCCACGCCTGATCGCCATCGGGCCTCTGCAAGAGTATAGCGCCAATGCCCAACTTACTAGCATCCGTATGAACCTCAGTATCCGCCTTACTGTCGTACAATGCCAGTACCGGTCTACACGCCAACGCATCTCTGAGCCGAATGAACGCCTCCTGCTGCTGGTTGCCCCAGCTCCACGCTACATTTTTCTTAGTGAGGTCCGTTAAGGGCTTCGCCACACCCGAAAAGTCCTTTATAAACCGCCTAAAATAAGACGCCAATCCAACGAACTGCCTAACGCCATGCACATCCGTTGGCACCGGGAACGATTGCACCGCCTCTACCTTACGTCTTCCAGGTTGAACGCCACTAGCGCTGATTTCATGCCCTAGGTACTCCACCCTTTCCAGCAGGAAGGAACACTTGTCTAAGCGTAACTTCACGCCCGCCCTCGCCACTATCTCTAACACGCGATCGAGGGCGCCCAAACCTTCCTCAATAGTGGTTGTGGGTATCAAAAGGTCATCCATATACACCAACACCTCGCCATATCGCATCTCGCCTAGCATGCTGTTCATGATACGCTGGAACACCGCCGGAGCATTCGCCAAACCAAACGGTACCCTTAAGTACTCGTAATGTCCGTCCGGTGTAATAAACGCCGTTTTGTCCACCGAGTCTGGATGCAAAGGCACCTGGTGATAACCCTGCGCCAAATCAAGGGTTGTATAGTACCTTTTGCCCGCCAGCTTATCCAACAGATCCGCTATGAGCGGTAAGGGATATCGCTCTTTCACCGTAACTGCATTTAGCGCCCGATAATCCACACACATGCGCACCTCGCCCGTTTTCTTTGGCACCAGCACTATAGGGCTCGCATACGCCGAGTTAGACTCCCTAATAATGCCAGCATCCAACATCTCCTGCACCTTTCGCCTCACCAACGCCCTTTCCGTATGTGCCAACCTATACGGCCGATAGTGTACCGGAAAGTCAGTCGACAGTTTGATTTTCATCTCGCCCAGATGAGTCAGACCAACATCCAGGTCGCCCGCTGAAAAACAATCTCTCCTTGCTCGCAACACCTCAATCAATCTCGACTTCGCCCAGTCATCCACGCCACCAACATTCACGCCTGTTAGGTCATCCAAACATGCCGATGTCGCTATAACATTCACCTGTATACTTTCGTCCTCCAGGTACGTCTCTGCCCTCGCCACCAATCGTCCCTTTTCCCAACTCAGAAATGCGTCGCCACAGTTCCTAATCGGGATCAGGTCCGGTCTGTCCGCCGCGATGAAGGAACGACTCAAAACGTAACTGTATGCCGCCGTGCACACACGCCGCTCGTCGATCCTTACCTTGCCACCGGGAACGCCGCCCACAACCTCCACGACCGCCGCCGCAATAGATTATGGTGGACAGATCATACCTGCCGCCAATCGCACCTCGAACTTATCACTCCCACGCTCCGCCAGCGTGAGTCGCCCTAGGAACGCCGTAATATCGCCTTCGTCGCTTAGCAACGCCTTGCCATCCCGCACCACCATTGTAACACCTGGTACGTCGAGACTCGACTGACCCAAAAGAAGCTCGATATCGCCCACATCGACGTCCGCCACTAACGCCTTAACTTCCAGGTCAATCCCGTCCACTTCCGCCGTGAACCACGCCTCGCCCAGCGCCACAACTTGGCCACCGCCAAACCCGCTGAGCACGACGCCTGTGCCTTCCCGCCTTTTACCTAACCCTAAACGTCTCGCCGCCGCCAGGGTAAGGATAGAACGCTCGCTACCCGAGTCAATGTACGCCTTGACAGGGCAACCATTCACAAGCGCCTTCTTAGCGAACGTGTCTGTCGCCTTCAAAAGGAAACTCACCTTTTTCGACGCGCCGTCCACCCGTGGTCCTGTTCGCGTCGCCTCCTTCCGCCGGGGACAGTTCACCCACACATGGTTCGCCTCACCACATTGCCGACACCTCTCCTTCCGCTCCAAGGGGCAATCCCTACTCATGTGGGTGGTCATCTCTTGGCAGTTGAAGCACCTCACAAGCCTAGGTCCCGCCGGCGCCGTAGGCGGAGAGTGCTCCCGTTTCGTAGGCCTGGTCGCCGTACCAAGCCGCTGGCTCAGGGTCCTCGGGCCGGGTGCCTTTGCCGCTGGCGTTCCTTCCCGACAGGACTCCAAACCTGCCAACAAATCGTTATAGAGAGCCTCCGGGGAAGCACACTTCGCCGCGTATGCATTTGCCCGGTAGGTCTCCGGTAATCCGTGTATGATGCACGAGACTGCATTCTCGCCTGAGATGCCAGCTCGTACACATAGCGCCAACTTGTCACGGTAGTACTCGGTCATCGTTTCGCCTGACCGTTTACGCCGGTTCGCCAGTTCCTCGATGAGTTCGCCGAAATTAGTCCTCATCGGGAACGCCGCCTTTAGTCGGTCACACCATTCCGGCCACTCAAAATTAATATGGTCCAGGCGGTGGAACCAACGCTTCGCCGCGCCGTCCAACCTCGCCTGGCTCGCCAACACCTTTTGCTTTCCCGACCAGCCGTGCATCTCCGCCAACATGTCCAGTCGGGAGACCCATCTGCTGATGGACGCCTCCTTAGCATCAGGGTCAAACGGCTCTACTAGGTCCCACGCCTTCTTTGAGCTGAACTTCATCTCAGTGCCCGTTGTGGAACCACTCGCCTCGCTGGCCGCCGCCTGCGGTTTCGGTTGGGGAGCCAACGCCAAGTCCCCCAAGACCAAAGATGCCCGTCTTTCGAATGCCCTTAGCATCTGATCGGCAAAGCCTCCGCTCATCAGTTGGCGCGCCACTTCCTCTGCCAACCTGCTGCGTTCAACTGACTCCCGCGACTCCCCGGGAAGTTCGCCAGCTTCCAGAGACATCGCGTCATCGTCGGACATCGCCTGCCCCGCCGTAAACCTGTGGAATTAAATGGCGTTAAACGCCGCCCGATATAAATCGTTACTACGCCTATGTGCTAATAATTAATCACCAATAACGCCAAAACACCTAAAGAGTCGCCTATTGTCAACAAATTTATTTTCGCCTGTCAACAGTAAAGTGCATGCACGCCAATGTGTTTTGTTTTTCCCGGTCGTTGGAATGCGATTAAGTAACACGTGTGTGCGCCGCAACAAGTGCTCCTTTGTTCGCTTATGCTACAACATGCCACCTGCACTTTTATCGTTAAAAACGAATGCGTCCTTCGCTATTGACGTTCAATTCATGCATTAAACAATACGCCCAGAATAATGGAAAATGTACTCACGCCTTTTCGCCCCTTGTTTTACCTGGTACTATTTCTAACCTCCCCAAAGACCACCAGCGCCGCCGCCCGCCTTAATTCGCCACCACCACGTTTTCGTCTGAATGGTAAGCCGCCTGCTGTGGGTCAGTCCCGCTTCTGATTTGTTGCCGGAAAATACAAAACACCACAGAATAGTTTTACTTATTTTATTAACTTATCTCGATATCACAATTTCACCAGAACGCCTCGTCTGCCTCAATCGCCTTTCGCCACGGTACTGCTCGCCTCGCCCCTTCACGCCGCCAGCCTCCCCTCTCTAAGGTCGCCTACGCGCCCCTAACAATTAGTATGCTATTTGTTAATATTTATACATATTAATAATATATTAAATTAGTAATGTTTATACAATATTGTTGGGGAAATATTTAATATATATTTACATACATTTTATAAATATTTACAGAAAATTTTGTTGGAATCATTACTAGTACAATATTTACGTAATATTGTAATAACGTTTAATTATTAAATATTGGTTCATAAATGGCATAGTAACATTTTGACGATATTTTGTGCTATGTGGGATAAATCGATACCTTCTCTTTTAGAGAATTTACCAATAGACATGATCAAAAACTTTCCACTTGATTACATGCATTTGGTTTGTCTTGGGTTTGTAAAAAAAATGATAGACATTTGGTACGGGAAGCCCGGCAAGGGCAAACTGTCGGCATCACTTTTAACTTGTATATCAACAAACCTAGAAAGCTGTCGTGAATGGATTCCAAATGAATTCAATCGGAAAACACGCAGCTTACATGAATTTAGAAGTTGGAAAGCAACCGAATTCCGTACACTTTTGTTATACACGGGACCCATCTATTTAAAAAACGTTTTAGAACCAGACTATTACAAACAAGGACGTTAAAAATACTGGACACGGCATTCTGTATCTACTATTAAAATTAAAGTGAAGCCAACATGTGTTTAGGCGCGGGTGTGAAGGAGGAACGACAAGTGCCTCCAGCAACAGTGGCGTTCCCGATTAAATTTCTAACGGGGTCAAAAAAATTATCACAACAGAATGCATGTTTGGTCACATACCTTCTCATGATAATCAAACCGTTTCCAAAATTATTCCTGAATGAAATTAAACTGCATTAGGTTCACATTCTTGTATATTTCATGAACACATATAAAGAAAATATGTAAAAATTTATTTTTCATCGAATAAAGAATAACATAGTTCAATAGTAAGACAAACAAATCGATTATTATTATACACATTATAATTCTACAAAGTAAACCATATTTTATGAAACATCATTCTTGGGTTACTTACTGGTTTTTAAATAAAATAGTTTTTGTTAACACACTTCTTATCCTATTTGTTTTTAAATCAAGACTTTTGGACGCTTCATGGTGGATTCGTAACTTAAAGTATTTTTCCAGGATTAATTTTATTAATGTAGTTGCATGACTTTCCAATATATCGCCGTCAAACAAATGATTGCCAAAGTAATCATACACAGTAGAAGGCAAAGTGTGTAAAGTACCATTGATTAACGTATCTCTAAGATTTACAACGTTTTTATTAAAAATTTCACGAGTTTTGTGAAAAAATTTAAAATTTTCTCTGCTGCTTTGCATGTGTTGATTGCAATAGGAGCAGCACATATTAACCTTTTATACTCCTTTCTAATGTGCAACCTTGAATGACATTCAACATCTTCAATAATATTAATACATTTAGAACAAGTGATAATTTTTTTCAAACATTTTACAACAAATCCAGCTATATATGTTACCACATCTTCTGCATAATCGGTCAAATGCCACACAGATGAACCCAAAAAGTTATAGGATACCAAATCATTTTCCACTTCTTGTTGGAAGAGTTTTGCTTCTTTTGAGTTTGAAATATCGTCCCCATCCTCATTTGTAGTGACCCTTTTCGTTCCGGTATAGTATAATATAGATGTTGCATCAAGGTTTATGACATTTCCCAAATCTCCGCCCTTTATTTGATTGTGAACAAGTAAACGTTTGTACGATGCAGAAAATTGTCTAGCCGTCGGATTATTGTTCCATCCACCCCGACTTCGTATTGCTCCAAAAAATAATTCTAAATGGTCTTGAGAAAATTTGTACGTCAATAAATAGTTTATTATTTTATTGTCAATGATGTACTTTTCATAAATTGATCGAATACTTTTAATGCATATTAAAAATCCAATAAAGCCTGTTTTTCTTTGTGAGTGAATTACCAATTCGTTTCGTATTTTTAAAGTTTTTATGTAGTCCTCAATTTTTTCTAAATATAAAAAAAAATGTTCTCTAGTTTCTAGTGAAAGTGGCTGTTTGTACAAATATTTAGCAAAACGATTTCTCGAATTAAGGATGTTAAATAAGTCATTAAATATAAGAATAAACTGTGCTGTAGGTTTTGCATTTTGAAATTCTTTAATATGCAAGTCATCACAAAGGCGTCTGAAACACTCTTGCTTAACGTTTGCGCAGCAATTTTAACCCTCATCTTTTCTTTTGTCCAATCTAAATGTCTGTTTTTTACTTTTGTTGCTGCATGTAATCCTTCAAGGTTTTGCATGTTGACCAAACGTGTAATGTAACTCCATTCAATGTTATTGCCTTCAAAATCTTCAAGATTACCAAAACTTCCCCAACAATTTCTTACAAGTTTGAGCATATGACAAGCGTCTAGAAATATGTACACTTCACAATTTGTTACTGGATGCAAAAAATAAGGTTTTAAATTATTTACATTACGTAGGTTTGCGCCTAACACTTCAACCATGGAAATATTTACAGGTGCTCCATCAAAGGTGACTGAAGTAATATTCACACCACTACTGTCTAGAAACTGCAAACAGTTTTTTAACAGTGTTGCTCTTTCTATTGACGATAAACCATCTAACAGAAAATAGCCTACCGGAATTTTCCAATACGCATTAAGTGCCACCGCATAAAAACAAGTACTTCTTTGGCTTCTGGCAAACTGTCGGAATTCAAATCGCAGCCTACAGTGACGTATCCGGTAAATTTTGTGCCAGTCCATTCCACTTGCTTTCTAATAGACATTTCGTCCATAACCAAATTGCCTAAAATTTGCACACCTTTAGCAGTTGCATCGTCACATTTTAGTTTTATGGCTGCAAGTGCTTCTTTGGTAAATCCTGGTTCGCCGTTTACAGAACAATACCATTTTGACAATGTTCTGGGGTGTGGTAATGTTTTATTAAGCACATCTCGAACATAATTGTAGGCTCTAGCAGAGTAAAAATTTAGTGTAAGAGCAAATTCTCGTAAAGCAGGGGTGTACTTTTGTTTCTTTGGTCCAAGCAACACCCTTCCCAATAGTTCTTGACCAGAGTTTGATAAGGAAGCCTAAAATAAAACAAACGTTACTTATAAAGTTTTGCTACAGATTACTTGTAAAACAACAGAAAATGTATTGGAATTTTTTGCTACCCTTACAGTGTCCAAATTATGATGGGAAAGCTACTTTTAACGTCTTTGGGGAAACTGGAGTTTCGGCGTTATTACGAAAAATAGAGACTAACATCCTGTACCTGCAGCTTGATCAAACAAGAAATAGTAATTTAGTTGGGTTTGAACTTGCATTGGTTTTTTGTTTAACAATTTATTGTATTATTTAATTTAACTGGATATTGTTTTTAATTGCAGTTTGAAAGAGAATATAACCTTTTAAACGTTCAGATAAAATCAAAACCCGGATTAAAAAATAAAATTTAGCAACCTACTCGAATAATGTGCTTCGAATTTTCCGAAATGTATTCTTTTTTCTTCAATAGTGTTAGGAGTGACTGTAAATTCGTAACTCTAGATCTCAACCTTCGAATTTTCTGATTAAGTGTAACAACTCTTCTCCTATACTTTACAACAGCACCCTTCAGCATTCGCGCATGTTTCTTTGCTTTCTTTGGTGTGGAAAACTCATCGCTAGCAATATCTCCTACATAACGTTTTTTGCTACAATAAAGTATACTTTATATGTGGGTAACCTTTTTTTTGGTTAAATTAGTCATACCTGCTTCCATCTTTGTTTACATTTGGATATGCAGTAGATGGTCCAGCACAGAAAATATCTCTTTGCCCAGGAGGTGTTGTTTGTCCGATAGCTGATTTCTGTTCAAATTCAGATGCTGTTAAGGTCCCTGAAGATGACTTATGTCTAAACAATCCAAAAAGTAAAATTGTTGATATTTATACATAAATAGATTCACTAAATCAAAGGTATTTACAGCAAGTAATTGTTATTTATACGAGTATTAATATAACTGCAGATTGTTTTTTTTACTAAATGATGATTGGTTACTTTATGTACCTTTAAATGTTACAATTACAACTCTAATGGCAGGTTTCTCCAACAATATGCAACACTTAAAACCAGCTTAAGTTTAACGTTACTAAGAAAGTAACTAATTTCAATCCACCGACAAATATCATGTCTCTATTACTTACTTACTTAAGTGTATTGGAGAAACCGGGCATTACACCCTTAACACACAAGTGAGCTTCATGCACAAGAAGGTAGGTGCTTGGTTATTACAGCCCTATTGTTATTATAGGTATGTATACGTCTTCTAGTCACGGATCTTTACCCCTGCGTCATAGATTTGTTAATCAATTTCAGACATACGCTTGCATATACTAGAAAACTGCAACATGTATCAAGCAAGCGAAATCTACATCAAACTTAATGTCTAAAATTGATTCACAAATCAATGACGCAGGGGCAAAGATCCGTGACTAGAAGTATATAATTGCACTGCTTCCACCAGACCAAACACTACTTACTATCATAATTACACTTACACAGTTTTATGAGATACGTTATCTCGGAGTTTAGGAGGAGTATTCGTTTTTGTAGAGCTACCTGTAGTACGTCTAAAAAATATGCAGTTTCACACAGAATCACATCACGAACTATACTTACTTGCGCTTTAATGGTTGCTGACAAGGAGGTTGCTGACACGAACCACTGCTACTAGAGCTGCACATAATACAATTATTAGTGTTCATTTTACAATTACACAAAATTACCTACCTCAAATTTTGTGTAGGTGATAAATTTGAGTTATAAGGCATTGGTTTAGCGTCGCTTTTTAAGTACTTTAAACCAGATGGTTTGATTTCAAAATCACTCTGTCGGAAATGTTGCGAGCATATTCGAGAGGTTTTTGTCAGTTTTTTATCTTCTTTAAAATTCAATAAACTGAACCATTCCTTAATGAGATCATTGTTCTTCGTGAATCTATAAAATGAGAAAGTAAATTATCTACGCCACTGATCTCAATAACACAATAAGAGCAACATAACCTCAAAAAAGTACTTACGCGTGAAATGATATTCCTTTTTTTCGCCTATCATATGCATTGCATACTTCACAACGCCGCACCATGATATAAATAATTGTCACAGGCCACACTTAGTCAAAATCACGTAATTAGACAAAAAACAACTTTCACGTAGGCGTGTAAACAAACAAACGACCATACACGAACTTTGCCAAAGGCGTGAACACGACCAAGCCACAGAATAAAGTGCTACTATTCTATGACCAAGCTGAGGATAACAATGCGTGGGATGTTGGCTTCACAACAAATCGTACAATCAGTGCTATTCTCGTGCACATTGAAAACTTTTCAATATTGAAAAGCTTACAATTGAAACATTTCAAGTCCCATTTCAATATTGAAAGTTTTTCGTATTCACGTGCTACTATTGTAATGGTATCTTTACGGTTTACAAGATTGAAAAGCGAACCAATATGAAGTTGTAATACAGCTCTGCCAACCCACAAATTTCGGTACTTTGCGCGTGCGCCACACTGAGATCAGCTGTTTATGGTATATTTTTATTATCCAGTAACGCACTCGCTTTTTGTTCAAATCACAATTCGAGTGCTTTTAGCCAATTATGTCAGTAAAAACTGTAAAGAGACCCCGAACTACAAAATCGCTATTTAGTATTTACGTGGAGTACCTTGAGAGGAATTCTGTGTTAAGAACGGGAAAACTTTCCCCCAATTTAGGCGCTGAAGATGTTCAGAACTTGTGGGTGAAATTATCGCAGGCCTTAAATGCCTGTGGAGATGGGCCGACAAGAGATTCGGATGGATGGAAGAAGGTATTTTCTAATTTTTATTATAACAGGTTAATGCAATTTGAATTTCTAAAGGTCTTCACCGAGTGGAAGTCCCAAGTAAGGAAAAAGGCACGTGAAAATAAGGTCCTAAATGAGTTGGAGCTGCGTTTATTAAAAGCAACTGGCACAGTAGTGGTAGATGGTATTTCTGAAATACCAGAGTTAGGAATTAATGAGGTCGACTTTGTTCAAGCGGTTGACGGTGTTGAATTAGAATTGGTATTTACGTTATTCTGTTAATACAAAATTTGATTTAGTTCAGTTTTTATAGGCAGACCATGTAGAGCAAAGCATACAAATTGTAGAGGAAGAAAATGCTTTTAATGATATTCACAAGGATACTCATTTAGAGCAAGGTATTGAAAAGCCCGAAGATTATGTGCAAAGCGAGGTAGGAAGAAAGTCGATTAAGAAGAAAAGTAAGTACAGCTACCACATTCAAAATTAGTAGAGACATGTCACTTTCACTCATGCAGATTGGCCATGGAAAGGCATTTTACTCCTAAAGTTTTTTTTTTAGTTGGATATTGTTTGATTTTGCTTTCAGAAAAAAATTCAACACAAATCCTGTTAGAGGAGTATCAACGTCAACAAGAAGTGCACCAGGAAGGATTGCAAAAGGTTGCTGCTTCACTACAATCAATAGCTAATGGTATACACCGACTATGTAACATTCTTGAAAAAAAAAATGGAACTGAATAATCAATCACATATCTTTTAAATGTAATTTTGTTTCATAGCTCGAAAACGTTGTGCAAAAACAGCATCAGAACAATATCAGTTGTATGTCGACTATTTACTTCGAAATAAAACGAATAAACCCAATGCAGACTTAGATTTTTGTAAATTATGCCAACTATTAAACACAGGAAATGGCCCTTCACGAAATGAAAAGGAATGGAAACAGGTTGAAGACCCCCAAATAAAATGTTTATATGTTAGCAAAATAAAATATTTTTTGATTAGGTATTTGCGGAATGGACTTCAAAAACAAAAAGAAAAGCAAGAGACATATATGTCCATCAACAAATGACTGGTGGTGGACCTCCGATAAATACGTTTTTAACCGACTTAGAAGAAAAGTTACTGTCCGTTATAAATATCATAGCCGTGTATGGTATGAACGTTCCTGAGCTTGGTCTAACAAAATTTGGACAAAAACAAACTTTTCTTAAAACACCTACGTATGTGGCAACAAAGATAAAAAAATATCATTATCATCGTATGTCTTTAATACTTGTAAATATGAATAATTAATTGTATATTATGTTTCAGGTGATTTTCAAATGCAACGTAAAGTGCTGAACATCTACAGGTTATTTAGTATTAATTACAATATATTTTATATGTCCCTTAAAGGACTACTAAGAGCGATAAGCAGATTACTGTTAATGTTAATTCATAAAATGATTTCTGATAACCCTATTGCGGATGTTTCTTCCTCGAATTAAAACATTGTTGTCACCATAGTTTTCGTTGTGTATATCACAAGGTATATCATCTCCCATATTTTCATCAACTAAAATGTCATTCTTTAAATGAAATAATAAAAAATGTACAAAAACATACTTTCCTCTTCTACATCTATTTCTCCTCTATCGACACACAAATTGTGCAAAACAGCACAGCTATTAATGATTTTTGCAGCCACCGGTGGACTGTAATGTAGCATTCTGGCACGTCCCAGACATCTAAAACGACCTTTTAACACGCCATTTAATCTCTCGATAACATTTCGCACACTTTTGTGTCCCATGTTATAACGTCTTTCGGGATCAGTTAAGTTAATTCCAGCAACAGGTGTTAATAGCCAGGGCTCCAGAGGGTAACCTGAATCTCCTGAAACCAAAACGCCAACGAATTGAAATATAAGAAATAGTCTGCATTACCAATTAACCAACTGTTTTGGTTTCCTTCATCATGCATGGCAATAAGGTGTCTTCTTATTAAACTTGTAGACCAGATTGCGGAATCATGTACAGATCCGGGAAATCTTGAATTAATTGCAAGGATTCTTAAGTTTGCATTGCAAATCTGTAAAATAATTTTTTATAACAGACTGCTTTGATTAATCGGTTATCCTTACAATTTGTACATTGATGCTGCAGTAGCCTTTACGGTTTAGAAAAACCATTCCAGGATAGTGAGGGTCTTCGTGAGGAGGTGCAATGATTGCTACATGGGTGCAATCTATTGCACCGATAATTCCCGGAAATCCATTGGGCAAGGACATAAATCTAAAATTAAAAGTGAAGCAATTTCAGTTGTAGTTTACAGTAGGGAACCTACCTCTGCTTTTCAACAGCACATTCTTCAGGTGTTGATGGAAAATGAATTAGATGATAGAAATTTTCCAATGCCACATTTACTTCATAGATACCTACATCTACTGATCGAAGGTTGACTCATAGGCGTTACATAATCTTGACCTACTACTTTTTGGTAGCTGCCATGGGCATAGAACTGCAGTGCAGCTAGAATCTGTAATTTGACTTGAAACTCGTTTGAACTGAGATACCTACATACCTTCAAGTTTTTTGGAATATATAGGACGTTTCGTCGAGTGTCATGTAGGTGTGGATCCAAATCGACTATTAAACCATGAGCCATTTGACGAGATATCCTGTACATATTTTTGAATGTGGTTTCGGGTAAAGATAGTGGATCACTTGCATCACGCAATTGTCGCCGGTATAAACGTTGTTGATTGCTATTTAATTCGTTATTGAACAAACTACAAACCTTCATACCTACCTACATTTCTTCAACATGTTCAAGTGCATTGATTAATAAAATAAATGCAGGATTGTCCATTGTACTTTAGAAATGTAATACTTAACCTTTAAATTTTCTTGAAATAGTTGATAGCAATGATCACAAACCGCTTGCTACAGTTTTCAATCTCCAATTTCCAATATTGAAAGTTTTACAATTACAATCTGTCACAAGATTACGAAAATGAAGGTCATCTTGTAATATTTACAATTCTTGTAAACTTTTCAATATCTTAAAAGTTTCAAGGCGCACGAGAATAGCACCGAATGCCGTGTCCGTATTTTTAACGTCCTTGATTACAAACCGTTTGACACGATACTAAATTTAGTACTAAATTGCAAACAATTTGTGCGCGCGCCGATTTAAAGCTCCTTAAAAATTAGGAAGCTGAAATCCTGTTTGTCACTGCATAGCGTATAGCAGTAAAAATTTAGTCGAATCGCATGCGTAAAATACCCAAGGAATCAGCTGTGCACTGTTTGTTTTTATAACCTACAAAATCTTAAATCACATATCAAAATAAAGTTATAAAGACATCGTAATAAGTTTGTTTGAAAATGGACGATAATATATTATTGGTAGGAGCAGCCACTTGTAATATCATTATTATGCATTGTGCTAATGAACCTAAGGATGCTCCTCGTAAAAAACGTAAATTGTGGATGCGAAAGTGGATCAATCGACGGTCCGTAGGAAAAGGATTATTAAGTATGTTAAATGAGGAACTGTTATTGGAAGATCCCACTTCGTACAAAAACTTCTTGCGAATGGACAATGCATCTTTTGAAAAACTCTTTCGGAAAATAGAAATACAAATAACAAAACAAAATACTATAATGCGTGACAGTATTTCTGCACGAAGCAAGTATGTCTGTACATTAATTTAATCTTTGCATAGCTATCCACTTTTCTCAGACTAGAAACCACTCTTCGCTTCTTAGCGACTGGGGACACATATAGATCACTGATGTATAGCACGCGTATCCACGAAAGCACCATTTCGAGATTTGTTCCTCAAGTTTGTTATATAATATACAACTTTTTAAAGGATGAGTATCTCAAGGTACAAGAGAAATCATTGTGATAAAATATTACTATTTTTTATAAAACATTTTTTAGACTCCAAACGATACGGATAGTTGGCTGGAAATAGCAAACGGTTTTTATCAAAACTGGCAATTTCCCAATTGTTTGGGAGCGTTAGATGGCCGTCATATAAGTTTCCGGGCTCCAATTTCAGCAGGTTCATATTATTATAATTATAAGGGCGACCACTCAATAGTGCTGTTGGCTATGGCGGATTACTCATATCGAATTACTTACTACAACGTTGGAATTAATGGTCGCATAAGTGATGGGGGAGTATTTCGTGAAAGCAGCTTGTCCAAAGCTATATTTCAAGATTGTTTGAATTTGCCAGTTGATGGGCCACTACCAGGACGACGAATGAATGTTCCGTATGTAATTGTTGCCGATGACGCTTTCCCCATCTCTACCCGAATTATGAAACCATACCCACAAAGAAATCTAACATACGAGCAGAAAATATTTAATTATCGTTTGTCGAGATGCAGGCGCATTATAGAAAGTACATTTGGTATTTTGGCGAATAGATTTCGGGTACTTTTGACTCCGATTAATTTGAAACCAAAAAAGGTTGAATTAATAACCCTAGCATGTATTGCATTACACAACTTTTTATCCAAAGAAAATCATACATCATACACAGAAATACAGGAAGATGGCTATTGCCAAATGCAAGATATTGGACGACAAGGTGGTAATAGAAGCTCCGCTCTTGCTCTTCGCATAAGAGATGAATTCAAAGATTTTTTTAATAGTGAAGATGGGGCTGTAGACTTCCAGCACAATGCCATCACAAGATATAATATGTAAATTATCACTTAATGCTGCTCATTTTTATTAAAATACGAGTGTATCCTAGACAATTTAACATATTTAAACTGTAGTAATAGTAAAATATTATTGATTATCTGTACAAATGTAATTCAATTATTTTTCTTGCGTAGGAGCTGTCGTCGTGCTTTAAAAATTATACTTGTAATTTGTTCTTGCGTATCACAATGTAACTCCTCATCATGTTCGAGAAATCTTAATTGTGATTCAACAAATGATGCAAAACTATCCCTATCCGTTTGGGATTTATGTTGTTCCGGGGGTTGTTTACTTTTTTTTTATGTGATTGCGTTAGTTATTTCCTGCAGCGCGATTGTAGCATTATTCATTAAAACTTCTTTATTATCAACACCCTCGATATATTTCCTCTTAGTTCTTGACCCATTGCGAGAACCAACATTGGAAGCATTTACCACATCTTTACGTTCCTCCATCATATCAGTTATATTTTGAGAGTTCAACTACAAGTAAAAAGCAAATTAACATTTAAAGATCTAATGCACTTACTGTAGTATTGGCCACAACTTCATCCGCAGCATCGTCATACACTATTTCCACATTTTCAATATCGTAATCCTCGAGGATCCTATCATCCTGTCCCTTTGATTGTGACATGTATGTATGGTCAGTCATATTCTCACTTATACCAATACTATCAACTGCAGGACGGGGAAGCGTGTGTTCCAAAATAAAAATGAGAAGGTCATAATACCACAGGGATGGTTTATAAATCTACAAACCTAATGTGTATAGAGAAATTTCTGCGCTGTAATTGCACGTACCTCTGAGGTTCCTGCGCCACTACGCTGAGATGCAATTTCTTTCCTATGTTCTGTTAAACAATTGGTGCGTAGATTAGAAAACTTATTCTTAATTTCTGCAATTTGTACTCCGGGACGAAGTTCTGCTATGTCTTGACGTATAGCTTCCAGTGCCGCAGCTCGAGCATGTTTGTTTTTATAACTGGAACTTTTCACGGCGTACAAACATGGATGCTGTTTATATAAATCGATTAATAATCTCACTTCGTTCTGGGACCATGACATGGCTGTTGCTTGGTAGAGATTTTTGGCGAAAGTAACGTAAAATTAGAAATCAATGACAACAAACAAAACGCGATGACCTAACCTTATCTTAATATTTGTTAATGTTTGCGGCGCAACTATCTGCGCACTTTCAGGATTGCATGCACAAGAAAATAGAACAAGTCCTATTTTCTTGGGGTTTACGTATCTAAATCGGCGCGCGCACAAATTGTCTGCAATTTAGTACTCAATTTAGTATCGTGTCAAACGGCTCTTAAGTATAGCCATACGTATATGCCTTTCCTCGGGTTATCATAAAATGTACTGTGAGTATGCAAACGAACTTTTGCTTTACTTTGTGAAAAACTTCGCGAAATTGTATGGCAAGTGTAATGTCACATATAATGTGCATAATTTAATTCATTTGAAGGATGACGTCAAAATGTTCGGCCCTTTGCATCAATTCAGTGCCTTTTCATTTGAAAATTACCTTGGATACTTAAAAAGATTACTAAGAAGTGCACCACATGCTTTACAACAAATTCATAACAGAATCAGTGAAATAAATAGCGTTAACCCGCAAGAAAGTTCCTCTATTAATAATAACCGTTACATGAACTTTTTAAACTTTTCTATTTCTATACACACAAAAGGTAACAATGTTGTTTTACTAAAAGATAACCAATATTAATTGTTTATGCAGCCCAGTGGACCCTATGATGTGACATATGCTAAACCAATTTGATAATTATTTTAATATGCCTCACAAACTAAATTTTGCAATTCAATTTCATGTTTGTTAGCTGGTTTTTTTCGTGGTCAGTTCTTTTTTTTCCCAACCTATTTTATATTATTTTGCTCGGCGAACTACCATTTTCAAAATCTATAATTACAATATGATTTATTTACGAAGGCGTAGAAAGGCCAACGCGATTTTCTTTGTCAAATTGACACTTTTTTATGTCAATTAGGTATAATTGACAGTTTCTCCTGTCAATTACGCAAAATTGACAGTTTTTCCTGTCAATTACGTATAATTGACAGTTTTTCCTGTCAATTACGTATAATTGACAGTTTTTTCTGTCAATTACGTATAATTGACACTTTTTCCTGTCAATTAAGTATAATTGACCGTTTTTTCTGTCAAGTAGGTATAATTGACAGTTTATTCTGTCAGTTAGGTATAATTGACAGTTTATTCTGTCAGTTAGGTATAATGACACTTTTTTCTGTCAATTATATATAATTGACAGTCTTTTCTCTCAATTAGACATAATTGACAGTTTTTTTTTGTCAATTAGATAATTGACAGTTTTTTTCTACTGTTGAGTTGTAACAGCTCATTATTTGGTTATTGTGATTTCTACAGGCGAATAGGTACGCAGTTTCGTAACTTTGTTGTTTTTGCGGTTAGTTTTTGAGAAAAAAATGAACATCTACGAAAGGAGCTCTGAGCCTGGCAATCCGGTGGGTAACTTTTGCCTTAAATCATTTTTTTATACAATCTCTAATCAATTCTTATATTGGGATATGTTGTATTTTTGTAGCTTACGAATGAATCTACTGACAGCTTGGTGAAAAAATACTTTACCTTTGGATTCCAACAGAAAGAAATTCTTGCTTTTTTGCAATTACTTCACGGTGTAAGCATATCCCCCAGAACGTTACGACGAGTATTATCAAGACTGCGTCTGTACAGGAGAAAGAACTATTCTCCTATACAAAATATTGTTAACTTCATTGAAATGGAAATCCAAAAATCGGGACAACTTCATGGGTATAAATGGATGCATTTAAGATGCTTACAAAATAATTTAATAGTGACACAAGATGTTGTACGTCACTTATTACGTTTACTAGATCCCCAAGGAGTTGAAATACGGAAAAGGAAAAGACTTCGCCGCAGACAATATTTGAATAAGGGCCCCAATTTTTTATGGCATGTAGATTCGTACGACAAGCTTAAGCCGTATGGAATATGCATAAATGGATGTATAGACGGATTTTCCAGGCATATTATTTGGTTAAGAGTAGGTTCAACTTCTAGTGATCCGAAGGTAAATTAAAATGACATAAAAGACGAGTAGACTTAACAATGTTGTCTTTTAGGTAATAGGTGGTTACTATCTAGACGTAGTAAAAGAAATAGGTGGTTGTCCCCTAACGGTCAGGTGTGACATGGGAAATGAAAACAAAACCTTAGAACACCTGCAAGTTACCCTAAACGAAGTGTTTAAAGACGGGACCTGCAGAAGACCTCCATTTATTGTGGGTAAAAGCACTCATAATCAGAGGATTGAAGCTTGGTGGGGTGTCCTACGCAAACACAGTGCGCAATTTTGGATGAACTTATTTCAGACACTCAAAGAGGATAATTTATTTGACGGTTCCTTTCTTGATAAGTCTCTAATCCAATTTTGTTTTGCCAATCTTATTCAGGTACGGTAAAAGGTGAATGTAGAAAGTCATAAATGAAATAAAAAATAAAAATTAAAAACCAGCTATGCCATATTGCTGATGGTACTTACTACAGTGACTTTATACTCAACAGTGTGGTCATAGAGCGCGACGGCCGCCATGTTTCCTCCAAATTTATTATGGAGCTGATTGGTTTATCTGAATTCGTAGCTTTTGCTATGGTTAACTAGATTTATACAGACCACGCTCATGTATATACTCGTCGCCAGGAAAGATTGCCGGTCATAGAACACTTGATGCCGATCTACAATCGTATCATTTAATATTAAAAACATGGCAAATTAAATTACGTCCGTAATAATATTACTTTGATTAGAATATATTTCCTAATCAGTATTATTATTAGGGAAGTAATTTGACATGTTTTTCATGTTAAACCATACGATTGTAGATCGGCATCAAGCGTTCTGTGACCGGCATTCTTTCCTGATGTATAGTTGCAATAGTTTCCAACAAGGTGCTTTCATCACCTTGGTTTCCAGGTTAATTTCTACCAATCCGGTGTACCTGGAGGAAACATGGCGCAACCAATAGAAAACATGACCACTCTATGGACACACTGTTAGTATAACGTCACTGTAGTACCTACTTACTAGTCGTCATTGGCAATATTGCATGGCAAGCCTTGCTTGGTTAGTGTGGGTACTGTATTGAGAGGAACAGTGATATTAAGAAGTAGACATGGTGATTTATGTGTATTGTTTTTTCCTATGCCTACTTTTAAAAGACAAAATCTCTTCTGAAGGGCGCCAATTTTATGCAACCATAATAACTTCTTACAACAAATAACGATTTGGCTGTCATACCAATTAATTTAAATTGTTACCGGCACTATACCAATTGACAATATCAATTTTTTCTTCAGTTGAATACATCGCACACGAACGAAAATGAAATACGGAAGCCAAAGCATCAATATTCAAATTAATTAATACAACAGCCAGATCTTTATTTGATTTAAGAAGTTATTTTGGTTGCGTAAAATTAGGCGCTCTTCAGAAGATATTTTGTCTTTTAAAAGTAGACATAGGGAAATCCAATACACGTAAATCCCTATGTCCACTTCTTAATAAATATCGCTGTAGATACTGTACAAACGTTACTAGGATCGATTAAAATAGCGGTTCAACATTTTTGAGATTTTTTTATTTCAGAGGGATATGGATCAAGTTATTTTGGAATGGAACGTTCACAGAATAAGCAGATCACGAAACAGCATCTCGCCCACTGGAAAACCAGCCATTATGTTTGAAATGCCCTCTTTGTACAATGCAGATAATTATCTCATACCTGTACCGTCCTTTGCCACAGACGAAATGTCTATTCATTGTGCTTATAACTCATATCCTTGCGATAAAGATTTCTACGACCTGTGCAATATATTGATAAGTGAAAACATGTACTCAATTGTAGTAGATCCTTACGCTGCTGTGAACCTTTATACAAATTTGAGACATGATCTGCTGGATATATTTGCTAATTAAGTATATACTGTATTTTTTATAAACTATTATACGTAGATTAGTCGCCAAAGGTTTATCTAACAATTTAATTGCATTAAATATATTTTTGTAAAAGTATTTATTTATTTCAATACCTACAAAAATTAAACACAAACTCGTTATTAAACGTAAAAATAAAAAAGAAGGTATATTATTAATTTAAAATACAAAAAAAATAAAGACAATACCGAAAAAAATTACAACTGATTGCTACTTTTAAATAAATGCGGACTAACAATAATACATATCTAACGATTTCAACAAAACATAGATAAATAAAACACCAAAATTCTGAAACAAAATTAAATTCAGCTATAAAATAATTTTAATTTTACATCATGCACTTCATATTATGTCCATAACCCATATGTTTGAGTTAAGGAGGCTGTTGAACTCACTCCTAAAATCAACAAAGCTGTCATAAGTGCAAGGCAGTTCCAATAGTCCCGTACATGTATGAGCCACAGGTGTTCGTTGAAATCCGTTTGTTGTCGTAAAAGATACCTCAATAATCCTGGTAATCAAATCGGATCCAGTGCAAAACCTTAAAAAGGCCGACCTTGTTTTCAGATCCATTTCTTTGATATATCTTTTGAGATAATCATAAACTTTAGTCATGTTAGCAGTCATTATAAGGTCTTTTTTAATTTCTATTTTACCAAGTATATTCTTTGTGGTTGGTTCCAAGTCACCATAAATTTTCTCTAAATCATCTTTTGTAATAACGCTCTCTAGGTGGGGTCTAATGCATTTTGCCACGAAAGATGGCTTCTGTATTATTTCTTTGTGCGCGATATCAATAATTAATTGTTTTATGTTGTCTTTGCTTGGTAACCATTTAGTGTCAAAACCGCTTAATATTTCTAGAAGATCGTCTTTATTAGTATCATCGAAATTATCTACTGCATTTTTTAACAACTCACATTCTGATTCGCTGATGTACTTTAGAAAATTGGGTATCAATGACTTTTCTTCAGGTGAATCATAACCTAGACAACTGAGCATGAAAATTGGGGCAATCCTGATAGGAAAATATTTTTGACTTTTCCACCCAAACACTACAATTCTAGCTACAGCTTTCCATTGAATTTCTCCAAAATCATGCCTGATGTATGGTACTTTCATAGTAGTTCCCAACGTACACTTTTCATAAAAATCTTGCCAAAATTCGGATAAGGCATCCCGCAAGACGCCTCCCATATCCGAAGCAATCTCTATATCTCCATTTGGTAATATCATTTCGACTTGCAAGTTATACGTTGCAAATGTTTCATCTTCAAATGCTTTAATCAATTCCTCAAAAATTTTTCCCCGATGAAGTCGTAATAACTTTGTTTCTACTAAAATATTATTGCTAACACCTGCAATGACGGTTCCTACGTTTTGGACAGGATCAGGGGATAAATTGTAACGATCAGCGTCAAATGCAGTTAAATCCAAACTGAATGTATCTTCAATTGGAATGTTATTCAATAACATTCCTTGGTCCTCGAGAGCTTCCTAAAAAATGATAATGTCAAATATTTCCATTGACTATGGTGGGTCGGCAATAACACCTGATATCAATCATTTTGGCACCACTTACCGTGTCATAAAAATGCTGATAGTAGTTAGTGATATTATTTTCAGAATTCTCCAAACGAGACGATCTTCGTAAATTACTACTTGTAGACGGTAGGTTGCTGGCTAGGACATCTTCAATATCGCTGTCATCACTCGTCATAAACATGCTGGATTTGTTAGCCTGATTAGTACCATTTGAAGGTTGTTTTGGAATGAGAGACTCTGAAGCAAGGTAAAATCTGAGGCGTGTGATTCCGGTATCTTTAAACAGACTGTCCACAGTTGCTGAGTCCTCTATTGGATGTTGTTTAAAATCCAGCAAAGAGTTTCTGAATTCATCAAGATTACCTTTCGTTGATTTTCCATCAGGGAAGAATAAATTTTGACTCTGTACAAAGATGTCCTTCGCTAAGCACGTTTTAGGAACAGATAATTTTCTAGTACCACCCCCTTGTTTTGCTCTGACTTGTGTCAGTTTTTGTTTCACATTATCATTGCACAGCCACCCAATTTCAATAATCCTCGTATTTTTTCTAGAGAATTGTACTTTTTTGTTATCGTTTCCAGAAGTTTTAGTATCTTTTGATTGTAGTTTTAGCCTCAATCGTTCTATGAGACTCGATCTACGTGCACAAGTTTTTTGCCTACAATAATCTTTTATTGCCACACGATCACCATAGCGAGGTATCCATTCTTTTAATTTATCGTCATCTATTATTTGCAAGGCTACGCTATCAATCTGAATATAAAAAATTAAAATTAAATATTTACTGATGTAACTAAGCTCTAAACACAACACCTACGTTTTCTGCTTTAAAATAAACGATTGACTGCTCTGCGACACCTCGTTCCACCATAAATTTGTATAAGTCGTCCATCTTAAACAAAACCTATATTAATATTTTTGTATATTGACAGTGGTGAATCTTACACCGACAGAGCGACAGAGTTAATAAATGTAGTGAAAAACGTTCCTCAAGATTTGCGTACACTGAATTCTAAATATTTTCGCAACGTTCTACGAAACATTTGCGAAACTACTCTTGAACAATATAATGTCCATACATATTATTAGCAACGCAAGGCGGACGTTTGAGCCTTAGGTTTCGTATTTGTTGCACCACCTTAAGCTAAGTAATAATGCAAAACGCGCAAAATTTATGTTACAATTACTCTACTGTTGCATATATTTATGTTCGCTGAGTTGGTACCCTACATAATACATTGAAACCATTTAAACTCTAATAATAATAATAATAATAATACGCTACCTGAGGAGCGTCAGGGCACGTCTGGAGCTATCGCTGGGCGTTGCAGCATGCGAGCCGATAGTGACGAGTTGGTGAACAGGCGGCCGCTCGTTGGGATACCCGAAACCTTTACAGCCGAAAGAATACTACGAAGAGGACAACGACCACTTGAGGAGGACCGCCAAAAAGAGACCTTTGTGCCTGCTTGTGGATGGGACCAGCGCAAAGGAAACCTCCAAAAGACGTATGAAATGGGACGAAGGGATGAATCGCTTCATTTTCGGTACGTATCTGGAGATCACGAAGATGGAAACGGACAGGACAGCATACAGAGGTAAACTATATCACGCGTTCATTACACAATACCCACATTTAGCACACTTAACAGAACAACGCATTGCAGACCAACGTAGAGTTATTATTAAAAATACACTCCTTACATTAGACACACAGGAACAAGTCAGGCACGAAATTGAAGCACTACTCAACACAAACAACACACTCGCCGTACAAGATAATACATCCGTTCTAAACAACTCTGAAATACAGACATTTGCGACACTGCAGCCATCGATAGATACACATAATCACACGAACCAAACACTCACATCCCTTCAAAAAGAATTCGACAATGCATTGTTAGAATTCTCAAACACTGACCCAACGCAAAGACCACGAATACCTAAACACAGTCACACTACAAAATTACGCACACTGTCACAAACATTAAATGACCACATTTTACCAAATTACATTAACGATAACACAAGCTTACATCAACTACACTTTGTTGTGTATTGCGGTGCGGTTGCAGTTTCTAGATGCAACGGTGCAGGAATAGCAATAAACAAACAACAGCACACAACAAAAAAACGCTCACCCCCGGCCTGGGAAAAACGCCTGATAACTCGCATCGATGACATCAGACGTGACTTGGGTCGGATTACACAATACATACAAGGAACTCGTTCTTCAAAACTAACACGACAAGTACAACACATAACTACAAAACTAAACAATCACACCACACGAGAACAAAATACAAACTATAACGAACATAGAGATACACTCACACAAAAACTATCAATATACACAAACCGTTTAAAACGCTATAGGGAAACTGCAGACAGAAAGCGCCATAACACACAATTTAAACATAACGAAAAACTATTTTTTTCACTACTAGCGTCTGATGACATGATTATTAACCTTTTTTCCACTTGTAAAGTAGGCTTTTTCGGCATTTGTTCAAAGTGGTTAATAATTTTTTATTATTAACTAGTAGTCAATAATGAGAACTGTCACGCTGTCACTTTTAGAAAACACAACCCGAAATTTCGCTCAATGACCGTTTAGACAAGTTCTCTAAAACGAATAATTGCCACCATTCGCAATTTCCAGAGAAATTACATACCTAAAATTATCACATTTTGAAAAAATTCGAACGAAATTACTCTTTGAAAAATCTCAATGACAGAACAAAATACGGCCTGTTTGACTTGTACTTCCACGTACTTGATTGACATGTTAAATTAAGAAACAAACAATTCTGTCCAACCGTTAACTCTCTTATCAATATAATATGTTAATTTAGAGGATTTCAAGTGCTAGTAGTGAAAAAATAGTATATATACCACGGTAGAGAAGTCTATTATTGCCTTCGCACCTTACACCCCTCGGCGCAAGCGCCTCGAGATGTAATCTTGGTGCTCAGGCAATAATAGTGGACTTCTCTACCTTGATATATAATGTACTATTACAGATCACTAACACAAAACAGCACTAATGAAAAACTCATTCCACCATCTCTACACTCACTTCAGCAATACTGGTCTGACTTATGGACCAAAGACATTAAACACAATCCACACGCCCCGTGGATTATACCACAGAAACCACACGCACTGAATACATTACTCCTATGAATAACACAAACATCACTACAACAGACATCATTCAAACTATTAATCACTTACATAACTGGAAAAGTCCAGGCATTGATAACATTCACACAACTTTTGGTGGAAATATTTTACCTACACTCACTCTTACCTTGCACAACAATTTACTGAACTTCTTAATTCACCAGATCGCACTCCTGCATTCTTTACACAAGGTATCACTTACATGCTCCCAAAAGACAACAATACACAAGACCCATCTAAATATAGACCAATTACATGCCTTCCTATAATATACAAAATCCTTACATCATGCATTACAAACAAAATATACCAACACTGTACTGATAACAACATTCTATACGAAGAACAAAAAGGGTGTACCAAGTATTCCAGAGGCTGTAAAGAGCAACTCATTATAGACTCTGTTATACTTGAACAATCCAGACATAACAAACGAAACATACACACTGCATACATTGATTATAAAAAAGCATTTGATTCAGTACCACACTCTTGGTTACAACAAGTACTCTCAATATACAAAGTCAGCAACAATATTACACAATTCCTCAATTACATAATGTCATGTTGGAACACTACGTTAACGCTTACACTAAACGACACAAAACTTATTACCGACCCAATACAAATTAAAAGAGGAATTTTTCAAGGCGATTCTTTAAGTCCGCTCTGGTTTTGTCTTGCTCTTAATCCACTTTCATATTTGTTAAACACTACTAACTTTGGGTACAATATTAAACACAACCACGAAATACATCACAACATTACACACCTGTTTTACATGGACGATCTTAAATTATACTCTTCCACAAGCATAAAACTTAATCACCTTCTACACATTACCGAAATATTCTCACGTGACAAACAAATGGACTTTGGAATCGATAAATGTAAAACACAACACATCACAGCTGGAAAAATACAACTTTTAGATTATGAGCTAGAACAGGGTAATTTAATAAATTCCATGGACGAGAAGGAAACTTATAAGTATCTTGGTTTTCAGCAAAACACACACATTAAACATACGAGTATAAAACAAACACTTATCACACAATACCTACAATGAGTACGCAGTATACTTAAAACAAAATTACACGGTAGAAATACAATCAAGGCCATTAACACTTACGCCACACCAGTGCTTACATACTCTTTTGGGATTATACGTTGGACAAATACAGATTTAGAACAAATACAGAGAAACACACGTACACTATTAACAAAACACCATATACATCACCCTCACTCATCTACTATACGACTTTACCTTCCTCGTTCGGAAGGAGGTAGAGGACTTACAGATATAAAAATATTGCACCAAACACAAATACACAATTTGCGACAATACTTTTATAACAAAACAGATACTTCAGGCCTACACAAAACAGTAACATATGCAGACAAATCTTACACACCACTTAACCTACACGAAACTAATCTACTCCTACCTCCATCCAAACTTACATACATCACAAATAACATACAGACATGGAACCAAAAGCCGTTACATGGACGATTTCCGCAAGAGGTTAGTCAGGATTGTGTTGATTCTATAGCAACGCACACTTGGTTGTCTGAATGTGATATCTTCCCGGAGACTGAGGGTTTCATGTTAGCAATACAAGACCAGGTCATTAATACTCGCAACTATAAAAAACACATACATAAAGACAAAACAGTGACAAACGATTCTTGTCGACTCTGTTCACAAACATCAGAAACAATCCAACATATAATATCGGCATGCACACGACTTGTACAAACTGAATACAAACATCGACACGATCAGGTAGCTAAAATCATACATCAAAAATTAGCACTTAAACACAATCTCATAACAGATAAGACACCATACTACAAATACACGCCATACAGATCATACTTGAAAACAACACACACAAATTATATTGGGACAGGACACTACTCACAGACAAAACTATCCACAATAATAGACCAGATATTACACTTATAGATAAAACACAAAAATTCATTTGTATTATAGACATTGCCATACCCAACACTAACAACTTAACTAAAACACATGCAGAAAAACACCGCAAATACACCGATATAGCTATCGAACTTAAGACGCAATGGAGAATGAAATCTACTGTTATAGTTCCCATTATTCTTAGTGCTACTGGAGTTATACCAAAGACAATACCCCACAATTTACAACTATTAGGTTTAGACAAAAACACATACAAACATTTACAAAAAGCAGTCATTATCAACACATGCCATATTGTTCGTAAATTTCTAAACATCACACAAGATACTACATACAGAAATGATCCACAACGTATACATGTAAACAACAGCACTCCCTCACAACACGGTACACAACATACTGTAATATCTCCACCTCTAACCCAAACAAACACACAAATACAACTTACCGAACAAACAAGTACAACAAATGATACAACATATATTACATTCAGAGATTCACCTCTGAAGCAAACCACATTATCACGACCCATTAGTATTCAACCCAAACGCAAAAGCCTAAACAGCACTTTAGACTCACAACATGACACACAACATACTGTAATATCTCCACCCTTAACTCAACCAACCACACAAACACAACTTCCTGAACAAACAAACGCAATAAATACAAGTAACGCAACATGCACTACAAAGATGCCCTCACCCAATAAAGTTACACGGCCTAGCACAGCTAAAAAACACAATACTCTTTCTTCTCAGAATCACGCCACGTTATCACAACCCACTCGTACTCAACCCAAACGCAACAACCTTAACAGCACTACAGGCTCACAAAATACTGTAATGTCTCCATCAATAACCCAAGCAACAACACAAATACAACCTCAAGAACAAAGAAACACCATAAATACAAGTAACGCAACATGCACCACAAAGACAGGTCCACCAAATAAAGTTACACGTCCTAGCACAGTTAAAAAACACAAAACTCCTTCTTCGCAGAAACACACCACGTTATCACAACCCACTCGTACTCAACCCAAACGCAACAACCTTAACAGCACTACTAGCTCACAAAATAGGTACTGTAATATCTCCACGAATAACCCAAGCAACCACATAAATACAACCTCAAGAACAAAGAAACACAATAAATACAAGTAACGCAACATGCACCATGCACTACAAAAACAGGTCCACCCAATAAAATTACACGTCTTAGCACAGTTAAAAAACACAATACTCCTTCTTCTCAGAAACAACCCACTCGTATTCAACCGAAACGCAACAACCTTAAAAGCACTACATGCTCACAAAATACTGTAATGTATCCACCAATAACCCAAACAACAACACAAATACAACCTCAAGAACAAAAAAAACACCATAAATATAAGTAACGCATCATGCACTACAAAGACAGGTCCACCCAATAAAGTTACACGCCCTAGCACAGTTAAAAAACACATAACTCCTTCTTCACAGGAACACACCACGTTATCACAACCCACTTGTACTCAACCCAAACGCAAAAACCTAAACAGCACTACTAGCTCACAAAATACAGTAATACCTCCACCAATAACCCAAGCAATAACACAAATGCAATCTCAAGAACAAAGAAACACCATAAATACAAGTAAGGCAACATGTACCACAAAGACAGGTCCACCCAATAAAGTTACACGTCCTAGCACAGTTAAAAAACACAAAACTCCTTCTTCCCACAAACACACCACGTTATCACAACCCACTCGTATTCAACCCAAACGCAAAGCCAAAGAAACACTTACACAATAAACTCCATTTAATAAAATTACAGGAATTATTATAATGATTTTTGTTTTGTTTTGTTTTCCTCTTTCCTGATAGCGTTGGCTTATTGTGCCCATCAATAGGTATGTTGGTAAGTATGAATTACATACTATCCCTAGATTTAAATGTACGTGTGTGATTATTTTTTATTTTATTTTATTTTATTTTATTTTATTTTATTTTATTTTATTTTATTTTATTTTATTTTATTTTATTTTATTTTATTTTATTTTATTTATTTTATTTTATTTTTTTTTTTATTTTTTTTAGGACCCTACATAACTTCACCAGACACAGACACAGACACTAATCGTTACTTGATTTTAATCCGTGCGATTAGTTAACCAGGCTAGACCTGAGCTCTCACAAGAAACACCGACCATAATAATAATAATAATAATAATAGGTAATAACACCATAATCTGTAAAGAAGGACCAAGAAATAACACTTACGAAACATGTATATCTACAGAAACGCTAGGTACACCTTCAGCTGCTTTATGAGTAAGTAACGCATACGATGTTAATGTATCAACCATCGAGGCAATCATACCACCATGTAATCCGCCGAATGGGTTGGTATGTTCTTTCTCTATCTTCAGCTCTGCCACACACGCCCCATTTCCTACTTTGACAACATTTACCTGCAAGATTAATAATTTTGTATTCTCTGACAAAAGAAAACAATGAGACACACTCACCTTTGATAATATCCTATCATATCTTCTTCGCAAAACTCTGTATGTCTACAGTTACAATACCTCTTCGGAAAATTCTAAATAAAGGAAGCATTCTGTGTGTTGCACTTAATACCGTTCACAAGCAAGTAATAAACTGATCATGGGTCTGGAACCTATATATTTTTTACTACCTTATTACATAATTCATAAGCAAATATAATTCCCTAACTTTCGAGGAATTAAAAATGTTTTTAATTTAGCCTACGTCTATAACCTACGTATATATGGGAAAATTCAAAGACAGAACAATAAAGCAAGATAAGGAAGTAGAAAATTTAAATTTTAACGTGGGAAGGATGAAAAATGACTACATTATATTACATCAATCTGAGTATGTTAGAACAGAATGTTCGGTGAATTTACCTCGCACTTTCGGGTAAAAGGGTACATATTATATTTCCATAAGACGCGTTTAGCAACCAACCGCTTTAGACGACGTACCTATTTTTCATAAAATCGTCCGGTTAGAACGGCCCGCGTCATATGTCCACGAGTAAAACGCTGTTCTCCCACGCGCCCGTTTCCCTGGTTAAAGCGGCAGTTGTAGGGCCGATTCTATAATTACACTTTATGATAAAAATAATTATTTTATTTTATCAAATAGGAATTATTTTTATCAACAAGATAATAAGTTTAGACAAACTATTTAAATTTATCTTGTAGATAAGTATAAATAGAAGAATTAAAATTATTTACAAGATAAAAAGCAATCATTTTCATTATCTTGTTGATAAAAATAATTCCTATTTGATAAAATAAAATACTTATTTTTATCATAATGATAATTTTAAATAATTTTTTTATCTTGTTGATAATTTTAAATAAGTAGCAAAATTTAAGTTATCAACAAGATAAATTTAATTCTTCCGCCATTTACGATTATTTTAGATAATTTTAAATGGCCACCTTTGCAAGTCATGGCGAGATGGAAATACGCTGTTTTATAGGGAAAAAGAGAGAAAGGCAGCGCACGGCGCCATTTAATTTTATCTCGGATAATATTAAATGGCGGAATGGAATTAAAGTTATCAACAAGATAAAAATAATTATTTTTTCATTAAGTATCAACAAGATAAAAAAATGATTGAAATAATCATTAAGATAAAATGAATTAATTAATTTTATCATTAAGATAATAGAAATTCGGGCAAAACTTTACTTTAAGATTATAGTATTGTTGCACATTAAATGTTAAAACAGCGTTCCACGTTAACGAAATGGTAACATATTCAGTTTATATATATTATTTATTGTAAATTATATCGCCTTTAGCTGTTTTTAATTCAGGGTCAAGGGATTTTTGAATTTAATTTTATTTTCTGTTAATGTAAATTTTCTTGGTACCTATTGTGATTTGTTTGAGATTGGCCAGTTATTAATTTTCATTTTATTTGTTACACTCATTTAGATTGATCTGCCTTTTTTGAGTGTAATTAGCTTTTTCGCCCGCAACCGCCGAAGCAACAAAGATACTTAGCGGCATTCATCCCGAAATACAACGTTAGTCTAAGCAAAGGTGACTTTAGGTGACGGCCACGTGTTCGCCACTTTAAAGTGGTCACAATTGTTTTGGAATACTTTTTCTCTGTTTTGCGTTTATAATGACAGTATTCCGATATCAAAAATAGTGCTGGAATGAGTTTCATTCCAACACTATTTTTGGTAACTATTTTCCACAACTGACAGATTTTTAAGAACATTTGGTATTCAGTGGTTGGCATGCTCGTCTAAATCATCCACGCTGATCATATACGCGAATGTTCAATTCAAAGTTCTGCCTGGATGATTTAGACGTTAATACTTATCTCAACGGTTTAGTAAAATGTGGACTAATTTCACTTATTGTTATAACATTATGTTACAGTTATTAACGATACGGGTAATTGAAATCATTAGGTATTGAAAATTCAGTGTAGGTACTTAGAGAAATCCACATTTAATACAAATGAGGTTTTATAACCTAACAAAATTACAAAACTAATCTTTGTCACTAAATGTACAATTATTATAAACTTTTAGAATAATTGTGGAATTATTGTCTGGTAGCAAATTAAGAACAGTCTCGTCTGCTAACTGTCGAAGCTCTGGAGGAGTGGAAGGAAGAATTTCTTCGCACATTATTCACTTTTTATTGAAAAAACTAAAATATACTGCACAAATTCGTATTTGACGCGCTTGTTAAATTGAATTTTTTCAAAATGTAGGGTAGCCAACTTAATTTCTTTATTGAAAAATTGTTGGTGTTGCCAACTTAATTTCTTTATTGAAATATTTATTACAGAAAATGTCAGAATTGTTAATTTTTTTAATACAATTAAAATGCTCAACAGAGAAAATAGTATAAAGCATATGTTGCAGAAGGCCTTTCTAGCACTCGTTCATTCGAACCTTCGCCGCTACGCGGCTCAGGTTCAAAACTTGAACTCGTGCTAGAATATAGCGCCTTCTGCAACTTATGCTTTAATATACTATTTTGCCACTTGTTTGTTGAACGAGACTACACAGTGGGTTGTTTTTAGTTTCTGACACTTTAAAGTTTATAATCCAATAACGGACATATTTATCGACCTACTAAGGACGCCATTGGCAGAAAATTGAGAGTGAAGTTAAACAAAATTTAATTTTCCCGCAGTCAGTTTTTATACAATAATTCGATATTGAATTGTTGGTTTTAGGTACCCAACATTGATAAAAAATCTGTTTGGGGTATACATTATATAACTCTCGCCAGGAAAGATTGCCGGTCACAGCACACCTTGTGTCGATTTACAATCTTTGTTTTTATTATGAGAGCGACTTCTGGAATAGGATCATGCTAATGTTGAACAAAAAGTCTTTTCGTTCAACATTGACACGATACTATCCCGGAAGTCGCTAGCACCTTACGAAAAACAGAGATTGTAGATCGGGATCAAGTGTTCTGTGACCGGCAATCTTTCCTGGCGAGGGTTATATGTAATTTCCGCACCTGAAAAATTTTTGATTTCAACTTTTTTTTTTCAATGGCGCGTTGATACATTTCCAGGTAGAACACCTATGTTTAGCAACAAAATTTCAAGCGTTTTATTTTTTATCATTCCTAATGATGCTAATTCAGTTCCCCATTATTTAGTAATAGCACAGATTATTGTAGTTAATCTGTGGTAATAATAATACCAAGATTATTACGTACGGATTGGAACCTGGATTATTAACGAGTACGAGCTCCTAGCGAGTTTATAATTTTGCGGTGTTTGTCCGTCCGTCCGTTAGCTGCTTAGCACGATATCTCGTGAACGAATGGACCGATTACGATGAAATTTTGCAGGTGAATTCTTTATCAAATTTGTAGATCGGAGTTCGTGAATTGGCAATGTAGGCCAAAAAATAAAGAAGGCCCTTTTGACATCTCTTTTTTTTAGTGGCGGCCACGTTTTCACCACGTGACCGCCACGTAGCAATCACGTGCTTTTATGTGGTCCAAACACGTGGTTGCAACGTGGATGCCACCATAAATGTTCCCCATTTTGGTAACGGCCACGTGATAGAACCGTGGCAGTAACTTTGGCAATACACTTTCAAGTTGCTTGAATCGTGCCACCACGTGATTTCCACTAAAAATGTGGCTTGGGAGTGATTCAAAATTTTCTTTAGTAGGAACACGGCATATCTTTGGATTCAAATGTATTCTGTCTAAATTTCTAGGAACTTGTTCGGCGTTTTGATTCATTTTACACTTTTGATCAAATATACCTACTCTTTAATTGCGCAATTTTTCCGATTGGTTTCCGAGATTCCCATGATAGACTTCCTTATCTTGGACACTGTGTACTATAGAGTTTAATATTCAATAAACTTTTTTTTTGCTTTTCAAATTCAATAAGTGTGTGATTTGCGTTACACCTTTCCGATAGTAAGTTTGGGTACGAGTGAGTGCGACGGGCGACATGGTCTTCTTAGTAGATCCGGCAATTGTTGAGTGCGAGATTTGTACTAGGTACTACGCTGGTGGTGGAAATCTGAGTTCGTGTTTTTCTCGCTTTTTGTTGGTGCGGTATCTTTCGACTTGGGTACCTCACACACACACGTTAGTCTTTCATGTTACCGTTAGATCTAGGTATCTTATCTGAGATCAGCTATTTCCACGGACGTCAATATATTTACATGCTTAATAAGTATACCTAATTGAAACATAAAAAATCAGCCCTAAATAGGTATGTACAGTCTCTTGTAAAAGTAATGTCCCTCGGATAGGTACCTACCACTGTAGCATAGGCAACCAACATCCCAGTCGCCTAGTCCAAGTTGGATTTGCGGGTGTGCGAGGTAGCTATCTATAGTAATGCGATTCATTTTCAGCAGATATTCCCATTTAGCCAAACTAAATACTAGTTAGTAGAATAAAAGTGAATGCCATCGATTTATTAGCTCAAAGGATCTGCGCTGCACATCCTTGGCTTGGTGCAGTAAACATTTTTACATTTCTTACAATTGGTTTGGTGCGTTTTAAATTTGCAAATAGTTTAGCTAGAGACTATTAAGACAAAATAATGGCCTTTCACTTTTTAATTTTTTGAGTAGGTTTTCTTCTAACGAAATAAAGGTGATATTCTTGTCCTTTAATGACATTGAAATTCCAGTGTCATTAATAATTACTTGCGAGTAGGTCTCCTCATGGAATGCGATTAATTGCCCTACAAGTGTACTGTGCAACAATACCTTTCTTTTGTAACTAACATCAGAAATTAAATGATATGCATTTGTGATACTTGGTCGTGGTTGATTTAATATCGAATTTAGTTTAGGAGAGCTTTTACGTTGCATATTTCTGAGTAGGTAGGCATTTATAAGGATATTTAGTCCAGGTTATAGGTATAATATTTTTTGACAAAAAAATTAGTTACCAGTTAAACCGGCTTTTTCATGCAGGTGAAATGATTCGAAATTAGGGAAAAATAATTAAAACAGCCGAATTTTTCCGCGGGTGCCATCCCGGGGTTTGAAAGGAATGGGAGGTGGTAGTTACAAAAGGAACGGCATTGTTGCGCTTCCAGTGCAGATAATCGCATTCCATTAGGAGGCCCGAGTAATTAATAATGAGACTTCAATTTCAATGTCAGTATAAAACGACAAAATCATCACATTTATTTTGTTAGAAGAAAATCTACTCGAAAAAATTAAAAGTAAATGTCATTATTTTAGCTAAACTATTTCCAAATTTAAAACGAACCAAACCAATTGAAATGTAAAAATTTCTATTGTATTAAACCAAGGATAGGTTAAAGCAGCGCAGATCTTTTGAGCTAATAAATCGATGCCATTCATTTTCATTCTACTAACTTATTTTTAGTTTGGCAAAGTGGGAATACCTGCTGAAAACGAACCGCATTAGATACCTACCTACCTCCCACACCCCCAAATCCAACTTGGACTAGTCGGTTGGGATGTTGGTTGCCTATGCTACAGTGGTAGGTATCCGAGGGACATTACTTTTACAAGAGACTGTACAACCTACATAGGTATATTTGTTTTTCAGAGCCAGGGTTCACATTCTACTTATTTTAGTTAGAGCAATTACGAGTAGGTACCTACAATACACAATACACACACCACATTTCCAACTTTACAGTGTAAAGCGGTTTAAGTTAATTAAGTATTTGGTATGGTTTCCCTTTGCTATAACTTCACCAGTAGCTTTATTTGTAATACAACATTCTGCGAATGCCATTGATTTTCCACATTTGATGGTCTCTGCATTAATCACAACTTCTTCGCCACATTTTGCTCCTTTCAGAAATCTACAAAAAATTAGATTGATAAATAGGTGGGTCGCGGATACAATAAGTAAATACGTCTAATTTAAGACACCACAAGCTGTAGGTACATGTGTAATCCCACTACATTATATTTTTGTTTAAACTGCACCTATTATTATGAGACACTATAGGCAAACAAGTGAAGGAATAATAGCATAATAATCTGCAAAGAAAACCCAAAAGACTTACGAAACATGCATATCTACCGAAACGCTAGGTACACCTTCAGCTGCTTTATGAGTAAGTAACGCATACGACGTTAATGTATCAACCATCGAGGCAATCATACCACCATGTAGCCCATCGAACGGGTTTGTATGTTCCTTCTCAATTTTCAGCTCTGCCACACACGCCCCGTTTCCTATTTTGACAATGTTTACCTGCAGGATTAATAATTTTATTCTTTGGCAATAATTGGACACAATCACCTTGGAAAATATCCGATCATATCTCTCACAGCTGTTCTTAAAGAAATTATGTATGTCTACAGTCGCAATACCTCTTTGGAAAATTCTAGATAAACGAAGCATTCTGTGTCTAGCACTTAAAACTACAAATAGAGGTAGGTATAAGTAATAAACTGATAAATGGATCTGAAACCTATAAGTAGGTACTTTACTAACCTTTATTAAGTACATAATTCGTATGTAAATATCACTCATCAAAGACAGAATAATTAAACCAAATGTATTTCTGTTTCGGCCTATGCAACATCAATAATTAAAAATGTTAATTTTTAACATAGACGTGGGAAGGAGCAATTCTTTCAATCTGATTATTTTAGAATAGAATGTAGTGATTTGTGATATAATGTAATTAAGTTTGTGTATTTACCTCATACTATAACTATGTATAATGTATACATAATATATACGTATAACTCAATGGTTCCGGTGCGGATTCCGGTTCTGCGACTTCAATAATTTTCAGTTCTCATTCCAATTTTTAAGGGTTCCAATATAAATAAAAATTATCAAAGTCTTCATGTGAGATCGAAGGGACTTCGGCGCATTTTTGTGTGGCAGATCAGTATTCTATTATCCACTTTTGACTCAACCATCAATGAAACATCTTGTCGAAGGCTACTACACTCACTTTGTCGGTACTCGCTTCCCACTTTCCGCGTGCACCCGCAATTCGCGTTTAAAGTTTTGAGTCCACCATCAATAAAATCTTGTCGGGGGATACCATAATCCCTGTCGGTATCCACTTCCGATGTCCAGTTCCTTTCCAATGCGCGTTTGAAGATTTGACTCCACCATCAGTAAAATCGTGTCGGGGGCTACCACATTCCCTTTGACGGTATCCACTTCCGACGTCCCGTTCACCCGCAATTCACGTTTGAAGATTTGACTCCACCATCAGGAAGATCGTATCGGGGGCTACCACATTCCCTTTGTTGGGACCCACTTCCGATGTCCCGTTCACTCGCAATGCGCGTTTGAAGATTTGACTCCACCATCGGTAAGATCGTGTCGGGGGCTACCACATTAACCTTTTTCGGTGCATACTTATATTACACCCACATTTTGGTGGATTTTGCTAAAAACCTTCCACAAGATAGTAATAGTACTTAATTTTTGGGGCACTCTCATTGCGACAGGAGAAAGAGAGACAGCGATTCGAGATTTACGAAACGTTAAACCGCGTGACAAAATTTGCAACGGAACGTAAAAGGCGGCCGAAGGCGCGCGCCTTGCAAAAGGTCGTTAATTTCGCCCCTAGGACAATAAACAAAATTCCGCCACGCAGGAGTTGTGCGTGTTTACAACATCTTTCCGACGATAGTATCGATAACTAAAAGCAACTAAAACATGGAATATCTCGGAAACCGTTTGAAGCAGCTTTTGACATTTTTGCATCAAATTAAAGGTCTGGGAAAAAGGAAAACAAGGGTGAAGAACAAAATGGGGGGTGCCATTTAAAAAAATGGAGTTACGGATATTTAAAAGTTTAAAAGTTGAGAGCTTTGAAAAAGTGACGTAGTCTCACTTTTTAGACTGTTACGCATACCATAAGAAAATTCGATCTTTCCTTAATAAAGCATTGAAAACTGTTTTGCAATATCTCTCACCGTTTTCGAATAATAAATTTTGAAAGTTACCCCTGCAAATTCAATTTTAGACACAAAAACTTGAATATCGGTGAAGCCCTTGGAGCAAAGGGTCAACTATGGGGTATCGTTGTACTCCAAATTCGACGTAGAATCCGAAAATGTAGAAAAAATAGGGGGTCCCTATTTAAAATAACAAAGTTGATGGCTACTTCCGGTATTTCCGGAAGTGGTGCCATCTTGAAAATATTTTAGTTCAATTCATCATGTGCCAAAACCCTTAAAGAACTTATCAGTTTATCTTCATTTTCAAAGGTTTTCCATATCTTTCTAACTGACGCTCGTCAAGAATGACCCTGTATATAACCACACTTACTTCTTGAACGGCAGATACGGGTATCAATGGACCACCGTTTTCTTTCTCCTTCTCAAAATGTTGCACTAAGTTTAACACAAGCTGTTGTGCTTGTGTATGCAAAGTTTTACCCTTTGCAGACATGGGAATTCGTAGAGAGAGATGAAAGTGATTAATAGGATACACGTAAGTGATTATTACTTCTCAAAAGAACTGATTGAAAAGTGCGTAACCGATGATTTAAAAGTGCGTGACAGATAAACAATTAAAAATCACAACTGTCAAACAAATATACGGAAGAACTATTTTAGTCAAATGAGAGTTCAAATTCATACGGTTTACAAAACGCATTGGTTATTCGTTTTTGTTTTTTCTCTTTCTACCACATTATCTCATTCAATAACTCACTTCGTTTCCTTCAAATGCACTTCGAATATTCACTGTCTTTATTTGATGTGCTGTTTTTCATGTGACTTTACTATAAACGTTTTGGATAGCTAGAGTCATTTACTTATGACGTACCGGCAATCTCTAATGGCGAGGATAATAATTATTATTTGGTTTAAGCATTGATTATACACACAACTATAATCAATGGTTTAAGCTACATAAGCTCGGCTTAAATTTGTCGGTGCAAACGGGCCAAAGTTAACGCTACTGGAGCCACGGCGTGACGTAAACTGTAATCGATCACGTAACCACAACTACCCAAAGCAAGAACATAACCTCATACTATTGTACAAAAATTAAATTTTTATAGGATAATTATCCTTACTGCTAGTTATTGTTTAGAAAGTAATATCGTAAGGAATCAGTAAAATTTGTCTTGTTAACATTGAAATTATAGGTTATGTTGATCTATCAATCCCAGTTTTAAAGTCAAAACCTATTTCTCTAAACTCTTAAATGGGCAATTGGAAGTTGGAGGTGGTTAAAATGACCATATACATGGCCTTCCCCGTTGGACTTTTCCATTATTTTAATCAGCCACAGTATTTTGAAGACTGGGTTATCAGCAAACGCCAAGAAATGTATCCACCTGATGATAGGCCGGAAATGGTAGAAATGAAAAATGCGATACGTGAAATTCAACGGGAGAAGGAACTGAAAATGTTAAAAGCATGGGAAAAGGAGAGCAGTAAATAGTATTCTGAATTTTAAAAGTGTTAATTTTCTTGTAGAAGTTTGTATATAAGTGTTATATCTGTAGAAACAATATGCATTTTTATATTTCATTGTTATCTTTTTACCTATTAACCCCACAATACCACTAATTACACTGAAATTTAACATTTTGTGAAGATTGAATTATTGCTGGATAGCATACGAAAACATTAAGCATAAGAACAGCATATGTAAAGAAATGGTTACTTTATTAATGTCGCCATACACGATACTGTCTACAGGAAGGCAGGCCCTTCGATTTGCAAACCTGTAGTCTCGGTTTAGCCATATACTACCTACGTTTTATTCGCACGGTTTTTGTCAGTTTTTAGTGTAGTATGAACAGAACAGGGCTGTATCCATGATCTTATGTTAATAGGACTCTCAGTTTGTTTGTTGCCTGACAAACAGAAGAAAATAAAGCGCAATCGTTAGAAAAAAAAACTTTTTGACACTTTGTTAATTTTGATTCTTAATTAGGTAATTGTGATCAATAAGTTACAACTTGGAACAGCTTGGGACACTGTCCCAAGTTGTAACTCGTACCATTTGCGTTCGCCCCTTCTGGTTCTGTTTTTGATGATACTCCAATTAGTACATAGAAGTTTTCTATACCAACATAAGTACCTAATGTCAACTTTGGGTTACAACTTCTTGGGGCACCTACTTTTCTTAAAATAATATGTAGAAATAAAGAGATAAAATGCGCTTCAGGGATGTTGAATGATGCAAGAAGACCCATAGAAATAGCATACCCCCACAGCTAAAAAATAAGGCTGGGGGGCTAATGCAGCCTTTAGAACATGAAAATTGTCGGACTTTACGATAGTTATTAATACTATTGCAGAACACTAAGACTACTAAACTAAACTGCATTAAATTAAAATATTTATTTGTATAGGTAAGTACCTATTTATACAACTAATACAATAAATACAATTGTATAAAAAAAAATTTGAAATGTCAAGTAAACAGTCAAAAAGGCTGCTTAGGAGAAAATAAAAACAACAAAATTTTATTTTTAAAATGTGTCCGTCTGCATTATGAAGCTTTTGATTTGGTTTTTATTAATTTTACACATAAAAATGTAGCAAATAGCGAAGGTATAAATGCAAATAGCATTACCTTACTTTCACCACACCAGTCTGCAATAATCCCAGATATTAACGGTGAAATAAATCTGCCTATTGACATCACACTATTGGCCACACCAGATAATGAACCCTTGTCATTAGTGTGTGATCGGTTCAATATCAACTCCATAGTTAAAACTCTCAAAGCTGCACTGGAGAACGCAAATGGCGTTAGCAATACAAGCAAAAAACCTAAATTTGGTGATAAATGAATGCCAAAGAAACAGAAGGTCATTGTTAAAAATAAATGTAATAGCAAAGTCAAACTTTCATTTTGATTGTTATAAAACTTTACTTTGATCTGGCCAATAGCTATCGATGAAAGGCCCCCAATAATACTAAAAAATGAGATAATATATCCAATATACTTTTGGGATAGTTGGTATTGTTCTGAGATGAAGAGTGATTGATTTGAAAAATAAATTGCGATGCAAAAGCTGTACAGGAACCGTAAAGTAAATACATCCCAGTACTGCTTCCAGTCCATCTCCAATAACTCTTTCACAGCCTTTGTGAATTCTTGCTTTATGTCTGTAAGATGAAACTGCTTCTTCTCACTGACTTTTCCGCAGATAACATCATCAAAAGTGCGGAATAATACTGAAAAATACAATACTTATGCTTAAAATGTAATTTTATAGTAAACCTACCTATATTAATTACGAACAATATTGAGGTTAAAGTGCAAACGTAAGAGAACCCATTTGGCAACTCTATAAGGTGACCGCCAACAATAGGACCCACTATAAATCCTATGGATGATACTGCTGTACTTCTTCCATAAACTTCAGTTTGCTTATCTTTGGGAACGATATCAGCTATCAGTGCTTTGCATAATGTTTGAGTATGCTTCAAAAAACCTGGAAAGCATCAAGTTTAGGTATGGAACGTATTAGGTGGGTGCCAATAAATTTTGTCTGTTCCACAACTCACAAGTACCAAATTTCTTTTGGATCAAGATATTTGGGTTTCCACCTTGTAATTATTGGTTATATGAACTATTAAAAAATGTTCATGAAAGAAATTTGAGATACAAAGCATTTCAAGTACCCAAAAACCATACACAAACTTAATTTGGACTGGAAATAATCATTCACATCCTTTTATTTAAAATCATTAAAAAAAATTGATGATTTTTCCAAAACGAAACGTTGTATTAAAAATCGAAAGGCTGTCTTTAGAGCTCAAAAAGTAGCAATGAGAAAGTGTTTATTATTATTTTTTAATTGAATCAATATTTATTTATTAAACGAAAAATTGTGTAACAGAGAAAATTACATTATACCTATTTACTATTATTTTTTTGTGTTCAAAAATAAAAACAAAATCGACAAATGTTTTATAGCAAAGTTTTTGTATTATGTACTTTTGAATAAATTTCCGTATTTAAAATAAGTATATATACAGGACCAGGTAAAAATTTTCGGATCTAACCTCATTTTTAAAATGAAACACGTGTATATTTTAATCTAAAAATTCTCTTTCGAAAAATGTAACACACCATAGATGATATTAAAAACAAGATTCAAGTGATTCAAAAAGTTTAAAAGATGTAAAAAAGTTCAAAAAAGGTTTGTGATTCAAAAAAATCGAAAAAGTATTTTTGAATTTTTTGTGTTAGTTTTGAAAAAAGAATTAAATATGCTATTTTTTTTTAATTAAAATCTCCGGGGTGATCGAGGGGCGATGCATTAAAAAAATTAAGCTTGGTCTAATAACTTTTTTCCCTGACCCCGTACTTACTTATTCTGAAAACGGCAGACTATTCAACAATCATTATAAAAAACGTGCTGTAGCTAGAACAGACACCACCCATATGTGTTCCATTTTTGGTTCAAACCGGTTCAGCCAGTTAACCAGAAATAAGAGTACAGACAGACAGACAAAATTTGATTTTATCATTTTAAGTTGGACCCACAAAGAGCAGACGACGCCTATATTATTTTTTTGATAGCGCTAACAATTATGAAGATACCCTAAAAAAGTGGTAAAAATGGGACAGTCAAATTTTTAAAATATTTGAGGTCTCTTTTTTGAGATAGGTATATGGCTTTATCAAAATTCCACCATTTTAACCAGGTTGGTAGAAATTGCTATGGACACGATTGTGATAACAATTATTGTAACCTTAGCAGAATCTACCAACCCAGTTACAATATTTTTGTAAAGCACCATACAAAGCCAGCACTTGTCGTGTGGCAACCTGTATACAGTCAGGCAGGGAGCCGAGAACTGATGCGATTATCCCTTAAACATCTGTCAGTGATATGTTTTGAGTGTAATGTAATCAACTAATCATATCTTATTGACACATAACAAGTAAATTTTGGATAGATTTTTAATTTGTGTGTTGGTTCAAACCATTTTGTTTATACATTTCTACATATCATAAGTTTAGGTGGTGCAAATGTTGGTAGATTATACTATGGTTGCCACAAGTGTCTCCATGGTATTTCTACCATGCTCAACGCAGTGTTTTCTGGCCCTTACTAAAAAGAACAATTATTTATCATGTCAAATTAAAGAGGTGGCTTCTGTATTTAAGCCATAGAGAAATAACTAATAAGGGCACCTTTTGCAAACCCAGTAAAAAAAATGTATTATCTTTTAGCAAGCGTGGTTTTAGCCAAGGCTTCTCTACCAACGGAATCCACTTACATACATTTACGTTCACTTTGACATTGCGAACATTATTCATACCTAGATGGTAGTGTTCACAAAGGAAGAAAAAATATTGATAATGAACTGGTACAACAAAAACATGTGTATGACATATTTGTGAGTAAATTTTCTAGTCACCAATCACCATCAAACTGTTAAAATGAGTGAATTGACAATTTATACCACAATGAAGTCATTTAATTTTTCATTTTGGTGTTAAATAAAAGCTTTACTTATTATAATTTTTGTATGTGTGCTAATTAATATGTTTAATTCAAAGATGAAGAATATGAAATTCCAAATGTTGAGGAGTATTTGACAATAGATGCTATCTGTTACCTAAATTCTCTAGTGCTTCGACGACGTCTATTTAAAAGCATATCTACATGTTAAAAAGGCATCTTTCTGCATACTATAACCATATACCATAGTTCCTCGCATAGTTGATAAGGATAAGCATTGTACCATGGATAACCATTAAAAATAGAAATCATCGCAGGTTCATTTGAGATTGAATGTAAAGCAGCAACTGATATACCTACCACAACTTTTTGGAATGGGTAATTACACACAGGATTCATCGATAATGCAAATCATGATAATTGTGTGGGGTTAAAAATTTGCGAACTATGCATGAAGTTAATAAGAGCATCATTGCCAGCTGCCATATCATTTTTGAAATGTTAAGACAAGTGATGTGTTTTGTGTGGCAACCATCCACGTATATATAATAAATGGACTGCACATGCCAATGCTAAGCACGGATACTGCAGGTGAGAGAGAAGGGAAAACTAAGAGGGCAAGCTTTCTCTTACGCTTACGCATCTGATTGGTTCTTTCAATAGAAGCATTCAAATTAAATTGAAAGAACCAATCAGATGTGTAACCGTAAGAGACAGCTTGCCTTCTTAGTTTTCCCTTCTCTCTCACCTGCAGTATCCGTGCTTATCATTGACACGTGCAGTCCATTCATTATATGTCGATGGTGGCAACGGCCAAACACAGGCGGCCTGATCAGACTGATTACCCTTTGAACACCCTTTACCTCTGACTTGACAGATTCAAGACTGGTCTATCCTTCAACCATCAAACTTTGACAATATTGTCTATCAACATTTTTAATTAGTACGTGCAAGTTATTTGAAGAATTTGGACAGACCGAGCCCTCTACTTGGACCTACCTAGTAAAATTCTTAGGATGTATATCACAGCTAAAGACGTAGTGAGTCCAGTTAAAACATAACATACTGCCGAAATGGATAACACTACAGATGCAACAGACGATCGTCCTCTAATATCACTCCAACTACCCTGCGACCAAAATTAGTTTACTTACTTCCTGTATGGAAATGAAATAACATGCTTACTACATACAATTACTGGACCCGAGAGTACTTGTAGGCCTGAATACGTAGCGCCAAACACTCCAACAACAAAATGAGATGCGCCCAAAGTTCGTAAGTGTGGAAATAGCAAAGGGAATGTTAATCCAACAGCCAATAAATCCTAAAATCCACTGAAGTTAAAAAACACCTCACAATAATTATGAAGTAATCCTACAATTAAGGATATGATATAAATTTTTAGTATACTTCTATCCATTGCAGTTTTAAAAAAGCTTTGACCATAACGTCATTAAGATTATTGAGCGAAGGCTAAAGTTTAATTATGGATATAGTACACGTAAGCGACCTTAACATTATCACGAAATCCATTATGTGTAAATAATATTATGCTATTAAATACATAACAACTTAAAATGTAAACAAACATCAGTGAGGAAATGTCAATTGTCAATGGAGCATGACGTAAGAGTGCGGCGTTGCCAGTTGAAGACACTGAACTTCTGTGGTCGAGGAAAGCATGGTAATGTATACAGGATGGATGTTATTTTTTTACTGTGATGAATTACCTAATACATAGTATGTAGTCCATTCAAACATCAAGTAATTCGATAACATTTAGATATTTAAATAAATGAGCAAATATATGAACTAAACTTAGGGCCAAGACCATGTAATCAAAGAGTATACGTTATATACTCTTTGATGTAATTGAAATATAGCCATGAACCATTGTATATTTATTCTGATCAAAAACTTACATAAAAACTAACGGTTTTAAATAATAAAAGTTAACGGCATTTTCTATGCACGTGATCCAGCCTAGAGATTAAATAATGTCAATTGCCAAACAAAGGATGAATTTTGTAAAGAGTGTTAACTGTTGGATACAAAACATAAATACATTATTAAAAAAATCGCATGATGGTTGCTAGTTTTCAAAAAATGTGTGCATCGTTGTAGGTCGTTATTGTAGCTAGTGCCGCGTAATTAAAAGATTGTTTTTTTAATTGTGTTTATTTTTGTATCAATGGTAAATACTTAAGAGTATAAGTTTTGCTTCTTAGTATGATAGTTAGTAAGTATAACAGATGTAATGGTGGCGTGCGGTTTTTGTACTGCTATAAAAATTAAAAATTACAAATGTTTATCTGAATACGTATTATGTTCACTGTTTATTCCTCATTTTAAATAAATAAAACAACCACTCAATAGGTTATGGGACCAGAGCACGCGGAAGTTCTCGTTTGTGCATAAAAATTGTGAATTTTTGTTTTGAGGTTAGCACCACGTGTGTAATAATATAAAAGGCATAAAAACCGTATTATTAAAAAATGAGTGAAAACGCGAGTAGTGTAAATAACGTCCTAAAGTTAACAGGTGAAAATTGGCCGGTGTGGAAATTTCAGATATCCATAATATTGAAGGGTCGAGGCCTTTTCGAGATAGTAAGCGGTACGAAAATAAAACCTGTAGAAGCCGGAGATGAGCTGACCAAGTGGGTGAAGGACGATGCCAAGGCTCAAGAAATCATCGTAACTCGTATGGAGCAGGGGCCACTTACTCATCTTATGTCATGCGAAACATCGAAAGAAATGTGGAGTAAGTTGAAGGCAGTATACGACAGGGAATCTGGGGTGAGTGTTCATTTACTTCAACAAAGATTCTTTATGTTAGGGTTTGATACGTCAGTTAGCACGTTTATTTCTAAAATTGAAGAAATTAAAACAAAACTTAAAACAGCTGGAGAAACTCTCAGTGATAAAATGATAATAACAAAAATCTTAATGTCGTTGCCCGAGCAATACAAACATTTTCGGTCTGCATGGGAGTCGGTGCCACCCGAGTCACAAACGTTGGCAGAACTAACATCTAGGTTGTTGATAGAGGAAGAACGCAGCAAGTCCACCGAAGATACAACAGCACTGTCTGCAAAATCAAATTTTAAAAGGAGCTCAACAAATCAACGGTGTCACATTTGCTCAAAAGTCGGTCATTTAGCTAGGTCCTGTTACTTTAGAAATAAAAACAAAAATGATAAAGCTGACCAGCAAGGAAACAAAGAGGGGAGTAAGCCAACTTCAAGATTTTGCACCTTCTGTAAAAAACCGGGTCATTTAGCTCAAACGTGTTGGATAAAGAAAAATAAAGAAAGTCGAGGAACAGCGAGTAACCAAGTGGAAGCTGAGACTAATGCATTTTTAATGTGTTCCGAGAACCTAAAATCCAACGACTGGTGTCTTGATTCAGGAGCGAGTGAACATATGAGTTGGAACAAGGAAAGTTTCGATAAAATTAATAAGTTACACAGACATAAAATGGTACAAGTTGGTAATGGACAAAAAATTCCAGTAAAAGGGTTTGGAAATATAGACTTATGGGCGTTTAATGGTCAAAAATTAATAAAAACAACATTAACTAACGTACTTTATGTGCCAGAATTGAAATTTAATTTATTTTCGGCGGGGTGTGCTCTTGATAAGGGGTATTTTATGACATCTGATAATGAGAAGTGCCAGTTTAGCGATAAAGAAGGAAAGCCAAGAGCTCTAGCGATAAGGAAAAATAAAATGTATAAAATGCTGTTTACGGAAGATTTTACAGAAGATTATGATGGCCAAATATGTTGCCCTAGTGAAAATGAAAACGATTGCTTTGATGGTTTAGACCTTGTAGATGACTGCATGAGGGTAAAATCCATAAATACCTTAAAGGAATGGCATTGTAAATTGGCTCATCAAAACATAAAATATGTAACCAGTTTTTTAAAAGGGAAAAATATTAACTACATAAACGTAGACGAAGAATTTATATGTGAAGGGTGCCTAGCTGGAAAACAGCACAGAAAGGTTTTTCCCAACAGCGGATCCAGAGCAACACAATTGTTGGAGTTGGTGCATGCCGATGTGTGCGGGCCTATGGAAACTGTTTCCCTCGGAGGTGCTCGATATTTTTTACTCTTTAAAGACGACTACTCTGCATTTAGAAAAATTTACTTCCTAAAACATAAGTCTGAAGTTCAAACGTACATTAAACAATTTATTTCGATGGCAGAGAGACAAACTGGGTATGGACTAAAAGTTTTGCGAACCGATAACGGTCTAGAATTTATCAACAAGGAAGTCACGGAATATTTGAAGAATAGGGGTATACAACATCAACGTACAGTGGTATATACACCAGAACAAAATGGACGAGCCGAGCGCGAAAATCGTACCCTGGTCGAAGCAGCGAAAGCCATGCTATATGGGAAACTGGACAAGAGTTTTTGGGCTGAAGCCATTAATACGGCGTCATACATAATAAATCGAACTAGTCCCAGTCCTAAGAAACCATATACTCCTTACGAACTTTGGCATAAGAAAGAATGCAACGTAGAAGAGTTCAAGATTTTTGGAAGCAAAGTTTCGGTACACGTACCAAAAGAAAAGCGCGTAAAATGGGATTTCAAAAATAAAATGGGAATATTCCTTGGGTATGGAGAGGAAGTAAAGGGATTAAGAATTTATTTTCCTGACACAAACAAAGTTGAAACTAAGAGGGATGTGATCTTCTTGCCCGAAAAATCTCAAGAGGTGAGGAATACAAGCGAGATGTTAAACTTAGAAAATGAAACGTTAAATGAGGACCAGGACAAAGAGGATCTTCAAAACGAAACAGATGAAGAGGACCAAAATCAAATAATAGATCAAGTTGAAGAAATAGAAGAAAGGGAAAATGAGTCGACCGGTGAAGATTCCGAAACCGACGAAGTGGTGAATGACAACACTGTAAATGGAAGATACTGTTTGAGAAGAAATATACCACGACATCCTAAATATGATGACTATGAGATGGATTTAGAAAACATCCTTTTGACTGTATGTGAAGAAAGTGATGAACCTACCACCTACGACGATGCGATAGCGAGTGATGAAGCAAAAATGTGGATCCAAGCTATGGAACGTGAAATAAGTGCATTAAATGAAAACGAAACGTGGGTGTTAATAAATGAGAGTGATATAAAAAGTGAGGTCATTCAGTGCAAGTGGGTGTATAAAAAGAAGAGAGACGAGGTTGGTAATGTAACCAGATATAAAGCTAGACTTGTGGCAAGAGGTTTTCAGCAAACAAATGTACATAACAGTAGTGACCTATATAGTCCTGTAGCAAAGCTCCCGTCTGTAAGAATTTTTTTAGCATTGTGTAATCATTTTAAATTTAAAATACATCAACTTGATGTATGTAGTGCCTTTTTAAATGGTGAGATAGATGATGAGGTTGTCATTGTACTTCCAAAAGGTGTCAAAAATCATGAAGGCAAATTTGCAAAGCTCAAAAAGTCCTTATACGGCTTAAAAAGTTCACCTAAAAATTGGTATAAAAAGTTTCATACGTTAATGATATCTTTGAATTTTGAAAGATCTCAAAACGAATTTTGTATCTATATGAAAATCACTAATAAGTCAAAAATATTTTTGTTAATATATGTGGACGATGTACTCATTGGAGGATCAAATGAAACGGAGGTGGAAAATATTATAACGACTTTGGGTAACAATTTCAAAATGAAAAAGTTAGGGAATATAAAATTTTTCCTAGGTATGCGAATAACACAAAACTTGCCTAAAAATCAGATAGTTATAAATCAAACCTCTCATATTAAAAACATATTAAAATTTTTTGATATGGAGAACTGTAAACCATGCAATACTCCAATGGATGCAAACTTTCCACACAATGAACTTGTACGAAATATGTCTGAAACTAAGGATATTGAAGATAGGTGTCGTAGAGCAATTGGTGCCCTAATGTATGTAATGTTGTGTTCAAGACCTGATTTATGTATTACAATAAGCATACTCAGTCGGTATCAATCAGCAAGTAGTGCACAGCTGTGGCAAGCAATTAAAAGAGTCTTTAGATATTTGCAAAAAACTATTAATACAAGCTTAGTTTTTCAAAGAGGAGATTTTAAATATTTTATTGAAGGATACGCAGATGCTGACTGGGCAGGCGATAAAGTTGATCGTAAATCTACTTCTGGGTATATTTTTAAAGTTTTTGGATGTACTGTAAGTTGGTGCTCCAAGAAGCAATCAACTGTTGCTTTATCCTCAACCGAGGCTGAATATGTAGCCTTAAGCGCAGCGATAAGTGAAGCTTGTTGGATCCGAAGCTTAACACTTGATTTCAAATTTGCTCATGATGGTCTTAGTGTTGTCATTTTTGAAGATAATCAATCTGCTATGAAAGTATGTAGAAATCCTGAGTATCATAAGAGACTAAAACACATAGACATTCGACATCATTTCATTAGAGATAAAGTAAATGATAAGGTGGTTATTCTAAAATATGTTTCAACTAAAGATCAATTAGGAGACCTTTTTACCAAACCTTTAGCGGTCACATTGTTTAAAAAGTTTTGTTATAGATGTAACTTAGTTGAAGATTGCATTTAATTTGTTCTTTTTAGATTTTTGTATTTACCCTTGAGGGGGCGTATTGTGTTTATTTTTGTATCAATGGTAAATACTTAAGAGTATAAGTTTTGCTTCTTAGTATGATAGTTAGTAAGTATAACAGATGTAATGGTGGCGTGCGGTTTTTGTACTGCTATAAAAATTAAAAATTACAAATGTTTATCTGAATACGTATTATGTTCACTGTTTATTCCTCATTTTAAATAAATAAAACAACCACTCAATATTAATCCTTTAACTATTTTATTTAACAATTCTTATTGAGACGCGTACGAATAATAACAAATATAAATTGTGGACAACTTGTGCAGCAATAAGGTATGATTCCGAAAACGGCGACAGCGTCAGGCGACCGCGACAGACAACAGCGACAGTGCCGCTTGTCGCTATACCATTGTCGATGGCGGCGAAAAATCTGAGTGTGCATACGATTAGCGACGCAACAGTACTGGTCAAATGGGTCAAATACCGGTAGCGTCGTAGGTCGCTTAAACGACATGTTGGATAAAAATTGTCGCGCGACAACTGTCGTCGCACTCGGACGTTACTTTACTCCATTTGTTTTTAAGAGATTGGTGGAGTCGTACGACAGCAGCGACAAGTGTCGCTCTCGTCTGTCGCGGTCGCCTGACGCTGTCGCCGTTTTCGGAATCATACCTTTAAGGGTGTAATCCAGTAGTACAACATTTATGCGAAAATAGTGCGATTTATATTTCGTCTCAATTCTGTAAAACATGAGATGAAAGACGGGGCTAATTTTTTTCGTGTAAATTGTACATTTAAAAAGTATGCTACAGAACAAAATTTTAATATTTAAGAAAAAACAATTTTTTAGAGCACTGCCAATAAAAAGTGAACTTTTATAGGTAAAATGGCGTCAACACAAATTATTTTAAAAATCTCCCTGTAGCATACTCAGAAAAAACATTAGCAAACCATAGAGCCATCGACAAGACTTTCAAATAAATTACAAAAAATTTTAGACGAAATATTCATTCGAAATTTTTTACGAAAACTTGTAGCGTTTAGTGAAGTCATTCACCATTTATAAATGTACAATAGGCAACACATCATACGGCAGACCTGACTTCATTATAGCGGCATTGTTGCGTTTATCGGGACTAATTTAGAAATAGAAACCGGATTCATTAGAACGTATTATAATTCCATAATATACTGGGTAATAGAATTCACACGGAAAATGTGATTTATTTTTGGGTGAATTAAAAGTTTTTTCTGACGTTTTTTTGTAACACCCCTAAAATTTTAGTGTGATACAGATTTGAAATTATTCCCATGTAGCATCTTTCGGAAAAAGATATAGTTTGCGAAAAAAGCGTTAGTTCTCATTTATTTTGTGTTGTTCCCGAATTAGACGAAATTTTGAAAACCCCCTACTAATAAATGTTTGGGATTTGGATATGCATTTTTTAAATATGTATATCTAATTGTAGGTACTTATTCGCTTACATGCGTTAATTTCCAGATAGGTAGAGTCAATATAGTTCATGATCATGAAGTACTGGGTTTAAAATTAGTATATTACGCACCGAGTACGAAAGTAGGTTATTTTTCGAAGAATTTTAATCACCCGAGGCGCGCAGCGAGGTTCGATTTTATTCACGATCATCATTATAATCATTCCATTATCAAAAATAAAATAATTCACTAAATTTAATACGTATTATATTCATCTTATGCGCCATCTGCAATATTATTGCCCTGCATAAAATGTTGTCGGTAATACAGATTTGGAAATTTACCTAATTAATATTCATATTAATTTAACATGTATGTTAAAAAATGGCCCATACTAAAGAATTTAAATGTACATCCCCTCAAATAAGGGAAATTGAGTGTAGTAAAAAATTTACTCCCCGAATGAATTTTTGAAGTGAATGAACAATGGTGGGCAGGAAAGGGTATAGCCGTATAGGTAAAACTTCATGTTTTACTTGCTTATTTTAATGAGGTAAAGGTAAAGAAATCATCCACATTATGGACGACCAAATAATGTTGTGATCCACATTCAAACCTAATGCGGTAATGCCTAATGACCATGTCAGTTTTATTATTCTAAAATGTACCTACAGCGATCTTTTGTGATTACAGATTTAGACTGGGTTACAATATTAGTATTATAATCTGTGCAGATGTCAATAACGAAACATTTATTCTCCAGATCCAATCAGGTAGTCACTAAACACCTGTTGTGACATTGTTTTTGGCATATGATCGCTACAATATTAGCAAGTGCCAATAGAGTTCTTCAACTTAAAACAGTTCGGTGGCTGTAGATTGGCTGCACTAGCAGGAGGTTTCGTCGCCAATTCAGTGGCCCATTCGCTTTACGGGCACGCGAAAATAACAAAATATGGCAGTATCCTCTTCAGGTAGTGCTACGACGTCTCCGATATGCAACATTATGATGCCATAAATTGCCATCCCTTGCTCTTCTCATGGGTCGCAAGCGCAACCCAATGTTTCCATGTCTTATAGACAAGAATTGAACTTTTCCACCCAGAAATTTAAACAGTAATGGGCTTTCTAAAGTAACAATCAATTTTATTAAACTCAAGTTCGAGTTTAATATACTTACCGATCCTTTAATAATTAACGGTTTCTTTTTGCTTTTGTTTTTACTTAACCATTTAGCACCGCGCTCGTAATCTGGCTAAAGTTAATCACAACTCCTACTTGTGTATACTTCGGTCCGCATTTACTTATTTCACTTTTTCGCGTTTGGTCGTTCATTTGCAATTTACAAAAAATGCACAGAACTTAAAATAATCCATATTACTCATAATAAGAATAAGAATTGTTTTTAAAATGCGGTTTTGAACAATTTGCATCTAAATCAGCTGTCATCGGTGTCAGACAGTTACGATGAGAGCGCCATCCATTAGGATATTAGCAACTGAATCGAGGTAGGTAATGAAATATTACTAACCTCGAATCGAACATTACTAACCTCGAGAATCTACTTTCCTCCCTCCTGGAAAAATAAGTGTTGTAAAACACAACTTCCTTATCCTTCAAAATGACAATTATGAGACTGATTACAATATGATCGTGAATAAAAATATATACGTCTTATGAATAACTGGGAAAAGTGAAATTATTGAGGATTAGCCGCTGTGACAATGATTTGCGTTTTCTAATCGATGTTTAATTATATATATCGATATTCCTCACAATGGCTAATGACCTAGGTAAATTAGCGGAATTACTTGTTGATGGGCAGGTAAATTCTTCAATCTTTGTTTATTCGTTTCGATTTCATTACAAGTAAGTATTATGCAACCCATCATACGTCAATCAGAAATAAATTTTTTCTCCAACCACCTGAATAAGACGCTATTTTGTGACAGTGTTCGCTACGTAAAATTGGCGTTTTGCGGATTAATCGTAATCACCATGGCAACTGTACAAAAAGTGGATACTTTTGGTCCTAGTACCAAAAAGAAATTGACCTTGAAAGTTGGCCAATTAAAAAATTACAATGACGGAGATATGTCACATTGACATCGTTTTACATTGCAGGTTGTAAGATATTTCTGGGTATACATACAAATCAAATATTTTTGCATATTCAATGCAAATAATGCTGTTACCTATACGGATGTACATGCATTGAAAATGATTTACGCTCGCTATTTTTATTTAAACAATGTGTAACGTAATTTACATATTCGGTGAACGTAATTTTAATACGTATACAACCCGCCGTTGCGCGTAACGCCATCTACTTCAGACCCATTGCACTATTATCTGTCATTTTGAATTTAAAATTTGAAAGTTAATTGCAATTAATTTTAATTAAAAGACTGTATGGTAAGTTGTTTATTTCAATACAAAATATAACAATATTAATTTTGTATACATTAGAAATGACTGAAACTGATTGCGACATGGATTGCACTCCGCCAGAAATTATGGAAACGGCAGAACATGCGACTTTAGATTTGCTCCCTACAAAGTCGCGAGAGGTGTATGAAAATTCATATACACGCTTTATGACATGGCGCAATAACAATAAAGCTAATTCATTTTCGGAAAATGTAATTATTGCGTATCTTGCCGATTTAGCGACTAAAATCAAGCCGTCAACTCTTTGGAGTCATTACTCCATGTTGAAAGCAACGTTAAATGTCAAGCATGGTGTCGATATCCGCAAATATCCCAAACTTGTGCCTTACCTGAAAAACAAGTCACACGGTTATCAGCCGAAAAAATCAAAAACGTTGACGATGGAACAAGTGCAGTCATTTTTAACTGAAGCACCTGATTTCAAATATTTAATGACTAAGGTAAAATCACAATTCACAAAGTTCCCTTTGTAGTTCTCAAATTGAAATATTTTTAGGTTTGTCTCATATTTGGTGTCGCAGGTGCATTACGCCGTGATGAATTGTCACAAATGAAGACGTCAGACATCACCGACTTAGAGGGTGCTTTATTAGTAAAAGTACCCAATACTAAAACAAAAAAACCGCGCTCATTCACAATTACCGGGGAACAATATTTAAATTTCTATAGAAAATATGCATCATTACGTCCCGCAGATATGAACACAAATCGTTTCTTCATTAAATACCAAAATGGCAAATGTCACAGGCAAGTTGTCGGTATACATAAGCTCACATCAACAGCGCAAGAAGTTGCCACTTATTTGGGATTGCCGGATCTGAAGCTTTATACCGGGCATTGTTTGCGAAGAACGTCTGCTACCTTGCTTATGAATGCAGGTGCAGACATCAGTGCCCTGAAGCGTCATGGAGGGTGGCAATCGACAAGCATTGCGGAGAGCTACATTGCAGAATCTGTAACGCATATGATGAAAACTTCAGATCAAATTCTAAATAATGACTTACCAAGTCAACCAATCTCGAACCGCAACCTTCCACCAGTCGTGCTGCAGAGTCTAACGTAGTTAGTGCACTTTCTAACCATCCAGTGCAAGTTAATAACTGCACAAATTGCACTGTAAATATTACTTTTAATTTAAATACTAGTTAGATTTCTTGGACGTTTTTGAGGTTATATTAAATTAAAGTTTCTTAAGTTTGCCTTACCTTGAAGTGTTTGACTTTAATGCGATGCTGCCAGGCCCCCCACGAGCATCTACACCTTATCAATCAAGTTCAATTCCAATACTTGCCTAAATGTAATCATACGTGTACGCTAGTCGAAGTAAGAACGAATAGGTTATAAGTTAACCTAAAAACTAGAGTGGCATGACACGTGAGGACATGAAAGCAGAAGTTCTCAAACTAGTAGTGAAACTGTGAACTGAAGCTAAATTCGAATATAATTTAAAGTAAAGGGGGTTGGAGAAAAAATTTTATGTTTTATTCGTACAAAAAATGCGTTTTCGGGACTCGGAAGGTTGCTGGACTCCGCTAACGCGTCGTCCAGCAACTGCCTTCCTCGTCCCGAAAACTGACATTTTTTGTACTAATGAAACAAATAACTATTTTGTAAGGTAAGTAGCATGCTATATTTATCGATATTTTCTTTCTTGGTAGATGATTAATGGGCGGTCGTTACACATACACATTTAGAGGTCGCCTGGCATACATTCAACATCTACGCTATATAATGCAATAAGAATCAAGCCCTTAGAGAAATTCCTCGAAATATTGCATTTTCCCTTTGTAGGTATCCATTAACATTTTCAAGATATTCACAATTAAGTTTTATATCGCCGCCGGCAGATTTGTCTCGTCTAGGTAGGTATAACAAACACAAACAAATGGCACTCAGTAACGGAGCAAAACAAACAGGTTTGGAGCACGCTACGCCTCAATAAACAGATATCAGCATTTTATGGAAAATGTAAATAATAAGCCCCGTGGTATGGAATTCAAAGATTGGTGTTAGTAGGAAAAAGAATAAAATGATTACAACCTGTAATCACTTTTTAAAACAGAGCAAACATAATGAAATGAACATTGAGCAAACCCGGTATGCGTGCACGCTTCTCCCGCCAATGGAATCTAGTGACCGACGCTAACTTTTTGCCAAGTTTCGTGGCGAAAAATCGCTCTTTTGCGGAAGTTGTGCAGAACAGCTCTTGAGTCTTGAATTTACTTTTGCTGTAAGGTGGGTTGCCTATCGGTAGGGGTATGTCATCACAATTTAATTATCTACCTTTTACGTTCACTTTGAGCATTCAATACTTTGGGCAAATGTAACAAAAGGAAAGCTTAGGTAAAGTGGGTCGAGATGAATATCGGGGTTCTTGACTTGTCTTTAGTAGGTAAATTCCAAAAGAGAGGAGAGCATACTTAGCAAACATGGGGAAACAAGGCAGACTAAGAGATCCTTGTTCTGGTCCTTGATAAGCTAAAGAAATAACTAGGGAGTGCAATCCCGTAGCAAAATTTCGATCCCGATTCTACAACAGTTAAATGAAAAATCATTAAATCTGTTTTTCGCTCAGATCTAGTAAACTGTGGAGATTTTTAAAAAAAAACAAAAGCATATCTTGAATAAGCTCTTAAAATTACAACTCTTTCCTCATTTAACCGAATCTCTATGCCCGACGGTTTCCGCGATCCTAATGCTTAAAATGAAAACCAGGTGTCAAATTCTTGACAGAATAGCTTCCTAGCTGAAACCAAAAATTGCCAACATATGTTTTTTTGCGCATGCATTTTGTTTGCCTTTATTAGAGGGACCTACCATCCAATTTTCGTTAAAATTGCTCCATAAATAAGAAAGTTGGATGTTGCACATGCGCAACTCGATTTTTTGCGCATGCATTTTGTTTTCTTTTATTAGGAGGACCTACCATCCAAATTTCGTTTTAATTGTTCCATAAATAAGAAAATTTCATTTCTGCGCATGCGCAACACGATTTTTGCGCAACACGATTTTTGCGCATGAATTTTGTTTGCTTTTATTAAAGGGACTTACCATAGAAATTTCGTTTAAATTGCTTCAGAAACAAGATCGTTGCGTTTTGCACATATGCAACACAATTTTTTGACTTTGACAATTTTTTTTCTCCGTTTTTTGATAATATAACCCGGCCCAATTTTTTGTAGGTTGTACACAGGAAAATAAGGTCTTCCAAATAATAGAATAAAAATGTTAGGTTGCTATTTGAAAAAAAAAGTTCGATGCCGTTACGGCGCTCCAAAATTTTTTTTCAAGAATCCGGCCCGTTATTTTTCTGTTCGGTATGCCTAAAACATATACAGGGTGGTGACTTGCGTAACGCATCATAGGGATTTCAATGTAAAATTCATAACATGCGACTATTGGCTCCCCAAATTATTTTAGAGCAAAAATGTATTAAGGTTTTTTGTAGGAAAAAAACTTTTTACGTCAATCAACCCTATTAGTTTTCCATTTTTTGCATAATAAAGACGGAAAATTGGAAAATAAAACCCCCATCTTTTTCAATAATCTGTGATGCCATGGAATTTTATAATACAAAAACTACGCCAATATCCGTCATGCTATGGAATGTCCGCTATAAAACAAATCAAATTCTATCAAAAAGTATTATATTTAGAACAGCGAATTCAACATAAAGAAAGACCAAATTACTAAAAACGGTTTCCTAATATAACAATTTACAATAAATGTTCGAATAAGTCACCATTAACTGCAATACAGTAACCAAGTCGATAATAAAAGCCATTTCGAACTGCTGCTAATTGATAACTGGATATCTTTTTGTTTTAGAAAATTCCATGGCATCGCAGATTATTGAAAAAGATGGCGGTTTTATTTTCCAATTTTCCGTCTTTATTATGCAAAAAATTGAAAACTAATAGGGTTGATTGACGTAAAAATTTTTTTCCTACAAAAAACCTTAATACATTTTTACTCTAAAATAATTTGGGGAGCCAATAATCGCATGTTATGAATTTTACATTGAAATCCCTATGATGCGTTACGCAAGTCACCACCCTGTATACAAAATTTCAACAAAATCCGTCGAGCCGTTTTCTCAGAAAATTGCCAACAAACGTACGTACGTACGTACATACAGACGGAAAAAAATTTTATTCTTTAAAAGTTGCTTAAAATGGTCTAAAACGTCGACATTTGATGAAATTTTGAAATGTTCAAAAAACGGCTATCGCAATAGCTACCTAGCACATGCTAGGAAGCTAAAAATCTCACCCTGTATAATAAATGGACTGCACATGCCAATGCTAAGCACAGATACTGCAGGTGAGAGACATGGGGAAACAAGGCAGACTAAGAGATCCTTGTTCTGGTCCTTGATAAGCTAAAGAAATAACTAGGGAATGCAATCCCGTAGCAAAATTTCGATCCCGGTATTTGCGGGATCATTACATACTAATCCCGCGGGATCCCGGTATTTGGGAGATCCCGCAAAATTGTAAAAACATTCGGAAATAAGCAATTTTGTGCAGTTAATAGAATATTCTCAAGAAAACATATTGTATTTCGCGGAAAGAATGCATCACATCCGTCGTCTTTTCTTGTCGCCGGTGAGTAATCTTTTATGGCCCCTCCATGTCTATCTGTATTTCTAGAATATTCGATGCAATATTTCCAAACATCTTTTATAAACACACTCGACGTACAAGAATAACGGTTACTGCGTTTTAAAACAGTAGCAAAATTCGTCCGATTTGCGCATTCACACGCTGTTTAACAAAGTTGATAACAGATACAGGTTTGCGCATAATTATTGCATGAACTGCAACAACAAAAATGTGCGAAATAATCAAATTCGCAGAGTTGCTAATGTATGGTGGTAAGCTTGGTCGATAAATTCTGCAATCCCGCAAATCCCGCGGGATCCTGCTCCATTTACGTACGGGATTAATCCCGCAAAAAGGCTGCGGGATCCCGGTATTGCATTCCCTAGAAATAACATACACGATATTAAAAAAAAATAATAATTGATCGAGGGTGATTTAATAAATGATCTCAAAAATATTGCAAATAGGACACTTTATAGATTTGCAATGTCAACATTTAAATTTAAATCAATTATAAAAGGGGATCAATACGTAGTCAGAGTAAGTATTGAATTAAATTAATTTTATTTTTTCAGGAACTACTCACTATAAAGTTATCTTTTGCTTATCATGATTGTCAAAGCATGTAAAAAATATTACGTTTATTATTGTCAGTAGGTGGTTTACAATCGTGCACATAAAACCAAAGGAATGGAAAAAGTACTTGTAATACTATCTATAATATCTTTACTTGTACGTACCTATAAATTAACATTTTGATAAAAAGACTAATTTCTTATTTTAGAATACGATAGCGGCTTTGATCTTAGCACCAGTAATACCTCAACATTTAAAGTCCTTAGGAGCGTCAACTTTTCAAATTGGGCTGTTTAATGCGGCATTTGCTGGCGTTCAAGTTTTAACAGGTCCTGTTGTTGTGCGTAAGCTTTCTTTTAGAAATTCTTCATTTTCAGTTTTTATAATCAAAATTTTTAAAGTAGGTACAAACCATTCCATATATTATACATTTAAAACACATTATCAGTAGCTATATTTAGATTATAAGTATCGCTGTATCCTTGAATAAACATTTCTATAGATTCATCCTTATCAGTTATCACCATTCACCTTTACGACAGCGCACAGATTTGTAACGGATTTGGTACTTGAGCACGTGCTACTGAAATTGAAATGTGAGCGAAAAAAATGCGGGAAGTACTGATTTTCAAGGTGTGGTACTTGCCTCCAGCGGAAGGGGGCGTGTCTTATCATAGAAAAGTAGTAATCTAGGGACTTTATAGAAAAGGAGGGGGGCAGTCTCTCTAAATCCAAATAAAAATACGCAAACAGGAATTTATACAATTTATATTATCAAAGTATGCGCTACAGCTACAGCTATGTGTTTAATTGTCTGCAAGCTTGATAACTGTAAATCTCGTTCATCCATTCATCATCATCATGAGTTTTCTGCTAATGCAAGTTCCTGATGGGTCCGTTCCACGGCTCTCTATCCTTTGCTCTTCTCTTTATTCCTTCAGGTCGTCAACCAATTTCCTTAATCTTCTATCTCTATTCCTTTCTCCCATAAACAGTTCTCTGGATTACTTTCATCAACAAACAGCTCTTTCTTAGTATTTTTCGCTTTATGATTTTTAACATATATACATCCTTCCTCTCCAATTCTACTTAATACTTCTACATTACATATCTTATCAGTTCATTTGATGTTCACCATTCTTTTCCATATCCACCTTCAAAAGCCTCCGACCTTTCCCTATGTCTTTTCATTGCTGTTTACGTTTCACTACCGTACATTAGAACACTCACTTTACCAATCTTTTTATTTCTATCTATCTATCTTATATGTTCGTACTATCACATTCTTGTTGTGATGCCATGGCTATCCTGATCTTAATTTCTCTTTCACTTTTCCAACCTTGTAGGTATTATCTTTGTACCTACAATCTACATAGTTACCTATATCTTGCAACTTACTCTATCCGCACTCCGTCTATCATTAGTTTTACGTACATATCGGATATGTCGTATATCATCCTGCGCTCCCACTTTCATAGCTTTTGTTATTTTTAACTCTTGTTTTCATTTCACCTTTTCTAATAATAGCTTAAGTGCTTTTTTACTCTCAGTAAATACAATCATGTCATCCGCAAATCGTACACTAACAATCCTCTTTGTTCCAATGTTCATATAACCATATTTTTCCCTTTTCCAATATATAGAAGTGGAGTGGGAGAGAGGAAGAAGGGGGTGAGAGGGTGAGGGGGTGAGACAGAGAGAGGGAGATATACATACACCTTAATCTTTTAGTATGAATCTATGAATAGCTAACCTCTATTTGTGATACATTAGATAGGTACATAGTTGAAAAGTCTGTCAAAATGTTATATATGGGTATAAATAATTTGATAGGTTGTTTTTTCGGCCTTCGTTGGGATAGAACTGAACGTTTGTAAAGTGTGTAGGCCAAAGAAAACTTGAATCAGTAGTTTTATTTAGTAGACCAGATATTTGAGACGCCTTTCTTCAGTGGATTTAAAATTTTATTGTATTTAATATACATAAACAAAATACAAAAAGAATTAATAAACATAAACGCAAACCCAAATTATGCGTGTTAATTGTTATCGCAGCGCAGCAATAATACGACAGTCGGATACTTATTAAATTCTATCACAGATTTTATATTTATTCTACAATACGGTGATTACAGGGTGCCCAGAGCCCCCAGAGGAAGTTTATTTATTTTCGACTTGGAATTGTTCGTGAACAAAACGCTGAACAAAAAATAAATAATAAACAATATTCAAAATTACGCGAGTTTTCATAAATCTAACACGAACACGTAAATGTATATCTACAACTACAATTACGGTTATTTGTGAATATCAAAATAGAAAAAAAATGCGTTGGGACGACTTTCGAACTAATTATAAGAAATTTCCATTTCATCTAGTTTATACCTACAGTAAGACTGTTAGAATTAGATCAGCAGTTGGTTTGATTCAACATTTCCTAATTTGCTTTAGGGAAGTTGGAGCGACATAAAAGGAAGAAAGTTCGTTTGGACATTGACGTACTGCGTCGCAACAGTAAGCATCATCATATTAGGTCTGACTACCTCACTGCCTTTACTTTTCCTGATCAATATAGTATTAGGTGAGTACAATGCTTCATTCAAGCTACAACGAAACTATTTTCTTATACTTTTAGCCATTTTCGAACACAGTCCGACACTAAGTAAAGCATTGGTTGTTGACAAATGCCATAAAGACATGCTCGCGGACGCATACGGAAGCATGGGCGCAGTTTCTTCGTTGGGCGTGATCATCGGACCTATTTTCGGGGGACATTTGATTGATCGAGATAATGGATTCCTTTACGTGTGTATGTGCACGTGTTTTTTACATTTCGTTAATATAAGTAACAAAAAACAACTCAAAGTAGGTAGATCATTAATTTCGGCATTTGCAGTCATCATTCAAACGTTAGAAGAAAACACCCTCAAGACAACTGTTTTTAGTTGGAAAAATATGAAGAAGGAGACTAATAAAATATTTAGCGAACTGGGAAGAGTAAATTGGAAAGAATTGTGGCCACTCTTCTTTCTTAGGTTTGTTGTGAGCTTTACTATGACTGTGGTGTTCACATACCAAATTCTATACATGAAGGACAGTTACGATTTACCACAAAAATCAGTCGGATATTACGTAGCATATCTTGGTGTTCTTAGCGCTATTTCATATGGTCTCACTGGTTGGATAAAAAAAGTGTATTGCTCTAATAGTGGGAAACTGCAGTTCCACATGTTCGTAATAAATACCGTTGGTTTACTTGGAGTGCATATCGCACCTACGTTTGAAGCTTTGCTGTTGGCTACAATCCCACTTGCCTTTTCAAGTTCTATCCTAACGATAACTACACTGGACGGGATAGTAGAAAAGTCTATAGATAGTGATCGGGGGGTAATGACTGGCGCCTCGGAAAGTGTTTTAGGTATAGGCAGATGCCTTGCCCCGTTAGTAATGGGGATCGTTGCGGATCTGTTTCATGAAAGATTGGTCACAGCCGTTCCGATACTATTCTCAGTGTTAGCAATGTTTTTGTGTATGAAAATGAAACACCTAGACAAACATAGATTTCTTCCTCATACAACACCGTAACCCTAAGGAAACTCCGTTGAAAATATGACCCAACATTTTCGATATGCCGAAATTTAAACGTTTGCAGCGAAATTATTCCATTATTTGCTGATTTTTAAACGAGCGGTTTTCAGCCAAGGCTGCTCTAGAAATTCAACCCAACACATGTTTACAATAATTTATGCCCAAACTCGGATTCGAACCAGCAACCTTAATCGAGCATCTAGGTACCTAACTACAAGAAAGCCACCAGTGACTAGTGTGCGCCTTGGTCCTGCACTCAGGTTCGACACTATGAATAAAAACAGTTTTACGAAAAATAGTCAAGGTTTGTCGCAAGATTATTTTATCTAAACAGCGTATCGTATGCCTGACTTCAGTCCGAATGACATGCTTCCCTTCCCATCACCCATGTCAGAAGTATATATTTAGTATCATCGTTGAGTGGTATCATTGTATGTTTTTGCATATACACTATTTATTTAAATTTAATTATTTAAATTCAATTTTAAGTTTATTATGTAAGCTTACTGTGTAAAGTACTAAATACACCAATATAAAAAATATTCGAATTTGTATTTTTATAGCAGATGTTAAATTACATTTTAACAAAGTATATTGTGTTATATTATGATTTTAATAAGGTTGAATGAGTAGACCAAGTGTCTTTTTAACCGCAAGGGTAGATAAAGTGAAAAATCATTGTGCATTCAAATGACATTTATATCTATATTTATTTATTTATTGTCCCCCTCTTGTTCTGGGCCCTCAACAGGCTTTCGCCCAATTACAGAGTGCCCGCATAATGTATTTGTCATTATTATTAAAAATGCGACGCGGATGACGATATAAAAGTTCAGCACAGAATACAATATTCTTTCCATGGAAACGACGGGAGAACATGCGCTTGCTATTTTGGACGTCTAAAGTAAATACCTATAGAAGTTTTATATATTGTTATATGGCTTCTGCTATAAAATAAAGTTTTGTATTATACACGACGGTAAAGGGAAACTATCCATCGCGTGAAAGGTAATTCACTCATGGCGTAGTCACTGGTGAATACATTTAAAAAAAATACCGTATACATCACTCTCGCTCCTCTACTATACAGCTTTATCTTTCTCGTTCGTAAGGAGGTAGAGGGCTTATAGACATAAAACAATTGCCCCAAACACAAATACACACATTACGACAATAGCAAATCAGACACTTCAATCCTACACAAAACAGTAACATATTGTTGTGTTTATTTCGTCTAGCAGGATGAAATTTTCGGACATCCTAATTAATTGGTCGTTGGTCTATGTAACGGCATGGGGATTATTTTTGACATACTAGAAAGCGGTTAAGGTGGTTTTTGATTACATTTTTATTTAAGGTAGAAATTTCCGGGGAATTTGTTTGCTTTTATCTGTTATCAATCGTAAATGTGTAATTTAATTTAATTAAGGTAATTAAAGTAAAGAAACCTAGTGACGAGGTTCAGCATTGCGAGACAGCTCCTCTTGCTGATCTTCCACCTAATCACGAAAACATAACTAACCAAAAAGAAAAAGAACAAGTTAAAAAGTAATCGTAAACGATTTACATAAAGCGCATTTCCACTTGCATTCATTTCCCATTTATAAGATGCAACTTCTGTTAAAATCGTAAAAATCCGGCCACAAATATGAGAGATAGCGTTGCACATGGGCAATCCATTTTTGACGTGTTACTTCAATTTCAGTTTATGAGAAGAATTTCATTTCAATGCTTTTCTAAATAAGAAAGTTGGAACTGCGCATGCGCAAACCCTAAATTTTAAAACTAATGTTAGATTTTCCTTTGTTCCAAGCGCCTAAGTATCAAATTTCACTTAAATGGTGCCATAGATAAAAAGTTGGCACTGCGCATGCGCAAAAGAAAATTTTGAGACTGGCGCTCGATGATCCTTTATTCCAAGTGCCTATGTATCACATTTCATTTAAATTCTTCCATAAATAAAAAAGTTGGCACTGCGCATGCGCAAAGCCAAATTTTGAAACTGGCGTTTGATTTTCCTTTATCCCAAGTGTCTATGTATCAAATTTCGTTTAAATTCTTCCATAAATAAAAAAGTTGGCACTGCGCATGCGCAAAACCAAATTTTGAAATTGGCGTTTGATTTTTCTTTATTCCAAGTGCCTATGTATCAAATTTCGTTTAAATTCTTCCATAAATAAAAAAGTTGGCACTGCGCATGCGCAAAACCAAATTTTGAAATTGCGTTTGATTTTCCTTTATCCCAAGTGCCTATGTATCAAATTTCGTTTAAATTCTTCCATAAATAAAAAAGTTGGCACTGCGCATCCGCAAAACCAAATTTTGAAATTGGCGTTTGATTTTCCTTTATCCCAAGTGCCTATGTATCAAATTTCGTTTAAATTCTTCCGCAAATAAAAAAGTTGGCACTGCGCATGCGCAAAACCACATTTTGAAATTGGCGTTTGATTTTTCTTTATTACAAGTGCCTATGTATCAAATTTCATTCAAATACTTTTATAAGTAAAAAAGTTTGCAATTCGGTTTATAAATGGTCGAGATGCGAAAAGGGCACTGTGAATTTTGAATCGATCCGATTCAACTTTTGGCATTGCGTATTATATGGCTAAAGCTATGCCCATATTGAATTTCATGCAATTCAGTTCATAACTAACGGAGATTTAAAAGCGATCGAACATTTCTAAACAAAGTTATCGTTCACACGGACAGATAGATGGACAGACAGACAAAGGAACAGACGGACAGACCAGCATGCAGACGACAGATAGCAATGCAAAATTATAAGCGATCTCTAGGATCGTTAATAAACGGCAAAAGTGTAAAATTATAGAACATGTAAAAAAACGGTTTTTTGTTTTTTTTACAATAACTTTTTTTGTAAGCGGTACAGAAAAAATTCCTTCAAGACTCGACACCATAACGAACCAAATAGCGAAAAAAGTAGAACAATAGCTCTTAAGATAAAGAACTAGTAGCGTCGCAAAACGAGCGGACGGACGGACGGACGGACGGACGGACAGCCGCACGGACGGACGGACGGACGGACGGACGGACGGACAAAGTGGCCACAATAGCGCATTTTATTTTTATTTTTGTGGAAATGCGCTAAAAAGATGACAAGTTGTAACGTTTACTTAGACAATGTAAATTACGTATAATATGCCCTGGCGAGAGGATGAAAGAAAAAGTATGAAGAACAATACAAAAACACACAGTGGGAATAAAGAAAAATGCTATTAAGAGTAAATAAAGTAAAACTGGAACCAAACGAAACTTGGCATTATCTCCTAGAGCGACACATTAATGTTTGCTTGAATATTCTTTTAAACGGTTTCATGTGAAGCGATGTAAGCGAACTCGGAACACTATTATAAAGATTGGCAATTTGATAACTGAAAGATCTTTTAAAAAGAGACGTTCTGTGTTTAATAATTGATAGGCTTCCTTTGAACCTAATATTCACATTATGTACGTCCGTACTCCGTTCGGTACGAAATTTTATTGTACAGGTAAGCAGGGGTTTTAAACAATATTATATTGTGGAATAAACAGGCTTTGTGTAACTCTCTCCTATCCTTCATAGTCAACCATTTAATTTCTTTAGTTTGATCTCCACAGCTATTAAATTTTTTCATACCAAATATGAGACGCACGCAGGAGTTTTGCAATGTTTGTATTCTCTTACTATCCTTTATAGTAATACAAGCATCATAAAGTGTATCGCAGTAGTTTAAATGGGATAATACTAGAGATTCACATCGTAAGGCTTTGATCTTCTTATTCAGTACGTGGCGATTCATAAATATCATTTTTAAGTTACAATATGCATTTTGTAAGACCTTTGAAATTCAAATATTGTAGTTAAACCTTAAACCTTCATCCATGAGCAATCCTAAATTCCTGACGCGGGTAGATAACGGGATACGCGTGCCGTTAATATCTATGGATATTAAAGGCTTTACCCTTTCACATGCATATCTAGGACCAAATAAGATTGCACAAGATGTGTTAGGATTAACAAAGAGTGCTTCTGAGAAAAATTAAATACATTATTAAGGTCTTCTTTAATCTTGTCACAAGCTGTACGAACCTCTTTCTCATCAAACGTTAAATAAATCTGCAGATCGTCTGCGTATTTATGATAATTACAGAACATTAAACAAGAAAAAAGTCGCGAGGAATATATAAGAAATAGCAGAGGGCCTAAATTCGACCCCTGCGGTACACTTCTCCCGGAAACAAACCTTTTGTTTGACAATTTGTTATGCAATTGCACAATTTGCGACCGGTGCGATAAATATGATTTAAAAAAATGTAATTGTTGTGCAATCAAACCCAATATGTTTAAAGATAGCAAAAAGTACTTTGTGATTAATAGTGTCAAACGTAAAATAAATAGAAAATCGAATCAAAGAAAAACGTTAACGGGTTCCCGATACATTGAGACTGGCCAGCATGCGAGCCGTGTCATTTTCACGGTTTTTTACGAGGTTTTTTATCTTTCCAAAATTTCATTTCAGCCCTTTGGTAGCTCAAAATGACACTTTGCGCACGAAGAACCTGTAACTGTAACATGTAAACTGTAAACAAGAGGAAGCGCGTGACGTAAACGCCATATAAATTCTAGTTTTTAGTTTTTATACTAGCTACTGTAGCGCGTTCGCACCTCCAGATGCAGTATGGGGTCTTATGGACTAATTGCCTCTCTTACTAGTTTGCGTCATTCTTCGATAATACTATCCTTGTTTCTAACCGCGGTTTTGTCGTTCCACTAGCTTAGAGGCGTTGTGGGCGAAACCTTAAGTGGAACGCTTTTGAGTACGGTGTGACGTCACGCGTGAGTGAACAGTTTTCCAACATGGACGCCGTTGAGGAGATCGTAATGCGTAAAGGATACAAAGGGTACGTTCCACTTAACGCCCGCAACGACCACAACGCCCGGCTGCCGTTCCACATAACGACCGTGGTCGTTATGGTCGCAATCGCGACGTCAGATATGACGTCATTACTAGCGACCGCACCGAGCCCACGGCGCTCGCCTATCGTACCTGGGTCAGCGTGGGCGTTCTAATTTTATAACCTTACATTCTTGACAGGAGACATTTCTAGAGACATTTAACTGTCAGACACTGATTGTTTGAACACGCATGCGTTACAAATTTTTCGTTTTCGCTATGGAGAAAATATAATTACGTGTTTCAGAACGTAACCTTGTGGTGGACATTACACTATGGATGTTCCACATGCACAAACTGGTAAGTATATATGCTTATTCCTGAACGTTAAAGTTATTTGTTAAGGAAAATTCTGCTTTAACACAATTTTCTTTATTGTTGATCTTAGATTTGCAACTAGTTTGCTGCAAAGTGCTTTACCAGGGAATGCGAATGAGACTCATATAAATGGTAATGCAACGATTGATGAAAATGAGAATGCACGTTAGTTTTGAATGAAGAAGAGAAATGGTTTTCGAAGCAGCATTCCCAGAGAAATTCTGGGGAGAAGTGTTCATTATCATCGTATTAAGTTTGGCCGCAGCATTTATGATAGAAATTCAAAAGTCGTCTGCAATATTTTATTAACAAGAAGCAATATCTTGTGTAAAGCGAAGAAGTTTGTGTCAATAATTGGTACTGAAAAATAAAAAAATATTTACTAACTTAATGTGACTTTTGAATTCATAATCCACCCCACTTTGTATCCTTTAAGCATTACGATCTCTTCAATGCCGTCCATGTTGGAAAACTGTTCACTCACTCGTGACGTCACACCGTACTCAAAAGCGTTCCACTTAAAGTAGTTAGAGCGCGTTCGGCTGAAGTCAAGTGATGTACTCGGCCTACCTATTACTTACGGTAAACGTCCCCAAAAAAATGTTGTTATGAAGGAAACATAATTAGAAATACGGTATGAGTGGTATTTTGTACCTCAGTACAATGCAAACGTCTTACATGATTTTTAAAAAGGTATATACAGTAGTCAACTTGACTATATAGTCTCCCTACTTTTCGACCCTGTTTCAAACCTTTGCACACTAAATGTTGACGACACACCGCGACTAAATATTCACAGTTAAGCGGTAAATCCTAAACGAATATATTTCTTTTTAATCAAAACGTATGCAAGACTTATGTAAAAGCCGGGAAACTAAATAATTTGGCGTTTTACGTGAAGTCGGTGTAGTGGATTTGGTTTTTCGATGTTGGCGCCAGAGATCCCCAGCCGCTATTTTGATTTCGATCCGATCAGTGTGTCAACAAGACGTGTGCAGGCCTTGATAAATATCGCTGGTTTTGGTGTTCTTTCTGAAAGACACCATGCCTTTTGTGAAGAAAAGTGCCCAGCAGAAGAAGGAAAAGATTGTCCTAGCTCAGCTATATACTAGACCTAGTGGAAAAGTCATCAGATTGAAACGCGTACTGCATAGCGTGCCGCCGCGTCAGAGCAGACGCCGCTTCGGCGGTAAATATCTTCCTTATTTCATCATGAACATGTACTTTTCCGTGCAAATTTAGATTCGTCACAAAATTTCGCTTCTAATGAGACCCATCTCATTTAAGTCTTGATACAAAAACCTTCTCTAGCTCAGAAAAACTGAGTCTGTCCATAAGAGCCCATGTTAAAATACCCTGTCTTTACTGTCAAATATCTCAGAAACGGCACATAGGAACACTTTTTTCTTTTGACCATTGGAAAGTGCGTCTCTCAGAGAATAAGTGACCAAATTTTCACCAACTTCTTGTTACTTTTACCTAGGCGCTCTAACTACTTTAAGGTTTCGCCCACAACGCATCTAAGCTAGTGGAACGACAAAACCGCGGTCGCGGTCGTGATCGTTACGGGTAATTATTAATTACTAGTAATGACGTCATATCTGACGTCGCGATCGCAACCATAACGACCATGAACGACTATGGTCGTTATGTGGAACGGCTGCCGGGCGTCGTGGTCGTTGCGGGCGTTAAGTGGAACGTACCCATTGAAGTATTCAAACCTTAGACCATATAGTACATGGACTGCTATTAGCCCTATGCTTTCAATACAAAATGGGTGGTCACGGATAGAGGGCACTGTAGTCGTGGGTATGTGAATCTCAGGGTAAACTAAAGTCGTATGAACACCACTCGGATCGCGTAAAGAGTAGCTTTTATGGTAACCGCGTAGTACAGGAAGCTTTAAATACTCTTGATTATCTTCTATACGTCCACAAATGAGAATAGGTTTGCTTTTTTTTGCAATATCTAGGCGATTAATTAATTGACGTTTGTTAATTTATAGGTTGACAGCCTCAAATCGTGCTTCATCGGACAGACTCGTTTACCCTGAAACGCATATACCCAGGCGATGTCCTTGACCATATTTTAGTTACAATTAGCAGTCCATGTACTATATGGTCTAAGATTCAAACATTCATTGTGCTGTCAATGCTGTCATTGTCACGTTTGGCAAGCATGTACTGTTCATAAGCACCATACTGCATTTGGAGGTGCGAACGCGCTATAGCTGTACTCACATAATTTGCGCTATCTTGTTCGAATGATCAGGATTATGCTTTAATTACTGAAACGATAGTCGTCATAATATAATTTATCTAATCTGAATGGCCTGTATCTCAAAACGTGTAAAATTGACAATACAGTTGTCCCGTGCAGTGATTAGTAGAAACAGAGTATAATGGAAAAAGTACTGCTGAAACTATCCATAATTGCTGTACTTGTATGTATCAAGTGCAATTTTAAAAACCAATTCTGTAATAATATTTCCTTACATAGAATGGAGTTGCAACTCTAGCCCTGTTACCAGTCATACCGCACCATATACGATCATTAGGAGGATCACATTTTCTAATAGGATTAATGAATGCTTTGTTTGCTGGGATTCAAGTTTTAGCGGGACCATTAGTGGTACGTAGTGTAGTAGCAGTGGTGAAGTATTTTTATAACAAACCGCTATTTTCTTCGAAATCTCTGAACAAAATAAGAAGAAGAAATCTGGAGGTTCCCGACAAATACACACGTTAATAAAATCTGCACAACAAATAAACGACAGCTAACGCTATCTTGGAGGTTTCAGTGATAAGAGTTCATCTCTTCAAACAGACAAACGCACGGTACATAATTCATGTGTTAAGTAACTCATTTTCAAATTAAAAATGCAATAGATATTTGTGGTAGGATACCACAGCAGTTTATGTACCTACCATTTCATATTGGGGGATTGGTATATGTAAAGTTATGTAAGTTGCATAGGAGCAGGCGTTTGTGTAACCGTGTTAATGATAAGGCATACGAAATAATAATAAGGGTTGTTCTAACAGACCTTCAGCATTAATCCACTTTTAAAAATCTTGTGTAATTGCTTTTACGATCTACTAAACCTGAAATTTTACTCTTTATCCAATAAAACTTAATTTAAGGAGAAAACGCTTTATCATTGAATAAAAAATTAATCATCCAGTTAAATTGTATTTTTACCAGGAAAGTTGTGGGGTAGTTTTGATTTCTTTGATTATATATGTTTTTTGGGGTGCTGAATCCGAATCTGAGGTTTGCTAAGAAAATTTTATGACGCAACATTGAAAAAAATACAAAAAAAAGTTGAAAAAGATATTTTTTGGTAGTACAAGATGAGCATTGTACCCCAAATGGGGTGCTATGTTGTGTTTCTCTAATTTTTGTGTTTCCTAAATTTTTATTTTGTATGCCCCTTGTTGCTTATACTTGCACTTATCTTTACGAGTTCCAAATAAAAGATGGATCCATCATTAGGTACATGATCGCTATGTGCTCAATTCATAGACCAGTCGGTGCTTCCGCATTCGCCACCTCTCGAATTGCCACACAGATATTTTAATTGCAAATACGTGGCGTCTCTTTCCACCCCTCCATTTTTGGCATAATTTACAATTACTAATAGTCTAGGTTGACATCTAGCTAGAATATTGGATCATTAAAAAGTAATTATGAGTGAATGATACTTGTGGCTTTGGACGAGCGTCTCCAAAAAGTTTTTTTGGATTTCGAAAATAAGAAGATAGTGGTTTGGTTGTTAACGCATTTTTTTAAAATTTATTTGTAAAAAGGTAGCTATTGATCGCCTGGCTGGCTGGCTGGCAGCAAATGCTGGCCCGTAGAAGAACACTTTTAGAAAGACCAGAAATGTAAAGGGTGGCCCATTAATAATGGTCACAGGCCTTATCTATGGAAGTGTTAATTGCACAGCTTCGGGAAAAAGGAGCCAAGAGAAATAGCTGGAAATTATTTTCAAGTTTCTAACTTCGCCGTTAGAGGGCGTTCATGGTTAAGTAGAAAAATGACTTTTTTTCTAAAATATACCCAACAAACATGCATAAAAAATACATGCATAGCAATCTTGTATCAATTTTGCATCATTTTGATGCAGCACAAATTGCTTTAGCTCAAAATATGAGGGGTGGAGGAAGGGTAACATCTCTTTAAGGAATTCAATGTAACTTCGGATTAGGTTAACAGATTTTCACATAATAGGTCTTGTTGGAAAGTGCTCTCTTCGTGGAATCAGATTTTACATGAATAGTCTTTTTAGTAAATGTGATGAGTGGTAGGGGGCGCGATGTGACATTAACATAAACTTTGCAGTTTTTTTTGAAAATTTTAAATGGCGAACGATATAATTATTGTATGATGTTATCAAATAAGAAGAAAAAGTGAGAATATCAGTAAAAACCGCATTTTGATATCTGTTTTCTAAGCAGAGATATGACGAAAATATGAACATTCACAAATTTTAATTGCAATATTTATATTCATCCAATTTGGATTTGAAAGAATTGAACACACAAATGCGATAATTATGTCAAAGTGAATGAGGCGATGGCAGTTCAAAATTAACACTCAATCAACATCAACAAAAAAATTATTCAAACTTTAAATCAGAGAAATATGAATTATGTAAATAATAAAAAAAATAATAATTATAATTAACGTAAATGTTCAATGTCTGCCATCATTTTCGATACAAAGACGAGTTTCTGCCGTGTAGAGAGAACAGTTGCTTCAACTTCCGCCATGGGTATGAAATTACATTTCTAATTCTCGCCACTGTATCGTCCCTTGTAGTTGGCCTTGTTTCAAAGACGTCTTTTATCCTTTGCAACAAATAGAAGTCTAAGCAAGTTAGATCGAGTGACCTAGCTGGCCATGAAAAAATACTTCCTCTTTCTATCCATTTGGCAGGAAAACTCAAATTCAAACACTCTCGCTTATCAAGAAATGTGCCGGGCACCCATCGTGGTGATAATTCGCAGGATGATACAGACTGTGATAAACTGATAGTTTTTTACGTAGTACGGTAGTGTTTCTTTTGTTTCAAAGCCAACTTGAATGAGCATCAATATTGCAATTAAAATTTGTGAACGTTCGTATTTTTGCCATATCTCTGCCTAGAAAACAGATATCAAAATGCGGTTTTCACTGATATTCTCACTTTTTCATCTTATTTGATAATATCATATAATAATTATATCGTTCCATTTGAAATTTTCAAAAAAAACTGCAAAGTTTTTGTTAATGTCACATCGCGCCCTCTACCACTCATCACATTTACTAAAAAGACTATATTTATGTAAAATCTGATTCCACGAAGAGAGCTCTTTCCAACAAGACCTATTATCTGAAAATCCGTTAACCTAATCCGAAGCTACATTCAATTCCTTAAAGAGATGTTCCCCTTCCCACACCCATAATGTTTTATGAGCTAGAGCAATATGTGCACTTTAGTTTGGTTGCTCGCCATGCTTGGACGACGAATTCCAAGACCGTTGGATTGGTCGAGGAAGCCCGAATTCTTGGACCCCGCGATCTTCCGAACTTAATTGTTTAGATTTTCTCTTATGAGACCATCACAAAACCCTAGTCTACGATACTGCAATTGAAAATGTTGACCAATTAAGAGAACGCATTGTTGCATCTTGCGACATAATTCGGAACACTCTAGGAATTTTACTCCATGTTAGACAGTAAATGCGACGAAGAATTACTGTGTGCATTGAAGCATTTTTAATCAATGATTGAAGCTAACGGAGGACATTTCCAACATTTAATTTAACTGTGTATGATTTGTTTTTTAATTTTGGAATTATGAAGTTAACGGTTGGTTTTGTTTCTTGTTCTAACGTTTAAATAAATTTTGGTTAATTAGTAAAAAAAAATTTTTATTAAAAAAAATTTACCATGTTTTTAACATACCTAAAAGTTGATTTTTCGAAAACTTTAGAGTTTATGACCAAGAAAACCTTTTTTGTGTAGCGGTTCAGATGGCCTCAAAACCATTGGTACTTTTTCCAGTGGCATCGAAGTTGGAGAGAAAAACACCCACTATCTCTTCAAAATCTTCACCAATTATATGACCTTAACACAATTTTTTTTCGCACAAAACATAGCTTATTATGAGTAGACTGTTTTCAGTACGATAAACGGTTCCGGAGATATTCACAAAACACGAAATTTTTTTCAACGAGTCTCGAAAATTTTGCATTTTAGAGGGTAGGTTAATAGCAGAGCTGGGCAGAGCTTGAGGGCTTTGTGCTTGTAAAATGGCTTCAAGTCCTTTCAGGACTTTCAAGCCCTGAACTTTAAGCACTTTCTTGTGTATGTAATTAGGACTTGGTAATTGAATTACTAAACTTGTCCAAAGTGCTTGGGGCTTGATCACCAGAGATTTACCAATCTCGGAATTCTGGAACCATATTAGAAGATTCAAAGGTCCATGGCGCGGGAAGGCTATCGGGGAGCAATCTTGGATTGCCGATTTTTTAGAAAATCTTACTCCAGCATATGTGTCAACAGAACAAAGACCCTATCAATTTGATCGGTGCAACCATTTTCTATCTCGGCCTTTTTCAAAAACCGAACTACTACAGGCAATGAAAAAATCTAACAACACAGCGCCTGGAGAGGACGATATCACGTATTCGATGCTGCATCTCTTACCCATAACGGGGAAACAATTGCTACTGGAGTGTTTTAATTATATTTGGACTAAGGGGGATATGGTGGAAGAATTGAAGAAAATCGTTGTCGTGCCTATCCTTAAAGCAAATAAAGAGGCAGGTCGTGTGTCTTCATACAGACCGATCTCGCTTTTGTCGTGCATTACCAAAACGTACGAAAGAATGATTAAAAATCGGATGGAATGGTGGCTGGAACAAAGCCAGATTCTGCCAGATAAATTGTACGGGTTTCGCTTTGGCAGAGGAACGGTTGACGCACTCGCTGAACTGGTAACAGACATTCAAATATGTTTTAGTAAAAACGATTACCTGGGCGCAATATTTATGGATATTAAAGATGCCTACAATCAGGTTAACTTAGACCTCCTTGAAAGCAAAATGACCAAAATGGGTGTCCCAGATCAGGTTGCGAGGAATATTTGTGACCTCTTTAGGAATCGAGTAATATTCGTAAGAAGTAATAAGAACTCTTTAATTGGTCCCAGAATGACATCGATCGGGATCCCTCAGGGATCTACTCTTAGTCCCCTTTTGTTCAATATGTATTGTGTGGATCTCTACAGAATGTGGAGTCCTAATATCAACGCATGCCAATATGCGGACGATCTTTGCATTTATACCACAGATAAATCAACAAAACTCGTATTGCAGCAATTAAAAGCTAAATTCAAGATCATAAAAAGGTGGCTGTTTGATAATGGTTTCGATCTATCGGTGGATAAGCTCCAAACGATATTTTTTTCACGGCATCGAGATTTGCCCACAGGCTCGCTAAGATGGATGGGGGTTGAACTTAAAATAACTTCAGAAATCTCTTACCTTGGTATGATTCTCGATTCTAAATTAAGGTGGAGACCGCATATAGAGAAGTTGATAGGTAGATGTGAAAGGGGCATTAATCTGATTAGGATGATTTCCAGAGTTAATTGGGGTGCCGACATGCACTCTAACTTAAAGATCTACAAAACGTATGTTAGAAGTCTGCTTGACTATGGATGTATCTTGTATGGCTGTGCCTCGAACTCAAATTTAAAACGTCTGGACGCGGTATCTAATAAGGCACTACGTCTTTGCATGGGGGCAATGTGCTCTTCTCCAGGAGACGTAGTACAGGTGGAAGCACGGGAACCTCCACTGTCCATCAGAAGAAACTTCCTGGCTTCTAAATTCGTGTTGAAGTGCAAATCTCAGAATTCTAAGATTTTACCAAAATTATCGGAGTTGGCTGTGCAAGATTTGGTAAACCTGTATTGGCGGTTAAAAAATGCTCCCCCTTTTGCAACAGCATCTAGAAATCTGTCTGACATCGCTATCCTCCGTGAAAGCGCTATCAGTAAAGACATTAATTACACCGACTATATTTCGGAGATTCAAGTCACCTTCCCACCATATCAAGGTATTTCGTCTTTGGATAATCTTCTACACCAGTCAATTATTAGAACACACCAACACGCTCTCTTTATTTACACGGACGGTTCAAAGGGTGAGAATGGCTGCGGTTGTGCTTACCTTATACAACCCTCAGGACAACAGAACGTATTTAAAGTTGAATGGGAACGCATCTATTTTCACGGCGGAGGCAACAGCCATTGCCTATGCGTTAAGAGAAATTCATGTGGTAGTCACGAAAAAGCTTGTTGTGATGAGCGACTCCCTTAGTGTACTAAAAGCTTTGGACAACAAAACTAATTTTTACAGTACCAACCCGTATATCCTAGATATACTCACGAATGTGGCCCGCCTCCGTAAAGAAGGTATTGAAATTTATTTTTATTGGATTAAAGCTCACATTGGGATAAGCCACAACGAAACAGTGGACAAATTGGCGAAAGGAGCTGTGGAGTCGGGAATCATTTTAAACATCCCGCAGTCCAAACAGGATGAAACGGCATTCATGAAGCAGCAAATTCTTCGAACGCAATGGGAAGCCGAGTGGAGAGAGCGATGCCTTAGAAGACCCACGCAGTATACCTACCCGTATAATGCCCTCAATAACAATCAATCCGTGTTACTATAATTACAAATCCAATAGATTTTATCAATCAAGCATAGTCAGGCTAAAAACAGCGCACGGTAGATTTCCAGCACATTTGCACAGAATAAATTTGATTCCCTCGGCACAGTGCACGTTTTGTAATTATGAGGTAGCAGGTTTGAATCATTTAGTTCTCGCCTGTCCGCAGAATACAAATTACACGAATATCATGATGGAAGGCGTACTCAAGCTGGGGTTGACACACCCTCTCGATGTACCAACAATTCTAAGTACCAACGATAAGGGAGTTTATGACATTTTAGTCCGTTTTGTAGCTGCAAGTAAACTACCGTTGTAATTGTAACCCGTATTATGTCATCCTTATGTGCTACCAAGTACCAACCTTCCGTGGCCTACCTATGTTTTGTGTGAAGTCGCTTTGATCGGCCCCAAAGCGTGAAACGTATAAATCCTTGTTTAGTCCTCTGGTTTCTCTAATGTAGGCTAAAATGGGCAAGATCCCCAAAGCCTTAATAAAAAAAAAAAAAAAAAAAAAAAAACTTCAAGGAAAAGTGCTTCAAGCCCCTTTTCCTCTACAAGTCCTTTTCAAAAGTACTTTGTGCTTGTAAAAGTGGTTTCAAGCTCTTTCAGGGCTTCCAAGGACTGTGCTTGTCTAAATTACAATTTTATTCAAGCACTTTAATCACATATTATGAACATTGTGTGGTACGAAAAATTACCTCTTAGCCCAGCTCTGGTTAATAGAAACTTTTTTTTTCAAATTTTTGGACCAGCTATCACATGTTGAAGTCCTGCGTATATATTATGAAACACCCAACAAAGCAAGTCTCTGCCCAACAAAGGATTGACGTCGAGTTGTCTTTGGAAATTCACCTTAAATATGATTTCTCATGTAAACAAAAATTCCAAAGGTGCCTGGACAGCAACTCTTTTTTGATCGCATGGTATTTGGAGTCTTTGAACGCAACATTAATTATACTGTAGGGAACATTCCAGTAATTTCTATCGACAGCGAGGCGCCATGAAAGATGAGTCCTCGTCCTCGACGATAAGTAACGAAGGCGGATGTCACGTAATTATTCCTAGAAATATATATTACGTGTTTCTGTGATAATATTCTGAAACGATTCTGAGAACTCGAAACCATTTTAAGAACATTCTAGAAAGAATGTTGTATACTATACATATAATATAAGCAAATTGAATTGTGTTTCGAATTCAGTTCTGAGTCCAGACTTCGATAAGTTCTTGTTAAGAAACGAAAGCCGGGTTCCAAGCTGACAACAATCAATGGAAGCTAAAATGGAAGCCGTTCAACAAACCATGGAAATTTAATTTGAAGCTGGTCAACAATCAATGGAGGTTAAAATCGAACCTGGTCAGGCTGAAATGAAAGCCGGCCGACAAGCCATGGAAGCTACATAAAATGGATTCAAAATTAGATACAGACAGATACAGTGCCCAAAATTATATACAGACTGTCCAAGATAAAATCGAGGATAAGATTCATACGGTAGAAAATGAAATTGATGAACTACGAAAGCGATTTATGATCTTGACCGAAGAACGCGAAAAGAGTGAAGTGTCATCTGGGATAACACATAAGATCTACCTGCCGTTCCATAATCTTTCCGCAAAAAATCCGCCGAAACGTGTGAGAGTATTGGTACGACGAAAGTTTGAGTTAAGCCACCGACATTCGATAAAAAATCGCCGTAGTCCATCTAATTGAGGCTGTTCGAGGCCGCCGCAGATCCAAATAACTGGACAGTAGAAGGAGAAGGAGAAGGCAACTTTCTTGGTAGTAGTTTTGCGTACGGTTCCAGAACACCGGCAAAAGGCAACTGACTAAATTACAAATTTATACAGAACTCATCTGTAGTTTATTTAACCATCAAATGGAGTCATTGACCTTGAATGATCTTGAAAGTGGAACTTTACACTGCAAAAATTAGACCATTGAATTAACCATAACACCACAAATCCTTGACATCTGATGACCTAGAAATGAAATACGAGTATGACACCACAAAAATGGATGGCGTTGAACTTTTGATAACGTTAAAAAGTCAATTTGACACCAAAAACTGGGCCCATTGTCTTTCGTGGACCTTAAAAATGAAATATGAGACCGCAAAAATGGAGGCAGTGACCTTGAGAATGAAACAAGATACGACAAACATGAGGTCATTCAACTTTGTGACCTTGAAAATAAAATGAGGCATTGAACATTATGTTGTATATGTTGTCTGTGGTACCATGTAGGTTCATAGCTCGTAGCACCATTGAATAAAAATAGCGATTTTATTCAATGGTAGCACCAATTTCTCGAAATCTTTTACAAGCGGCACTATGTTCTCTAAGAGCCTAGTTTTTTTATGTAAAGCCAAGTTACAAAGTAAATTCTCCTACAACTATGACATTTCCATGATGCCATTTACCTTTTTTGTTACCGTTTTGTAGATTAGAGAACAATTCTTAGCATAACTTTATTTACTTTATAAAATAATAAAGTAAGATTTAGGACCACAGCTATTATAAATCGTGCCTAACTAACACGAATACATATTTCCGTTAAGGCCAATTGACATTATCCGTCAGATCACGGTCCGGTCAATTATTGTACCGTGTATTTCTATGAACATGTTCTCACCGTGACCTGACCGTCAAATGTGAATATTCCTATTGAAATAGCATGTTACAATATTTTGAGCAGAGCGTCACCTGAGCTATAGTATGAATTGGCCTTTAATTGTTTTCGTTCCACGCAGCCGTTACATCACGTAAACAACATGTAAACAAGAATTCCAAAGGTGACTCGACAGCAACTCATTTTTGATCACATAGTAGGCAGTATTAAACCTCGAATTCATCAATTTACTTTTAGGGAAGCTGGAGTGACCTAAGGGGACGAAAAGTTGTATGGACGACGACTTACTTAGTAGCAGTAGCCTGCTGTTTCATAATGGGTTTAACAAGCTCTCTGTATTTGATATTTCTAGCCAACATATTAATAGGTAGGTAAGAAGTATATGCAAAATCGAAAGTATGCCTTTGTGTTTTATTAGGTACATTTGAGCATACCCAGATTTTAGGCAAGGCAGTAGTTGGGGATATATTGCCAAAAGATAGACTCACCGAAGCGTATGGAACTATGGGCGCAGTTGGAACTTTAGGGATAATTTTTGGACCAATTTTAGGAGGGCATTTAATTGAAAGAGAAAATGGTTTCTTTTATGTTTGCACATTCGCTTCAATCGTCCATTTTGCTGCCATCGGTGATTATATTAAAGCTTATATTAAGGTATTTTAGAAAAAAAATTTTAGGTTTAATGCAAACCTTGGAAGAAAAACCTCTTAAAACCTCTACCTTTAATTTCCAAACGGAAGTTACTAAAATATTTAGAGATTTGGGTAGTGTAAACTGGAGGGAATTTTGGGAACCCTTTTTCCTTAGATTTGTTGTCAGCTTTGCTATAACGGTCGTGTTCACGAGTCAACTGGTATACATTGGGGCACGTTACGGTCTGTCACAAAAGGGGGCCGGCTATTACGTGGCATTTGTTGGACTTCTTGGAATTATTTCAGTTATCTTAATTGGATGGATCAAAAAAGTGTTCTATTCTACTAAGGAAAAACAGGCGGACTCTAGATTGCAGTTACATTTGTTCGCGACTTATACAATTGGTCTAATGAGTATGGCAACTGCGTCCACATTTGAAATGGTGCTGATAGCCACCATCCCAGTTGCCTTCGCATGCTCTGGTTTAATGATAATAACAATGGAAGGAATAGTACAAAAATCTACGGACAGTGATCGAGGGATATTAACCGGCGCATCGGAAAGTGTTATGGGTATCGGAAGATGTGTTGCTCCGCTAGTATCAGGAATTATTGCAGAGTTCTTAAGTGAAAAATTAGTTATTTCTATTCCAATATTTTTCTCTATTTTGGGAACCCTCTTGTGCTTAAAAATCACACGTCAAGATAGTCGCGTTGACAAAATCGATTAATCATCCTTAACCAGTGCGATTGTGTATTTAGCCTTGGTATCCCTGAAAAGTGTGCTTCACGAATATTCTCCTTGAAAGTTTGATACCTATATTGTATAATGTTTCGTATATTCAATACTTGATTCATAATGTTTTGTATTTACTTTTTGGCAATTTGTCAGACAATTCTTACCTATAATTTAATTTGAAATCTTGTGTACTTGTGTATGATTCAAATCTTAAGGATGATATCTCAACCGAACATGTTTCGTTTTTTTTAGTAATTGTTGATTGAGATGTATGTTCATACAGAAAATGCGCCCTTTCATATGAACACAGGGTCATCTCAGGTCCACTTCGGATCTTTTAGTTATAATTTTGAAATGAATTGGTGTATGATTTAGATTTAGGTGATTGGGTACAATTAAATAACATCACTGTATTTTAGTTTTTTTATTTTGAACGTTAAATTTGACTATTCCTTATATATGAGAATCAATCGAGATTTAATATAAAACCAAGCCAAATCAAATTCACGGAACGGTTATTTATTTAATAAGCACCAAATTCAAATCTGCATCCTTTTTGCCGACAGGAGTTTGTTTATCCTGTTTTTCGGTCAGTCAGAAACACCAAGATTGGTACACGGATCACCAACGGTTTGTCAAATCGTCGGGATTCTCATCTAAACGATTTTTAAATATTAATTTAATTTAATGTGAAGTGTAGCTTATTTAGGGCTGTAAATAATATGCCTAGGCAAAATGATCCACAATCGTCAGCGTACTAGGAACACTGAATATTACACGGGACGAAATAGCTTTTACCAACAATATAATTTTACTACATTAAAACCGTGTTATTGGTTCTGACACCCTCACTTTGCAACAACAACGAAACCATATACCTACCCTACAATACATACACTCACACTCACACAGTTTCCTTTAAAAGCTTGCTATAAATTGAAAGTACAATGGTGATAACTTTGTTGCTACGGTATTTTGTGGGTGCTTTAAGAATGTGTCTTTTAACAGTGTGTGATGCGATGCGATATGTGCGGGTGTTCAACACACCTGCGTTGTACATGCGGAAATATACCTACATATCATTCGGGTAGGAGGAATACAAATAGCTTGGTTACATCCAGAAAGTACACCTTTACATTTTGTAGTTTTTTGTCTTATCACTTGAGATTTACCAACTCCGTAGTACAAAAAACCCAGAAAAAAGACGCTTTCATAAAGAATCAAGTACGAAAAATCTGGAATAATACAGTTCCGTGGTAGCAGCGCATTCTTCGATATCGTGCTGCGTGCGGAGGCCACCCGCTATGCCTGACCGCCCTATAGATAAAAATCTACGCTTTATAACAATGTAAGCTTCAGTGTCACTAACAGTAAGTCTATCCGGAAATAATTAAACGTAAAAAGTACACTCCCATTTAATTATCGGTCACATTTGACACCGTCTACAACATAATCGTAGAAGAATAAATCTCAAAGATCAATACAAAATGTACATTTAGTTTTTTAATGATTATTGACACTGAAAGGCGCAATAGTTTAATTGGATTGCTTGTAGTTCATTGTATTGGAAAGATAGTTACATGAAATTAATATTTTCTGGCCACAAGTAAAATGTTATGGCAAATAGGTAGCGTACCATGTTGAAAAAAAACTTTTCGGGCAGGGTATAGTAACATAGTGGAACGTAGTTTGTAAATGTCTAATGTTTAGGCTTCGGAAGTAGATCAATGGAATTCTGGAGGATAGTATATTCCCACCAAAACCGATTCGGAGATTCGCCATATTATTTAAATCTATACTCTATTTTTTAACTAGGAAGACAGATTTAGGTAAAAGTTCCCGCAAACAATTTTAGCTATTGGTTCGGGCCGCGCCCGTTTTACACCCAGCTAAAATTGATGTTGATATGATTAACTGTCAAATTTATTCGTGATTCGTGTCCTCACTGTTCTTTCTGAGTGTTTGTGTGAAGTCTATGTGCCTAAATTTTAATTAAAAAAACAGTTCTTTTGAGTACACTAATCTTGATACTTCGCATACTTGCATTAGTGATGAATGCAAACCCCCAGCACTAGTAAAGTAAGTCAAGTTTGTCTATTACAGAATCATATTTCATCATACATTTTACAAGTTAAATTGAATTGCTGTAACAGTGTTTACACTTTTTACTATGTTAGAACGATGTGAAAAAACGATTAAAAAATTTAAAAAGATACATGCATATTCCCTATTGTTCACTTGGTTTTAGTGAACTTTCTGGACACAGTGACTAACTAAATGGCTTATACATAGGTACAGCAGTGAACTGTGCTGTTTGATAATATATGAGTATAATTCCATTGTTCTGAATTTGTTCAATAACATTTGTTGTAAATTGTAATGTGGTTTGTGTACTAGTACCTACAACTGACAAAACATTTAAAACTACAATTCATAATAAGTTTGAAAGGCAACAAAATGTATGCAGGACCGTTATCTATCATCGAGTCTATCATCAATTTCAATTTGTTACCTCTTTATTATAAATTGCTTTTAAAAGTATGAATGTATGATGTATGCATATTCCACAATATAAAAGAAAAGGAGGAACTCGAGTTCCTAATCTACTACAAAGGCATACATTCTGTCCAAATGTGAAAGAAATTCAACTGTAACCGGCTGGTTACTTTTCAACTCTTCCTACCGTTTCTTTTTCAAACTATTTTATTTAGGGGTGGTTCTTCTTACATAAAATAATTGTTGTTGGGCGCCGGCTAGCTTCAGTCGATGGTCCTTTTCTGACCTCGAGGAAATGGGCAAGGATGAAGGATGAGGATGAATAAAAATCAATAGTCTTTATTAACACCTATCACGTTCTTTTTCTCTGAGAAAATCGCCTTTTTGCTGTAAATAGCACAATGGGGGTTGAGGCGGTACGTTCCTGTAAAAGTAGGGTTAACTCATTCATTCACAAAAATTCACTGCATAGAAAGGAAAATCTGTCTTTATTACGCTAGTCAAAAATCAAAATATTTACTCTAAAACCGCCGAGTATGTACAGAAAGAAACTTAATTCTTGTTTCATAAATTAGTATACATACAATTAGATCGAAAATCAAAACAAACTGCTGTAAATGTGTGTAGTAACGCCCGAGTCGTTAAAATGGAAGCAATCAGTGCTCACAAGCACTTATTTGAATGCAACCCTAGTAGGTGATTAAATCGCCTTTACTATAACACAAATTCAAACGACAATGCAAGAGTCTACGACGGGGCGAACAACAAAGACCAGACAATAAACTACAACGCAATAATGTTTACTGGTTTATAAATACCTTGAACTTCTATTGTTAGTGTGCACTAGGATTCGGAGTGCAGTCTTGGTCTCGCTCCGATCGATGTTGAAATCAAATGAACTCAGGACCGACTACTGCAAGCTGCTATTCGAATTTCGGCCAATCTCAGACAGGCAGATTTCAACGCGACTTTTTCGGCACCCTCCAAGTAGACTGTGCACGGACCGCGCGTAGAACAGAAAATGTGTTACGACGACTAGGAGAGGGGTTGCAACTTCCACCCCACCATCCACTAGCGCCCTATTGGCCGCGTCGCCAGACGCCTCTACCGGAAATCGTTTATAAGCAGCGCACCGACAGGGGAACTTCACTTGTGCCTGGGCAAGCCTACCTTACCCTATACAAGCGACTGAGGCTGGTCGCTTGGGCTCAAGTACCGTCTCCGCACGCCATCACTTCCCGGCTTGACCGTAGTCAAGTCCGGCGCCATCCCACGTGCCAGAAGCGATCTTATATATGTACATATAGCCTCTGTATTATTTGTAAATATTGTGTAATATACGTTTTCAACCTCCGTTTGCCACTTACGTTACCCCGCCCGGTAACAATTGGCGCCCATACGTGTGAGTCAACCAGCAGCATCGCGCTCTGAGGATCTACGCCCACGCTCCCGCGACAGCCGACGCGCAACACCATGAATACGAGGAGCAGGAACACCCCGACGTCCAACTCCGGCGCCGACGAAGGTATCGACACTCAAACAACGGAGATGACCCCGGCAATCAACCCCGGTCTGGACCCGGCAACCCCGTCCAGTGGCGCCCAACACTCTCAACACACCCTCGACATGCTAAAGGCGCTGACCGACGCCCTCCAGAACGCGCAGATAACCGCATCACCGGACCTACCGACCTTCAGCGGCGACCACCTGGAGGACCCAACAGTCTTCTTCAGCACGCTCGAGCAGACAATCCAAACCACCGACCCGGCGGAAAAGTTAAAAACAGCAGCAGCACAACTAAAAGGGGAGGCTGCGAAATGGTGGAACAGTTACGAGGCATTTTCACCGACATACAACGACCTAAAGAACTACACCCGCGAAAAATACGACAGCAGCAAGATTCGCGGGAAGATGCAATCAGAATTCTTCGGCCGAGAACAAGGAGCAGAGTCGCCGCAGCAATTCCTCCAGAGGAAGGCACAGCTAGCAAAACGGCTGAAGATCCCGATCGGCGAGCACCTCGAGCTACTGAGAGACCTGCTGCACCCACGCATTAGAGTAGCCTTTTTAACCACAACACCCACTTCACTCCTCGACTTGGTGCGTCACGCCGAGGAAATCGAAAACTGCAACAAAGCGCTACCTCGAAACAACCAACCCAGACCATCGCCACCAACCCCCGCCGACAGACCTCCCAACACACCAAAGTGCCACCACTGCCCGGAATATCACTTCCACCGAGACTGCCCAGTACTGACCCGCCGCCGAGACCAGGGAAACGGGGCAGCGGTCGGGAACAATGCCCGGCCGTCCACCTAATCCAGACTGCGACCCGACCCAACCTACCAACGCTGGCAGTCAAGGTACGCGGAAAAAGCGTAAGAGCTCTCCTCGACTCCGGATCATCCCATAACTTCATCCAGAAGGAGCTCGCGTGGAAAATCCACCATAGCAACCACCAAACAGCCGGCCTAGCGAACCCCCGCCATCAGCTGGAAGTCATCGGCACATCCAGAGTCGAGTACACGCTCAACGACAAGCAAGAATCGGACGACTTCCTGGTGACACCAAACCTTGTCGTGCCCATGATCTTGGGACAGAAGTGGCTCCAAGAACATCGAGCGGTGCTGGATTACGAGAGAGCGTGCATCCACTGGGGAACCCATACAAGGCAGACAACACACTGGGACCAAGCTCCGAACCGCGGCCCAACAACGAGCGACTCCATAAACTTCGCCGGAGTCAAGCACGGGTTCCAACCACCACTCGATCGACGCCTGGCCACACTGCTGGAAACTTTCGGTAGCACACTGGCCGATCCTGCAACGCCCACAACAACAGCATCCACCACACATCGCATCCGAGTCACCAAAACAACGCCCTTCCGACTTCCGCCATATCGACATTCGCCAAACAAAAAGAAGGTCATCGCGGATGAAGTGGAAGCTATGTTAGCAGCGCAGGTGATCGAGCCCAGCACGTCCGAATATTGCTCGCCCATCGTCATAATTCAGAAAAAAGACGGCCGCCCGAGATTCTGCATCGACTACCGTCGTCTAAACGCCATCACAAAAGACGAGAGCACCAACCTGCCAGTCATACAGGAGACCCTCCGAGACCTGGGGACGGCCAAAGTTTTTTCCAGCCTGGATCTCAAATCAGGCTACTGGCAGGTGCCGCTAGAGACGGAATCCCGACATCTCACCGCGTTTTCAACCCCTGATGGAGCGAGTTATCAATTCAAAGTAATGCCGTTCGGGCTCAAGAATGCACCTGCTACGTTCCAGAAGCTAATGACCCAGGACGTTCTCGCCGGGTATTTACGGAAATTCGTCATGGTATACCTGGATGACATAATAATCTACTCAGACTCCTGGGACGAGCACCTCAAACATCTACACCTCGTGCTGGAACGACTGCAACGCCACAAACTCCGCTTGTCCCTCGAAAAGTGTCGCTTCGGGGTGCAAACGATCCAATACCTGGGCCACAACATCACGGCGAACGGGAACCGCCCGTGCCAGGAACACATCGAAGCAATCCGGACCGCAGACCGGCCCACCTCGAGGAAGAAGCTAAGAAGTTTTCTAGGATTGACCAACTGGCTACGAGAGTACGTGCCCCGGTGTGCCGAATTACAAGCACCGTTGGATAACTTACTAACAAAGAACACCCCTTTCCGATGGACAGCGGCAGCCGACGTCGCCTTTAGCCAGTTAAAAGCAGCACTTAGCAAACCACTCCAACTCAGCCGTCCGGACTTCGCCACTCCATTCGTGCTGCAAACCGACGCCAGCGAAAACGGGATTGCGGCCGTACTCTTTCAAGAACCCCACCCCGGAGAGAAAAAAATTATCAGCTACGCCAGTGCCAAACTTAACCACGCGCAGAGACGCTACCATATCAACGAACAGGAGTGCTTGGCAGTAGTGTGGGCCATTAAACGATACCGGCCATATCTGGAAGATAGACGTTTTACGTTGAAGACAGACAGCCGCGCTCTCCTGTGGCTGGATCGCACAAAAGACGAAAAGAGCAAGCTAACTCGTTGGGCATTACGGCTCCAAGAATTTACATTTGATGTGGTCCACTGTCCGGGGAAAGAAAACGAGCTTCCAGACCACCTGTCCCGCCACCCATCAGCAGAAGAAGCCGAAGAAGCCACGGCAGAAGACGTAAACCGCATGCTGCCACCTACGACCACACACGAGTCCAAACAAACCAACAGCACCCCGGTAATCGCGGCAGTGGAAGTGGCCAATTTGGCGGACCATGTGAAGGAGTGCCAAAAGACAAACGAAAACGCCATCGTTCTGGTACGCACCTGGCACAGAATACAGCAGGAAGGACCAGCGACACCAGCACAAGCAAGGTTCAACCGGGATTACACGGTGGACAACGGTTACCTCTACCGCAAAGCACCCCAAGGGAACCTACTCGTAGTCCCCTGCAGCCTTCAACCAGCGGTACTAGAAGCGTACCACAACGCAGCCACAGCTGGACACCCAGGAGCCGAAGAAACGGAACGGGCCATAATGACACATTACCATTGGGCGAAACTGGGAGACACGGTGCGGAATTATGTACGAGCATGTTGGATTTGCGCGGCAGTCAAAAGAGGCCCGGTCCAGGACGCCACCGTACGCCCACGCAAACCCACACGACCCTGGGAAGCGGTTTCCGTAGACTTGATGGGCCCCTACGACGCCACACCTACAGGCTACCGCCAGATAGTCGTGATCACGGACCTCTTCAGCATGTGGGTGGAGGCATTTCCAGTAAAGGAAGCAGTCGCTCCAACAGTGGTCAGAATCCTGGAACACGAGGTATTCGCACGCTATGGTTTCCCGAGAGCGATCATCTCAGACAACGGACCGCAATTCACATCAGTGACATGGGACGCGGCACTTCGGAAGTGGGGAGCAATGCACTGGACGACGCCCATATGGCACCCGCAGGCGAACCCCGTCGAACGCCGGAACCAAGAAATCAAAAAGGGCCTCCGCACTCATCTGGTGGGACAAAGCCCCAGCGCCTGGGCGGCCGTACTACCCATTGTCATGTTCACGTTACGTACGAGGAGAAACGCCGCTACTGGACTCACGCCGAGCCACGCGCTGCTAGGCTACGACCTACCCAGGCCAGGAGAGTGGAAAGCCAGGGATCGACCACCTCCACCGACAGGAGAAGCCCGAGAGGAGGTCGTACAGACGGTGCACAGGAACCAGGCACGATCCCGCAGCCGGTACGCGAACTACGGGCCAGCCCGCACCCAGTACCAAGTAGGCGACGGAGTGATGGAAAGATCCAGGGACCAACACTCCGGGAACTTTCACATGAAGTACACAGGTCCCTACACCATCGAAGCGCTGGCGGGCACAAACGCGTACTGGATAAGGCGAGGAAACGAACTGGTAAAGGTGCACGTACACGATCTACGCCCTGCACCCAACCAACCCACCCCGGCACCAGTACCGGAACTTCCGCCAAGAATCATTTCACCGACGCCACCACGGAACCAACGACAACCCCGTCACCGCCGTTTGCTACAGCGCCTGCACCCCGCCGTCGCAACCCCTTTACAGGGGGGGGATACTGTTACGACGACTAGGAGAGGGGTTGCAACTTCCACCCCACCATCCACTAGCGCCCTATTGGCCGCGTCGCCAGACGCCTCTACCGGAAATCGTTTATAAGCAGCGCACCGACAGGGGAACTTCACTTGTGCCTGGGCAAGCCTACCTTACCCTACACAAGCGACTGAGGCTGGTCGCTTGGGCTCAAGTACCGTCTCCGCACGCCATCACTTCCCGGCTTGACCGTAGTCAAGTCCGGCGCCATCCCACGTGCCAGAAGCGATCTTATATATGTACATATAGCCTCTGTATTATTTGTAAATATTGTGTAATATACGTTTTCAACCTCCGTTTGCCACTTACGTTACCCCGCCCGGTAACAAATGGAACTGTTCTTCGGAAATCTCGCAATCCTCCAGACTTTCTCTGAAGTGCCGTGAAGAATCGTCTTCGCTTTCGATGTAGTGACTGGATGGAGATGTTCTCGCTCGGTTCTTTGTTTCTATTTTTCTTAAAATATCGCCTCGATTCGCTTATTACAATACTACGCGCTTATGGTGTTGCTCCGTGAAAAGACGGCGAGCAACTCTCTCCTGGTACTGGACATTTCCGTATTTATACTCTCGTAGTGTTTATCCCGTGGCCCCATCTCTGCTTTACGCGCACAATCCACTTACGTTTATAGACTGATCATGCGTGAATAATTTGTTAATTTGACAGTGGTAGCGAGTATACGGATTCAAATCGTTCTACTAGCTCTAAATAAATTATTTACAATGACTCGGACTTTGACCTTAGCGTGAATACTCGATATTTATATGCAGTTTTTTTCCTAATTTACTTTATTTACATAGTATGAACTAAATTCTATTTACACCGCGATCATTACTTAAATCTAATTTTCTTTCTGATTCATAGCGGCCATATTTAAAATCCACATTCAGATACGATGAACTGAAATAAATTCCTTTTAATGCAATAATCTCATACATCGACTTTCTTACTTGGGAGTCATGATTATATTTAGACATTTTAATTAGGTACGTAAAAATGAACTTTAAATATCCTGAACAGAAATACTTTGAAGTATAAAATGAGTCTATTAATTTTACCACTAGATTCTATTGGGGTTGTTCGGAAAGTCATTTCGTTTTGTGTGGTGAAAATGAAAGACGAATTTTTTAAAGTGTATAAACATTTTATTAAATTATATATTCTCCATTTTGGTCCAATACCTTTTGTCATCTTTCGGGCAGGACATTGATTCCACGCTCATAAAACTTCTGGTCTTTGCAAGCAAAATACTGGTCCAAGTGAAATTTGACGTCTTGATTTGAGGTGAAGGTCTTCCCGTCCAAAAATTTTGCAGAGACCGGAACAAGTAATAGTCTGAAGGTGCCAAATCTGGAGAATATGGTGGGTGTGGTAGTACATCCCATTCAAGCTGTAAAAGCTGTTGGCGGGTTACCAAACTTGTGTGAGGTCTCGCATTATCGTGGTGGAACACTACACGTTTTCTATTGACCAATTCTGGCCTTTTCTGTTTAAGTGAATCGTTCAATTTGTCCAGTTGACCACAGTACACTTCAGAATTAATCGTGGTATTGTCCGGTAGAAGCCCAAAAAAAACTATCCCTTTGAAATATCACCAAACAGATAGCATAACCTTTTTTTGGCGAATATCGGCCTTCGCAGTGGTTTGAGCTGGTTCACCTTTTTTACTCCATGATCTCTTCCGCTTAAAATTTTTGTAAACAACCCATTTCTCGTCGCCAGTAGTGATACGCTTCAAAAATGGATCATTTTCTTGACGTTTGAGAAGCAAATCACAGTCGTTAATGCGCCGAAGCAAATTTCTCTCTGTAAGAACATGTGGAACCCATATATTAAGTTTTGAAATAAAACCAAGACGTTTCACGTGATGATGAACGGTCGAATTCGATAAATGTAACCTCTCAGCAATCTCACGAGTTGTTATTTGACTGTTTGCATCTACCAATGCCTTTATTTCGTCTCCATCGGCTTCAACGGGTCTTCCAGAACGTGGTGCATCTTCAAGATCGAAATTGCCGGAACGAAATTTTGCAAACCAATTTTGGCATTGTCGTTCGGTCAGTACATCTTCTCCATACACATCGCATCATTTCCGCCTTGCCTGAACTGCATTTTACCTTTTCGATAGTAAAAAAGTAAAATATGCCGAAAATGCTGATTTCGATTTTCCATCTTTGATAGGGCACCAAACAAAAACTATTAGTCCAGTCAAATAAGAAAAAATAAAAACATTAATCGGTAAAGATCTGAAATTTTGGTACACATGTTCATTAGTGTTCCCCATTGGACATACTAAAAGTCCCCGTCAAAATCTGTTGCGCTCGAGGCGCCATCCTGGAAAAAAGGAGCACTTTTTCAGTTTCTTGCCTATATATCGGCAACAATTATTGATACGGAAAAATAGTTCAGATAAAAAATATAGTTTATTAAATTGCCCATAAAAAAGCATATTAACATTTTTCTGTATGCCCAATACTTTAGCTATAATCCGACATCGAATAGGGAATCAAGTATCCTGAGCTCTCGAAACAGTCGCGCAGATATTTTTTTACAACTTTTTACAAATCATTAAAAATTCATTGAAAATTCTACCAGTATTTCTTATATATGCGAAGTCGTCGCACTCAAGCTTGGTATGAGACACGTTTAGTAAGGTTTCTCATAAAACTCTCTCTCAATAGAACTTTCATCTTCAATGTGAGCACTGAGTGTCCGAACAGGGTCAAGGTCATTCTGAAGGTCTGATAACGATGTCGGTTTTAATATCTCTCACTAGCAGGCACGTTATACTTATGCAGATAAGGGCGTTCTTCAGCTTCAGAAATCATTTCGTTGCTCCAACACTTTTACACATTTTCGCTTACCTTTTTGAAAAAAACATGATGTATCATCAAACATTATGTCATTGGTAGAATGCTTTATCGCACGACGATTCTGTTCATTTTTTGGCTCTATTACAGCTATCGATGTAGTCATAAAAAAGACGGCCTCCTATAATATTACGATACGGGGCCTAAACGCGTTCTGACGTATTCAACGTGAAATTACAGCTAAAGTACTGGAGATACAAAAAAAATGTAAATACTCTTTTTTATAGGGAATTTAGTAAACTATATTTTTCATGTAAACTATTTCTTCGTGTCAGTAATAATTGCCGAGACATGGGCAAAAAACTGGAAAAGTGTACCGTTTTTCCAAGATGGCGTCTCGAGCGCAACAGATTTTGACAGGGACTTTTAATATGTTCAATAGAAAGTCCCAATAAATGTGTATACCAAAATTCAGATCTTTACCAATTAATGTTTTTATTTGTCCAAAATTGCGCTAATTTGACTGGACTATATGGCAAAGAATCAAACAAAACTCTTACCATACAAGCATTACTATGTCAGCTGTCAAAATATTTAATGTTTATGCGGCTTAAGTGTAAAATTGGCTGTGAAACAATACAATTAGGTTCTCTGTTGAAGAAAAACGAAATTACTTTCCGAACAACCCGATAGTAATATTTTCAGTGTGAATCAGACTTTTATATATGCAAAGGTGACTTTTTCTAACAATCCATAATTACAGGCCTCCGCCGTGCCGATTTCAGGATATGCTTAATCCAAAACCGAGGGCAAATTGTACGGAGCAAACGTCAATTAGTATTGTAAATATTAAAAACGCGTTTCTTTAATTGTTTATCGGGATCTGCACCGACAGAGGTAGACGTACGAGGCGTTTCCGTGGCCAATCGGTGCCGAGTACTGCCATGCGTTCGCTCGTAATAAATCGAAAACAGCTCAGTCAAGGCCTTTCAAACAATATAAAAATAGTACCATATTTAATATAAAAAAGTTACTAAATTATTTTACCTCATCTGAAAAGAAAATTAATAATAATAATAATAATAATAATAATAATAATAAAAACAACAAAATCCCTGCAAAATTGCTTTACTGACAACCCCCTACAAAGAACAGTTATTAAACAATGGGACAAGTTAAACGAATCTGATAAGAAAGTGGTTTTGATGTTAGCACAAAATGACAACGTACACATAAAACTAATAAAAGCAAAAAAGGCAGCAAGGGAAGCAGGTTTATCAACATCGTCTGTTATGATAACTAAACTAACTGTACCAGATGTGCTAAACAGAATAAAAAACGTTATGAAAGAAAAATGGCAAAATCAGTGGTCTACAGTGGAAACAGTTGAAAATAATACAACCTGACCTTTTTTGGGGGCATAGTAAGAGCGAAAACCTGAAACGCAAAGATCAAGTTATAATAACACGGTTACGTATTGGCCACACGAAACTAACACACAGTCACCTCCTACGCGGACAAACACATAGACGTTGTGCGCAATGTGGAGCGGAAATAACTGTCAAGCATATTATGCAAGAATGCCTAAGGTTAGGAATCTACAGGAAACAGCACAATATCACAGATATGCTTATATTAAAAAATGCTAACAATTACCAAAATATTATAAAATTCCTGAGAGATACAAACCTATACAAAGAAATATAGTGTGAAATGTACTAAAAATATTAGTAAACATTATACAATAATACTTACAAACTTAGTGGTGGTGAGCCAATTACCTGCGTTGTAGACGCCGCCTCCGCTCGGTTAATAGAAAACCTAAAAAAAAAATATAAAAAAAAAAAAAAAAAAAAAAAAAAAAAAAAAAAAAAATAATAATAATAATAATAATTCAGAAACCACAACAAGATACACCGGACAACTTAAGGAAAAGAAAACGTCAGAAGAAAAGACACACCCCGAACAAAAACGAACAAATGAGCAAAGAAGAACTTACAGAAAAGTATCACATCATAAACATTGACGAAGCGGAATACAAAACCCTTTCCCCGTTTACAATACAAAGGAAGATCTTTGAATGTATAGGAGCAGAAATAGAAATAAAGAAAATAGGAATAGGACTATTAGGTGTCAAAGTAGGCACTATAGAACAAGCCGTGAAATTAAAACAACTAGAAAGTATACTAGGTACAAAGACAACAGTACAACCGAACGACAGGTTGAATAAATCTATTGGTGTTATAACATGTCTAGAGTTGGCGTCATGCTCGGAGGATGAGCTAAAACAGGAATTAAAAGACCAAGGAGTCATTGACGTTTATAAAATGACCAAAAAACAAGGAAATGACAGAGTACCTTCCTCAACGATTAAACTTACCTTTGGGAAGAGCACACTCCCCACGACTATTAAAGCGGCGTACCTCAAACTACAGGTACGGCCATATATTGGTGCTCCTAGGAAATGTTTTAGATGCCAAAAATTCGGTCATCTAACAAAGTTCTGTAGAAACGTCCCAACCTGCAGTTGTGGAAAGGAGCAGCATGCGGAAAGCGAACCGTGCTCCGACCCACCAAAGTGTACAAATTGTGGAGGACCACATAAATCAAACTACGTCAACTGCCCAACGTACGTAAAGGAAAAAGAGGTGATGAGAGTACAGGCCACCCAGAAAAATATTAACTTCCGAGAAGCAAGAGTAATGGTCTACGGTAAGTCATACGTGGTACCGTCAGAAACATTTGCGGATCGCACAAAGAACATTATAAAAACAAATACAAATTTAAATGACCTGGTTAAGACGACACTAGGTAACCTAGATGGTCCTGCAAGTCGCACACCTTTCAAAACTCCACAAACACCACCCACTGCATCGAATAGCAATATCAAGCAAGACGAGAATACCTACAAATGCAACCTCTCTGACTGGTCGTATAATCAGACCGAAACCGACCCTGAAACAGAATCCATATCCGACGCCGATGGACATTCGGAAAGCGATAAAAAGAAAACCGATCCCCCCGATGGACAGAAAAAAAAACCTAGGGGATACCCTAAAGGTGTACCAAGAATAAGCCAAAGAAAGGACCCGGCAGTCACTAGCTATAACCCAGACCGCTACAAAAGGAAATCAAGCCAAAGTAATTAACGTATAACCAGAGAAATAGTACTGTGATACAACGATATACTGTGATAATCTATTCGTAATTATAATTTATTTACATATTATACCTATATTTTATATATTATTTTATCTGTGCGTCTAATCAATGTATGTATATTTCGTCTATTTTGACAATCTAATAACTTATTTAGATATATTCCTATACTTAAATACTTTAAAATGGCTACAGAAAAGATTTTGCAATGGAACGCAAGAGGGATTAAAAATAAGTACGACGAAATAAGGCAGATGGTTGGAGATATAGAACCTATCATAGTTGCCATACAAGAAAGCAAATTACAAAGTGGAGAAAGATTTATTATGAAAAACTACCAAATATTCCGAAACGATTTAGCACTAGAGCCTGGCCAGAGAAGTCATGGCGGAGTACTTGTGATGGTGAGAAATGATGTACATGCGAAGACGATTCCCTTAAACACCTCGCTTCAAGCAATTGCGGTAGAAATACATACGAGCAAAAAATTCAGCCTGTTAAATATATACTTACCTAACGCATCATGGACGGAGGCACAATTAATGAATACTATCTCCCAAGTACCCCAACCGGTACTAGTGGTAGGAGATTTTAACTGCCATAGTACGCTATGGGGATGTACATATACTAGCGCAAAAGGGGACTTATTAGAAAACGTAATTAATGAAAAAGGCTTACACGTTCTGAATAGCGGCACACCAACACATATTAACGAAGCAAATGGAAACTTCAGTGCAATAGATCTATCGCTCGCTTCCCCGGGGATAACCCTTATCACCAACTGGGAGGTAATGGAAGATCCTCACCGTAGTGATCATTTCCCAATAACAATAGAACTAGGCGTGAAGAGAGATAAATATGAAGCGGACTGGAAATATAATACAAAAAAAGCCGACTGGAACAGATTTTCCGAAGTAGTTCAAACTCCAAACATAGATACAGATATCAACCAAGCTGTATGCAATTTCACTAATGCAATAAATGAAGCCGCCTCTAAAGCAATCCCTCGTAAAGGAGGAAACATTAAACGACCCCCCGTCCCCTGGTGGAACGAACAGATTAAAAAACTAAATATTACAAAGAAGAAACTCTTAAATCGCTACAGAAGAATCCGAAGTGAAGAAACCTTCATTGCTTTTAAAAGAGCCAGGGCAAAGGAGAAAGTAGAAAAGAAGAAAGCTCAGAAGTTGTCGTGGCAAGAATATACGTCCACACTTACGAGGTATAGCCAACAAACAGAAATGTGGAGGAAAATAAAAAACATCGTAGGGACGAGTAATCCACCAAAACAACCAACTTTAACCGTAGATGGGCAAATAACGTCAGACCCGATCAAGGTTGGAAACTGTCTGGCTGAATATTTCCAAAGTGTATCAGCAGACAGTTCCTATTCACAATCATTCTTGAGCATTAAACAAGTAAAAGAAGCCACTCCCATAAACTTTCACAGCAACGATAACGAAATCTACAACGCCCCGTTCACAATGCATGAAATGGAAAACGTCTTAGGAAAAACCAAAGATACAAGCCCTGGACATGACAGAATAACTTATGACATGCTTAAACATCTACCACTCCACATAAAAATCGTATTACTAAAGCTTTATAATCTAATATGGACCTCTAGCACATATCCATCGTCATGGAAGTTAGCAACAATAATACCGTTACCTAAAGATGGCAAAGATCATAACAAGCCTGAAAATTACCGACCAATCTCACTTACATCGTGTATGTCAAAGGTACTAGAATCCATGGTAAACCGTAGACTAGTCGCTGTCCTAGAGAAAGAAAATCACCTCAGCAAATATCAAGCAGGTTTTAGAAAGAACCATTCAACAACTGATCAGTTATTGTTCTTGGATTATATAATAAAAGAAGCTTTCACAAAAGTACAACATGCAACAGCAATCTTCTTTGACATAAAGAAGGCATATGATACAGTTTGGAGATACGGAGTACTTGAAAAACTGCACAAGTGGAACTATAAAGGATACCTACCTAAATTTATTAATAGTTTCCTTAATGATCGAACAATGCAGGTGAAAGTGGGAAAAACAAAATCTAGGATAGTCTCTCAACAGAACGGAATCCCTAAGGGCTCCGTGCTGAGCGTGACACTATTTGCCATTTCTATGAACAACATAGCAGACAGTATTACAGAAAACACTAAAGCTTTACTTTACGTGGATGACCTATGCATAATTCGTGCAGGAAGAAACTTGCATGAAATTACAGAAACCCTTCAAAACGACATAAACAAGGTAACCGAAGAGGCAGAATCCCGAGGCTTTACCTTTTCCGGCATGAAAACCCGATGTCTTCACTTTTGTCGACTTAGGCATAAACATGAAGTTCCAACCCTATATCTAAATGAAACGCCAATACCAAACACGCAAGAGATAAAGTTTTTAGGCATAATTCTGGACAGCAAGCTAACATGGGCCAAACACATCAACCACTTGATAACGAAATGTAAGATTATAATTAACAGAATTAGGGTTATAGGTAGTTATACATGGGGAGCAGATAGAGAAACCCTATCTAAAGTCATTAACGCGTTCATAGGAAGTAGATTACAATATGGAGCGGAAGTCTATACCAACGCTAGTAAAACCTATATGAACAAGATAGAGTCCGTGTGGAACAGTGCACTTCGCATAGTCACTGGGGCTTTCCGAACATCTCCGATACCCAGTCTGAATGTTGAAAGCAATTCTTTGCCTTTACGACTGAGATTTGAGCAACAAAAATTTAAACATGGGGTGAAACGATGTGCTAAGCCAAATCACTTCCTGATCACATTATGAACCCTACCTGGCATACCAAATACGATTGGCACCAGACGAGGACCATTCCATCGATAGTACAAATGCACACTGAAATGAGAAATGAGAATCTTATGGAACTAGAACTTTGGGAATTAGTGCCGGACAAAATGCCATGGGAACTTACATTACCAGACGTGCTAAAGCCCTCAGAAGAACAACTAAAAGCAGAAGGGAAAACAAATAATTTGTTTGTAGCGACATGGAGTGACCAGAAAGCGAAGGGATGTGCAGTGATTGCCAATAATTACATAAATTCGTGGAAATTTTCAGAATATCATACGTTGGAGAGCATGGAACACATGGCAGTTCTAAAAGCTTTGGAAATCTGTGATCAGAATACACAAATCACAAAAATCATAGGTTGCCTAAAAACAACAAAATCCCTGCAAAATTGCTTTACTGACAACTCCCTACAAAGAACAGTTATTAAACAATGGGACAAGTTAAACGAATCTGGAAAGAAAGTGGTTTTGATGTTAGCACAAAATGACAACGTACACCTAGAACTAATAAAAGCAAAAAAGGCAGCAAGGGAAGCAGGTTTATCAACATCGTCTGTTATGATAACTAAACTAACTGTACCAGATGTGCTAAACAGAATGAAAAACCTTATGAAAGAAAAATGGCAAAATCAGTGGTCTACAGTGGAAACACAGTTGAAAATAATACAACCTGACCTTTTTTGGGGGCATAGTAAGAGCGAAAACCTAAAACGCAAAGATCAAGTTATAATAACACGGTTACGTATTGGCCACACGAAACTAACACACAGTCACCTCCTACGCGGACAAACACATAGACGTTGTGCGCAATGTGGAGCGGAAATAACTGTCATGCATATTATGCAAGAATGCCAAAGGTTAGAAATCTACAGGAAACAGCACAATATCACAGATATGCTTATATTAAAAAACGCTAACAATTACCAAAATATTATAAAATTCCTGAGAGATACAAACCTATACAAAGAAATATAGTGTGAAATGTACTAAATATTAGTAAACATTATAAAATAATACTTACAAACTTAGTGGTGGTGAGCCAATTACCTGCGTTGTAGACGCCGCCTCCGCTCGGTTAATAGAAAACCTAAAAAAAAAAAAAAAAAAAAAAAAAAAAAAAAAAAAAAAATAATAATAATAATAATAATAATAAGAATAATAATAATAATAATAATAATAATAATAATAATAATAATAATAATAATAATAATAATAATAATAATAATAATAATAATAAGTACACAACAAGTACAACAAATGATACAACATATACTACAATCAGAGATTCACCTCTGAAGCAAACCACATTACCACGACCCATTAGTATTCAACCCAAACGCAAAAGCCTAAACAGCACTTTAGACTCACAACATGACACACAACATACTGTAATATCTCCACCCTTAACTCAACCAACCACACAAACACAACTTGCTGAACAAACAAACGCAATAAATACAAGTAACGCAACATGCACTACAAAGACGCCCTCACCCAATAAAGTTACACGGCCTAGCACAGCTAAAAAACACAATACTCTTTCTTCTCAGAAACACACCACGTTATCACAACCCACTCGTACTCAACCCAAACGCAGCAACCTTAACAGCACTAGAGGCTCACAAAATACTGTAATGTCTCCACCAATAATCCAAGCAACAACACAAATACAACCTCAAGAACAAAGAAACACCATAAATACAAGTAACGCAACTTGCACTACAAAGACAAGTCCACCCAATAAAGTTACACGTCCTAGCACAGTTAAAAAACACAAAACTCCTTCTTCACAGAAACACACCACATTATCACAACCCACTCGTATTCAACCGAAACGCGAAAACCTTAACAGAACTACATGCTCACAAAATACTGCAATATCTCCACCAAAAACCCAAGCAACCACACAAATACAACCTCAAGAACAAAGACACACCATAAATACAAGTAACGCAACATGCACTATAAAGACAGGTCCACCCAATAAAGTTACACGTCCTAGCACAGTTAAAAAACGCAATACTCCTTCTTCTCAGAAACAACCCACTCGTATTCAACCCAAACGCAAAAACCTAAACAGCACCACTAGCTCACAAAATACTGTAATATCTCCATCAATAACCCAAGCAACAACACAAATACAACCTCTAGAACAAAGAAACACCATAAATACAAGTAACGCAACATGCACTACAAAGACAGGTCCACTGAATAAAGTTACACGTCCTAGCACAGTTAAAAAACACAAAACTCCTTCTTCACATAAACACACCACGTTATCACAACCCACTCGTATACAACCCAAACGCAAAGCCAAAGAAACACTTACACAATAAACTCTATTTAATAAAAGTACAGAAATTATTATGATGATATTTTTGTTTTGTTTTCTTCTTTCCTGATAGCGTTGACTATTGTGGCCATTAATAGCTATGTTGGTAAGTATGAATTACATACTATCCCTAGATTTCCAGTGTGAGTGTGCGAATATTTATTTTATTTTTTAATTTTTATTTTTCTTTAGAACCCTACATAACTTCACTAGACACAGACACAGACACTAATCACTTGATTTTAATCCGTGCGATTAGTTAACCAGGCTAGACCTGAGTTCTCACAAGATACACCGACCATAATAATAGCCATTTATTGAGTTGATACAGATTGGTTAAAAATAAAGTTAATATAGATTTACCCTTATACTTTTGTACAACCCAATGGGGCGAAGTTCAGACACGTAGAGTAAACTACCGTCTGTTCTACCATTTAACCCCTTCTCATTAGATTTTATACATTATATACATTATATTACATTCATATGGGCGAAAGCTCATGTTGGTATTGCTGGGAATGAAAGGGTAGACCGGGAAGCCAAAAATGCTACCAAAATAAACGACATTACGAACCTTAGTCCATCATTTAACGACATTATTAGTAATTGTAAAGCAAGCATACGAACGGATTGGGAGGCATTGTACCAAAAAATGGTTGCAAAATCCAACAATCATTATTTTCTCATTCACCCAAGTTTGCCGCATTCCATTCCTCATTTCACCTTCCCGGGTGTTACTAAAGCCTATACTAGTATGATTTCGAGACTAAAATTGAATCACGGGCGCTTTCCTGCCCATCTATTCAGGCTTGGTATAATCGATTCACCAAATTGTACCTGTGGTAATAGACCAACGGCAGACCTAAACCATTTATTCTTCGAATGTCCAAATTATGCAGACGCAATTAAAACTCTATTAAAAGAGCTAAATGACAACGGTGTCCAACGTCCTTTAAACATTACATGTGTCCTGGCCCAAGGTAAAAAAGCAGTTTTCGATTCGATAACTAAATTCATAAAAACAATTAACCTCAATATATGATATAACAAATGTGATGTTTGATATATGAGACCTATGTGGCAAATAGCGAAAGCTGATGCTAAAAAAAACAAAAAAAAGGAATGCATAACATCCGGTTGCCTTTGCTTATATGCGAGTGTGTGGTGTGTTTATTTCGCTAAGAGTAAGGCATGAAAGGCAGTTCGTAACAACGCACTGACTCGTTTACAAAAACACCTGAACCTCGATTCTGTGTTGTAATCAATCATTCTGTAAGCCCAAAGCTCTGCTCTTCGATGCATTCCTGATCAAGTTTAGTAGCAATTTGACCACAATTCGTTCAGATTATTTTGTTCAGATAATCCAAATCCAAATGACAACAGCTTGAAATTCTTCAATTTATTGCGTTGGTAATGCTTATTCTGGAATGCCCGTAGGGGCATAGTCAACTCGCCAAAGGCGGTTCGCCACTAGACGACTGGATCATTCGCCACTGACTAATTCGCCAACGCAACAACTCGCCACTAAGATAACTCGCCAATGGACAACTTGCCACTGCGATAACTTGCCAATGCGACAACTCGTCAACGGACGACTAGCCACTGCAACAACTACTACGGAAAGGTGCACTACGCCTAAAGGGGACTGCGAAAAAAATTCTAATTTCGACGAAATTTGGTATCTGGGGGTTTTGGAACATGAAAATTACGAATCTGAAATTAGTTTTTGAAAATTCGAAAAAAATTCCACTGCAATTCTTGGCCGGGCAACGAAAATGGAGAGAATTATACGAAATTTGTTCTGTACATATGTACAAACCTGCCGATCTTCCGATTATTTTACCTCTGGTGTCTTTATTTACGCAAAAAATGGATGAGACTTTTTTGTACAACTCATCAATGCACTTCTTTTTTTATATTTAACATTTTTCGCTATGACGCTTACATACTCTCTGAGAAAAGTGCAAATTTAGAAAAATTATAAAATGAAGAGTTTAACTGTTCAATTTAAAATGTCTCAAAACTTAAGAAACTCACAGAAAATTGTTATGGACTTTTTTGTAGAGTTTCTTGTGCCACATTAGCCAGTGTATGCGCAAAAAATTATAAACATTTTTTTTAAGCCGTTAAGGCCCCTTTAAACTTTTAACACCCTCAAAAACGCTGAAGATGCTAACGGATCAAAACCAAAATAGGTCGTTTGCGATTCCCTATGCAATCCTATACACACTCCAAATTTAATCAAAATCGGTTCAGGCGTTTTTGAGTTATCGTGTTCACAAGAAACGAACCACAGTTTAAAAGAGCCATAACAAAAAATTGTTTGTAATTATATTTGCACACACTGACAAGTGGCATACAAAACTAATAATTTGTTACTGCCCTTTAAGTTAAGTCTATGTGAACAGAAAAAATTCTATGTCTTGTTATATAACAATCTAAGTAATACCCTGAAACAACTGTCGCTCGATAAATTCAAAGGCTCACTAAAGAAATATCTACTAGACAAATGTTAATTATAGCGTAGATGAATACATGCTTACCACTTCCATGCTCGATGTAAATTGTTTGTTCTTATTGTGTTACTGTGTTGTTTTATACATTTTTTGTGTTACAATATTTTTAAAATTATTTCATATTTATCTGACGCGACCAAACAATTGTAATTATTGAATGGGCCAACGAAATATATTATTATTATTATAAATGTTTCTTTTGCGCACCGACTGGCGACTATCGAGTGATTTAAAAGCGTAATGTTACATGGTATATTACAGTAATTTCTATATTAAACACAGCGCGATTGTTAGAAGTATGTAATGAGTTTCAAAATTTATACTTATCTTCTGTTCCATGTTACATTATCGTTAACCAACCTGAACTGTTTACGTGCAAACTATAAGTCCAACCGTGCACCACTCGCTATTGCACACCCCATCAATATCTTCGCAAGCTGATAAATCTCTTGAAATAAAACGCCGTAAAGTTCAGATTTGTGTGCTTTCCGTCAAGTATTGCGGGTCGTGCGAAGCCTTTCAAGGTGTATAAAATTTATTTTAACGGGATACTTCAATTACGTGCGCTTTAATGGGAGTTAAATTGATGTAAAGATGTGTGGAACGAAACATCATCTGGAACTTACCTATAATGCTATTTACACTTAGCAGTATAGTTACAGGGCCTTCAGATTTCAAATTATGAAATATACTTCCATATTTATTTTATTGATTCTTATTTATGGTATTATAAGCACGCGAGCGTGCAAACCACTTAAAGAATTAATTAAATCGTGATATTTTTGCAACACTATCGTGTTACATCCTCCTTTAAAGTAAAATTTACGAACTGAGGTAAATTAAAGTCAGAGACGTTGTCACGTTAAGACAAGGAGATACATCATTCATCAAAGAACGCCCGGGCAGGTAGGAATGCAAAGAGTAGCAGTTAGGCGGATGACACATGAAACAAAATTTCACAAAATTTTCCAATTGGACCAAAACAAATTAATCGTGTGTAATTTGAAGCTCCCACTACACTATGATCTTTGCTCCCTGTCTTCAGTAGAAGGTAGAAGCACATTTGCATTGTAAACGAGTGGATTATTGCGTGGCCTTAAAAAAATCACGATCGCGCGTATTTGATAGAAAATGCATGGAAAAAGAAAATCAATTGTAAGCGGCTGAATTTCTCATAAAGCGATCATATGTGTCCACATTAAACCGTTTTCCATGTAGTCGTTTTCAATACGTTTGACTACTTAGTTTAGTGATTGTTCCGGCGTACATTATTCGTCAACATTGTAACAATGAAACGAAACTCAAAATTTTTTATAAATCTTAATCCATTTGAATAATACACATTCAGAAGTATTGCTGGAAATTCTGCACACATTTAAATGATCGCTATTCCAAAACGGTTCAAGTTATTATGTAAGCTTGAAAATACAGTGCGAATGAGGAACTTTCTTAATACGCCCGTGAATATTTTCGGGCCATTGCACGATCGGATTAAAGTGCTCACATTTAAATACATTTTTACAACGACAGCGTTGGGGTTCCAGGTGCAAAACGTTGTATTGCGTGCAATAGCAAGTTACGTTAAAAAACCAGTTTATTAATCAAAGTTGTGCACCCATTTGGTTTATGCGAGGTGCTAATAACATTATAAACGAAACGGCAACCGGAAAAAAGTTAAAGACAACTAATTCGTACATTTGATGGCTGTTAAAACCCTAAGTTATAAGGCTAATTTTGGAAAATTCTATATAGCGGAACATTAATAAACATTCCCGCAAAATAAACTGAAATGGAACTAATATATTGAGAGAACCGGAAGCACGGGGTTGTTCTTTATTCAAATTCGTCAACCATCTTTCGAGTTTCATTTTCAACGAGTAGCCAAAAGCTGGCGTTTAACTTTTATTTTGTATTAATTACATGAAGTTCATCAATCTTTGAAATCACAAGCAATGTAAAAAAACCGGAGTTGGAACGAGATTATTTTCAACAATATATTCCAAAAATTCAATTTATAGGAGTACTTTTTTGAGAGTGTCCAAACCAGAGCATCAGGTTTTAATTTTCAGATTATAAGTCGAGATAAAGAACCAACCTTCCGCAAGGTAAGAGTCAAATTAACATTTATTCGTTACTGAGTTAGCCGTGGTATTAATTATTCCATTATAATAAATTCATTGTTACAGTAAAATTTTTACCAGTACCGTACAGAATAAAATTTTTTTCTACAAGAGGGGGTTTCTAACTTGTAAATTTGGTCCCCGCACACATTACCCTAATGGCTAATGCGTGCTTTGTTACCATGTATAAAGTATTAAGACCGTTCAATATGATCAACGTGTTTTTTTAAATTGGTAGATTTTGCTACACAATATTTTTTCAAGAATTGTCTCTCATATCCACCAATCAGGTGTATTTGGGTAAAAAATGGCGGATCTCAGAACTACTAATATAAAACGACTGCATGGTCTGGTCACTTTATAGAGTCACTGCAGATTATTATAGATTCTCTGTTTTACACAGCGTGGTTACTGGGTGATCAGAGATCGCGTTTCTCTAGTCCCTATCGTAGCTTGTCTGATATATAAGCCATTCAAAAGCAAAAAATGCGGTAATTGCCTCACCCCTTAGAGTTATGTATAAATGCTTTAGCAGGCCATTTAGAAGGGATCCAACATAAGGACAAAATTATAGAAAGAGAACATTTGATAGTGGACATTTATTATAAAAAAATTCTGGCGTCATTAAAAAACTTAATTACTCACGATAGCGACTTGCAAAAAACGCCAGTAATAATTAGTACGCTAAAAAATCTTCAAATAGCATCACAAAATAGCACAAAATGAGCACAAAATTATAGTAAAAAAATTGTTTGAAAATATCAATGCGGCAGTATAGTGGGACGTTGGAGTGCCGTTCTAAAATATTGTATTAGTATTTAGCATTTATGATTTTCATATAATCAAATTTTATCTTCGTGGATAAACTATATAGCTCAGTCCAAAGGTAAAGGTTGATTCGCATTTTACGGAACGTCAACGTCACGTGAATCGATCTTTAACGTTATTGGCATTCATTAGTATTATCACAGTTTAAGTATATCGGTGGTATTTTCGTTGAAAGAGTCATCTTTAATGGTATCTTTCTCTAGTAGTAAAGTAGGTAGATACATATTTGTAATCTTTTTTGAAGGGCCTTCGACAAAAACGCGAATTGAATTTACAGATATCTTTCTTAGAATAAGTACTGCACTATAGTTAAACTAGAGGGCGCCACAATAATACGATCCAGAATAAACGATCTTGCTTAGGAAAGGTTCCATAATTCCCGCAGTTCTGGAAAAAATTTTATTTGCTGTACTTTACGAACAGGTTATAAACCTCAGACACAAATTTATTAATCATCCGATTTTTTGTGAATAAAGTATGGGATAATGAACTTATTGTCGTAAATTACTTGCATGCTTAACAATAAATTCAAAGGCTTCACTCATAGACTAAAAAAAACCCTTAGTCCATGTTTCACTCAATAATATATTGCGTAAATTACGGCCTCAAAGACGTCGATTTTTGAGCGCATTTCCTAAACATTTCGTGGCGACGGCGCAGACGGCGTCTGCATCTTCTTCCGGATGTGCGTGATGGTTTTGGTCGATGAGTTACAGTGGGGCAGAGTGCGGTAGGTCCGGGGTGGGTCGATAGATTCGTCTGGCTGGTGCGTCCTAGACGTTTGGTGGTATGAATGAGGGTGTTTTAAGCCTCTGAAATTTCGCAGACGCGTCTGCCCGGCGAATATAATCAATACGGCTTCCAAAAAGCAGCAGAAAAAAACGATGGAAAATTACATCTCGTGCTATTGAAAGCATAACAGTCTATTAAAAAGGCAAGGTTTTCTCATGACGTGATTCCAAATATGTTAAAAATAGTTTATCTTTGTTTGGATAAACTCAATTGAATCATTTTAGGTATGAACAAAAATAGAATCTTATTTTCTTTGTTCGCCTTTACCTAATTGTTCATTTTATCTTAGGTTACTTTTATAATATAATAAAACTAATGAAACCTGTAGTTACACTGCATAGATCTAGAATAGTGAGCTGGTGAGAATCACAGCTGAGCGTATGTGTAATGTCTAGGTCTAGGCAGTAGGCAGTAGGCTGTGTTGTGTTGACTTAGTAAATTTACATGCACATTGATAAACATCTATAAAAAAAAATAGGTACAGTGAAATATTATTACGTATAATATGTCAATATGTAGGTACCTATAAGAAATTTCTTACATTCCTCAAAGGGAAACTATCATTAAGTCAAGTTGCTCATGTAGGGAATACCCTTGGCATATGATAACTATTATCTTAGTGTAAAGTACACTATGCTATTATATAGAACGCTCCTGCTTTGTTTTTATTTATCATGACGCATACAAATCAATACCTTTTGTAGGTAAGAAAAAAATGCCGTCACGATTAGCAATTGACACCTGATCTTTCATAGAAAACTCAACTATTAATCAATAAAGGTTCTTTGTATGGGAATCCTTCGGAATTTAAGTTTTGCGCTGGTGAAGGGTTGCGATGTACATACTGTCTTCCGCGTTCAGTAGTGCTTTTGAATTTCAGTTTTAGAATTCGAGCACGTCAGTGTAATTAGTGGTCTTTTCATTGTTATTAAGATATAAACAATACGTAAATCTCTTAATTGTTTTTCTACGCAATAGTGACAATTGGGTTGTAGGTGGCGGGTGGGTGAACGGCCTGTTGGGTGGATGTCTACCGCGTTACGAGTTTAAGGACCGCCTGACGCGGCGGAGCGCGTCGCGGTGCGGGGTGGTGCGTCTTACCGTCGAGGTCATCGCAGGTCACCGTCGGTCTGCCAGACGCACGAAATCCCGCAGAAGATCCTTCGTGTTAAAACGTGATTAGAGAAATCCATCACACTGAGAAAACGTGATGATTTGCCTCTTTCAGTCCTTGCAGCGGTTCTTTACATTACACATTTACTCGATGTTAGTTTATATACGATCTAAGGAGCTTTTGGTGTGTAAAGTTTCTTCAAATACCTTTTTAATTTATGTAACGTATTGCTTCTGAACTCCTTATAATTCCTATGTGCATCGTTTTTGGTATGAATGAAGTGACACTACGATTACCTAATACCGTTGAGTTGAGTGAAGGTTCACTCAACGTTATAATTGGTTAAAAATGTACGTAAATACTAAAGATAAAGAGATAGACGGAAAAATTATTACTTTACAGTGTCATCTTCCTCAGTCATAATACTCTTGTTATAGAATAACAGTTTTGAGTGGGACTGTTTTAAACTATAAAAAAGCGAAAACAGGTATACCGGGTGATCGTGCGGACAGTTTGAATTTCCGGCAAAACAAAAAATTTTTAAAGTTGGTAATACGCCAAATGTCATTTATTTAAAAGCAGTGGCAGATCAATTTAATGGGCAACTAAAAATAATCTCAATTAATTAATTAAACACTAATAAGTTTACAATTAAGCACTTCAACACAATGATTGTTGAAAATGACCACCATCATGTTTTCAAATACACGTTCTAACATTGCCGGTATGATGTTCATTACCTCTTCTACGATTTCATTTTGAAGTTCCTCAAGAGCCATAAACCTCTACTGATTAAACGATCATGGCAAAATTGTTGTAGGTACTGAAGAGTGACGTTTGCTGTATGCGCTGATGCACCATCTTGCTGGAAATATTCTTCTCTCAGTTCGTTATCATGAAGTTGGTTCAGGAACGTATCCAGTATTTCAGTATGGTACCTTTCTGCAGTAACGGTATCGTTGAAAAAAATTGGACCTATGATACGTCTCCTAGACATGCCAATCCAAATACCAATCTTCAAATGATGCAAGCTGGTATCTTCAAAATTATGGGGGTTTTTGGTTACCCAAATCCGATAGTTAAGACTGTTAACATATCCTGATAAATGGACCCACACTTCATCACTCATAAAAGTTAGATTTAAAACTTCGTTGGTGTTTAAATGATTATTAAACCAGCGACAATAGTTGCGTCTACTTTCGTAATCTCGTGCATGTAGTTGTTAGACAACCGAAACTTTATAGGGAAACATTTCGAGATCTTTGTGCAAAATTTTGTGGCACGTCCCATAAGAGAAGCCTGTAATGATAACAAATAACTAATATGTTATAGTTATTCTATTAAGTTCCACCTACCAGTCTGATTCGATAGTTTGCGAATTGATTTCTTGGGCTTTACTCGATACGTTGCCGTACATCTTCGATCACTTCCACACTTCGAATTGACGGACGACCTGCTGGTTTGGCCTTACAAATGCATTTCTTATTCTCAAAACGTTCGATAATTCGGTGCTTATGACTAACGAAGGTTTTATAACTGAAGTGGTGGTCGGGATATTCTTCGTTAAATTGCTGTAAGCAGGACCTGGTGGAATATGACCATGTATACCGTGTTGCGCTACGATAGTGCGCCATTAATATGAACGCATCATGTTCAGTGGTAAAAGTCATTCCATTCTCGGCCACATTGAAAAACGGATTTTGTCTTGGCAGAGTTGAAATGTTGAAGCTAGAATTTTAAGTGTCAGATCCATGATGTAGGAAAGTTCTCATTAATTGCCATTGTTAGAGGCGCAGGCAGAAATGCCCATGGCGGGTAATAATAATAACTAAAACTTTAGAGACTTGATCTACATAACCCACAGTACCATATGACGCTTGAGAGCGACTCGGACCAATAGCTCCCATGGTTAGGCCATTATAATTTCAATATACCTACGTATTAATTAGAGGTACTCAAGTTGAATTTTGAATGATTGGGCGCTTCGTTACTAGGAAACCGTAGCTTCCAGCTCGTTGGAGATTTATTTATTTTTTTTAGGAGTGTGAAATAGAAGGTAAAAGTAATGATTTAATTTGTAGTTATCGTATATAATTGATCAGATTTATAATATTGTTTCCGATATGTAAATTATTATTTTAGCATCTGACAGCCCTCGGCATGGGGAAGCAGGGAAGAAACTATTATTATATATACAGGGCCATTTGAAAACGAAACAGAGCCTATTTTGGGGACCTCAAAACATTTACGAAAAAATCCTCGGACCCGTCAATTTTTGATCCAAGGGGGAACCATTTTTTTGATAGTTTCGCCCCCTGGGGGCAAAGCCATAGGAGGGGTGACAAGTGCCCCCAAAATTTTAAATCGAAACAGAGCCTATTTTGGGGACCTCAAAACATTTACGAAAAAATCCTCGGACCCGTCAATTTTTGATCCAAGGGGGAACCATTTTTTTGCTAGTTTCGCCCCCCTGGGGGCAAAGCCATAGGAGGGGTGACAAGTGCCCCCAAAATTTTAAATCGAATGGGGGGTCGAGTAATACCTTATTTTGAAAGTATTTTTATGTAGATCATAACTCTTAAGATTGAAATCAGTTTTATTTTAAGTGCTTAAAGCTAAAATCAATCAAGTAAATGTTGAAAATGTTGGCCTCGGACTTCCATACAATAATACAGGTTTTGTTCCCGTACATTTTGCAAAACTTCTGGGGTGATTTGACGACATTCATCAATTATTCTTTGTCGCAAGTTCTCTAGCGAAGTTGGCTGACTAGCATAAATTTTAGTTTTTAAATGTCCCCATAAAAAAAATCTAACGGACTTAAGTCTAGGGAACGAGGAGGCCTCTTCTTCGAATCCATTGTGCTGGAAACGTTTGGTCCAAATATTGACGAACTCTTGCAGCATAGTGGGGTGGCGCACCATCTTGCTGAAATACTAGACGATTTTCCAAGTACTCGTTATTTTCTAGTATCTCCACTAATGCTGGATGAACCGAATTTTCTAATAACTCCAGGAATAAACCATTATCACTGTTCAATGTACCGATTTTGCAACTAAATAGCTTTAAAGTGCTATTTGTCACTACTGTGATTTGACAAAAATTGACAAGCACTATTAAACTTCAAAATGTTGCAATAGTAACGCTCTCAACAATAACCAAGATTTCCGTTGCAGAATTGGCATAGCCACCTACAGGTATTAAAAAGAAAAAAAAAAACAACAAAAAAAGTACGGTTCAGAATGTAGGAGAACAACATTTTTTGTATTTATTGTTGTATTAATTCTTGTTATTTAACTAATTCATTTACAAGCATTTTTTTCATAAGAAAATGTTGACACGTTTTTGTAACTTTTTTAGCCCCTGTATCGGCTAGGCACATTAGTAGCGATTTAAAACTCAAAGATTATAATCCACATACAAATACCTTCAAAATAAGGTATTACTCGACCCCCCATTCGATTTAAAATTTTGGGGGCGATCGTCACCCCCGCTAGGGTTTTGCGCTTAGGGGGGCGAAACTAGCAAAAGAACGGTTCCCCCTTGAATCAAAAATTGACGGGTCCGAGGATTTTTTCGTAAATGTTTTGAGGTTCCCAAAATAGGCTCTGTTTCGTTTTCAAATGGTCACCCTGTATGAGTTCAGTTCTCGTCATCCATTTATAAGCGATTATAGTTTCTCTATGTTCGTTCAAAACCAGCATTAAAAGCAAGCAAAGTCGCGTGCAGTTTACGTAGGTAACAGACATCTATTGCGATTGACTCGAAATTCTAAGCAACAATAGGCATTACGGGACCACCGAATTTTGAAATTTTAACTCGGAAAATGAAGTAAGTGTAATTAACAGTAGCTAATTAAATGAGTTGCAGAAAAGTGCACCCGATTAAATCGATTTTAAATACCAATTACTGATTTTTATATTTATCACAGGCCGTACAATTAGATAGAAAAGATTTAATTTTTGGATGTAAACAATCAAATAAGCTTGTCGACCATCTTTTGGGACGTTTATATAAGGTAACAGCACGATTTAGGGGGATATTTAAGTAATGTTCACTGTACTCGCGTACGTTTTTAAAGTGAATCTATATTATTTTGTACTTAATTAAATCTCTTGTTTAGATTTAACTAATCATATCGTTTAATTTAAAGCCTACCGATTGCGTGCGAACTAGCGTAAATTGAATTGACTGTAATATTTTCATATATTTGTTCTGTTTATTACGTTACATGTATTTTACAATTTAATCTAACTTGCGTTATATCATATTTTTATGCTCTGACGAGCTTAATACAAAAGTACTATAGCTATTATTAAGATAACTAGGTGTTTTATAAGTACTTTAAAAGACGATGCCCATTTTGAATCCGAGCGCCCAAAGCGGGCGAGGTTTTAATGGGTAGAGTCCTTTAAACTATAAAACCCCGTGCTATCTTCAAGATTGTTTATAACATTGAAGCTTATTTGATCTGAATTCCTTTATTATTAATATTTTATAGTGACAGAAAAATGTCTCTCAAAACTGGCGTAGGTAGTACCTAACCATGGTAATAGAATCAACAAAATTAGGTACAAAATTTAACCAACGTACTTTAAGTAGTGTATAAAGGGCGTTACCATTGACGACGTGCATGATAAGAAACAATGAATTTTATAGATAACTTAAAAAACGAGTTTAAGTGAATCTTAGAAACGGTTTAAAATGTCAGTGTTATAAAAGACTAGCTTCAAAAATCGAACCACATGCAATGTCAATTGTATCATCGGTATCCAACAATCTTATCAACCAGATCGACATGTATCTACACTTGCATAAATATGTGGAGTTTGGAGGGGGAGGGGGTTATGAAGACATAAGACATTGCTATGAACATCGCACAAGCAAGAAGTCATAGCACAAATTAATAATTTGCCTACATATCATTATAACAAAAATCATTTTTGGTCACCTCTTCAACAAGGAAACATGTAATTGTGAATAATTCAACTATTGATTTTCATGTTATTGTTTTGAAAATTAAAACTAACCGAAACAAATTGCATGTTAATCCGACAACACAATTTTGTTAATTGCTGGTTCTGACGATGATCTCCATGGCACTTAATTCCCAAAAAAACACTTTGTGCATCTTGTTTATGGAAAAAGACACGTGTTTTAGAAGTATTACACAATTTGCATCTTTAAAAAGGAAGTGGGAATTATTCGCGTGAATGCTTGTTTATAAAAGGACGCTTGGAAAGAAGAATGGAGATTTTCTGTGGTCTTGACTAGAGTTTTTAAAGGTACGTCATCGTAGTATTTGCGTCAGTCAAATTCGCTGTAATAAAATCGAAATGCGACCTACATCGTTTTTTATCAAGGGTTTACAACCGTTACAACACCAGTAAATTGAGAGTCCTGGACCAGATCAAGTTCGCTCGCCACCTGGTGATGACTTTGGAAAGTACGTGAATGTGAAAGTCGCCTGGAACGTGGCGGTGACCTTGGAACTTACTTACTTTTTGGATATTTCAAGTTCACTAAGATTTTTAAACGGTTTGCACAATGAATTACGATTTAAATCGGAGAAATCCATCTTTAGTAAAAGTAAGGCGCCGACTGATTGGATTATAAATGTAGACAGGCGCGCTTTAAATTGCAGTGAACTTGAACTTACCTGTAATTTATTTAACGATCAAATGGGGTAATTGACCTGAAATGATCTTGAATGTAAAATTTGACACCTCAAAACATGAAGTCATTGCCCTCTGATAATCTTGAAAATGAAATATGGCACCGCAAAGTAACGGAGGTCATTGAACTTTGATAACCTTGAAAATAAAACATGACACCACACAAATGAAGTCATTGACCTCAGATAACTTTGGAAATGAAATGCGACGCCGTAAAAATCCGATCAATGATCTCTGATAGCCTTGAAACTGAAATATGACATTAAAAAAATTAACCTCTGATGACCTTCCCCATAGAATATTATATATAAAAAATAACCTTGCAAATGAAATACGACATCACAAAAAATGGGGCCTTGAAAATAATAAATTATATTACAAAAATGGTGACATTGACTATGTAAGTAAAATAAAAAATGTGACCACCAGGTGGCTAACGACCTTGAACTGGTCTAGGTTTGATACTAGTATATCTACTGACTCTTATGTATAGTTTGGAAAGGCCGAGTGTGTGATTTAAAAATTGTTTGTGAAAATGAGTGTAATTAGCTTATGTAAAAGTATGTAAGTCTGTTTTAACTTTAGGATCATCGCCATCCAAGACGATCTGATCTCTCACATCGTATATGTCGATACACTGATACATAACCTGTTTGAGAGGATCAGCGGAAATTTGGTCAATATCCCTATGTAGTTTAGCAATTTCATCAGTTTTGTACGCTTTATAATGACCCAGTATATCTAATTCATCATAAATTTTTCGAACAATTTCGAAAGACTTTAAATTTCCTTGACCATAATTTTCTTTCAATAGTCGCAATTGGCGGGTATCCGCCAATTTCTGAGCGGTTGCAATTAACCACGTCGCCTTTCCGTTACGTATATCATTTCCCACTTTACCGTACTTCTTGCTGCTTCCAAAGCAATCCCACGCGTCATTCTGAAACAGAACAAAGACAATTATTCGAATTCCAAAGGCTCGTGCAATTACGAACCTGGACTTGTTGCACGTCTGCCATTCGTTCAATCAGATTATCGATTACATCGTGATATTCGGAATAATTTCGACCAGTAACATACATACCGAGATATACTGACATTCGGCAGGTAAAGAAGTAAGTTTTATAGTAGTATTGGGAATAGAAAGCGTGATGCGTTAGGATTCTTAGTTTGCGACGTTCTTGATAATTTGCGGACATGTTAATGTCTTGCGATTGTCCCAATGCTGTTAAAAAGTACGTTTCCGTAAATATATTCAAAATCTGCTTGTAGTAGGGAAATTTTGAAAAATATTTCTTTAAGAGCATGTAAGTGGCCATCTCCATCATTTTTGTGTCACACATAGCGGTTTTGCCAATGCTGTCAATTTGATACCAACACGGTTTTCTCCAACGCGTGTCAGATTGGTCCACCATGTCATCTTGCAATAAACATCCCGAAGCAAGCTAAAATTATTCAAATTGTGAATTTACAAGCAGTGGTAGTAATACCTACGTACAAATTCCATGCACCAGTCCAGTACGTGAGCCAACATACGATTTTCAGTTGTGTCTCTCCCATCTGGTATCAGTAATGCGTATACGTTTATTATGGGGAAGCATAGTCTATAATTTCTATTTAGTATGTTGTACCTCGTGGCGAAATCAAAACGCTCAAATACTTCATTGTAGTCTGAACCATACGAATCCTTCAGGTCATTAAAGAGTGTTGGATACAACGCATGAAAATCGTTATTTGATTCTGGAATTATAACACAAAATTTAGATTCACACATAATAAAGTTACATATGTCAGGATAGTGTTACGAAATACAGTGTGATCATTAATAGATGAGCTTTGTCGCTCTTGTAATATATGATGTTAGAGCAGAGATACACAAACAACACATAACATAACCTTATGCATTTAATGGGTAACACTTTTACTTAAAAGCGCCCTCTATTGAACAGCAGTATAAACATGTACCGTTTAAAACTGTAAAATTACGATTATGGATTTATGCTCTATGTCGCTGCAAAAATTGTTAAAGCGAATGAGTAGCTCCATTGTTCAATTGAATATGGTGGCTCAGCTTCCTTCCTATCATATCATTGTACTGCAACAGTACCAATAATATGAAATTCGAACTTGAGCGCATTAAATTTTGTGCAGCGACATCTATATAGAAATTCGAGAAATATTGGTTACTGTACAACGGCTTAATCGTGCGAAAATATCTATAGGACAAATTTCCTGGAAAATTGAAAATATGTCCGATAGGTTCTCAATATGACGTAACAAATTGATAAAACATGCAACATGCCCCATATCTTTCTTATTATTAAAGATAATTGATTTGGTCAAAATCTTCTTAAAGCACTTTTTTATACCCGATAGACAGTTTTTATACAGGGTGTTGTTTTTTATACGACCCTAAACTACTTTTTTTTCATATGGACCACCCTATACCTATATTTTAGAGTTTTTGAAAAGAGCGTAAAATTTCACTTGTTATATTTCAGATTAAATAATATTTGCAGTATTGCATTTTATACATATTGAAATATTTTTATTGCCATTTCGCCGCCGTTATTTCAATGTCGTCATTTCACTGTGGCCATCTCGCCGTACACCATCTCGCCATCGGCCATTTCCCCATCAACTTCCTCATATTTATAAAAATAAGAAAATTATTTCAAACCCAACTTTGATATTGACCGAGTTTTCTATTACACCGGGTGTTTCATGAGGAATGCTTAGTAATTTAATATGTTACAGATTTGTTCATTTTAAGCAGAAAAGTTCCCATAAAAACATGTGCCCCATTTTCAGAGATACGGCCAGTTAATGCATAAACTAGAGATTTGCTAACATTAATTTCGCCATTAATCCGCCAGATAGTTCATTAGAATGACCTCATAGACTTTAACTATGTCTCAAAAATTATAAAAGCAGCGAATTATGGTCCACCAATCAAGACAAACATGAATACCAAGGAAAACCCGGACTGACGTCATTGCAAGGCAGCTGCTCAAGAAACTTCCACGGCAAGTTTTGCACAAGTTACTAGACTAGAGCATTGCGCCTTAAAGATGTACCTAGGTTGTGGAAATCACTCAAGCTTTCAACGATCAAATATTAGGTACTCAGGCACTGAGAGAATGTTCAAGACAAACCAGGGCGCTCGTACTGGACTAAAGTGCAGGAACCATGTAAACGACATACGCAAACGAGATTGCAATCCTAGCCACTGCTGGCAGTCCCCATAACTCAACCAGAAAGTTCCACTATATTATATTATATTCATATCAACGAACAGGTCATTTTTTGTAATTCTAATAACCAACGGGTCAAAAAAATATCTTCATAAATAAGGAAGCTGGCACTGCGCAGAATGCGCTTAGGCTTGCGCATGCGTACATATAACTCTCGCCAGGAAAGATTGCCGGTCACAGCACACTTTGCGTCAATTTATAATCTATGTTTTTTTTTAAGATGCGAAAGGTTTTTTGTTCAACATTGACACGATCCTATCCCGGAAGTCGCTCACATCTTTAGAAAAACACAGATTGTAGACCGGGATCAGGTCTTCTGTGACCGGCAATCTTTCCTGGCGAGAGGTTTATAGTGTTTACAATATTTGGTGTTTCCCTTTAACCTTTAACAAAAGAAGAAAATTTCAAAAAAACATCTCGATAAATAAGACAGTTCATAAGGCGCATCCTGCGCATGCGCAAAATGAATCTGATGTTTACGATATGTTTCCTTTACCAAAAGCACCTTTGGTTAAAATTTCAAAGAAATATTTTCATTACTAAGGAAATTGATACTGCGCCAAATGCGCATAGACTGCACATGCGCATATCTAATTTATACTATATGCGATATGTTTGTTTCTACTAGATTTGATTTTTACTATGTGCGATGCGTATTTTACTACATGTGATGTTTTTCTTTACTAGAAGCATTTATGGTTAAAATTGTTTGCGTTGTCATCTCATTAAAAGATGCGGAAAGATAAATTCTAAAGGTTAAATGCAGTCAGGGTTTCAGATATATTCATTAGGTCTCGTTCAAGTTTCTATTTTGTCGGTTAGAGTCCGTCGAGCTTAATTTGTCATCTTTGTCAAGTCTATGAGAGACGCCCCATAGCCGACAAATGTATCGTTTTACGTGATAAAAAGATGTAATATAAGGTTTCATATCTGAGGTTGCGAGTTGGGTTCGTATGACATTTGACAAGGAGAAAAGCCTTGGCATTTTTTGTAGACCACCTTGGATTTGGAGAGCCAATGCAAATTAACGAAGTATCTCCGCCATTGGTTTCGGTCATAGGCGTTTTAAGTTTTAAGTCAGTTTAGTGTAGAAAGAAAGGAGTTTCGTACAAAATAATTCATTCGCATCTGGTGAATCAACTAGGAAGATTTTTGTCTGAGCCGTGGTGCTAGAGAGTGTCTCGTTTTGGCATCCGAAGCGTCAACGTGAGAGCTTAGCGTTTTGGTAAGTAAGAGTGTTCATTTTAACGGCCTTTAGAGCCCAATAATTAAATCCAACGTTCGGGATTAACCGATCTTCAAAGAGAAGAAAAATATTTAGTTCCAAGCGACAGTCTAGTGTCCATATCATGTTCTATAGTTTTTTGGAAGGTTAGCATTTTGCCCATGTGAAAAAGTTTACGAGTTATCATTTGGATTATTATAACTTATAACGATAGTGCGTTTTTCACTACCCATAATGTAAGTGAGCGTGTAAAATCTGCTCACGTTAGCTCGCAGAAAAGGTGCCTTTTCTATATGGATTAAACGAGATATAATAGTACGCGAAGAAACATTTACATCTTCCCGTATCGAGTTCTGGTAATCGTATCGTGCTTTTATGTAAATAAAGACATTCAGCCCTGTGATATATCATTAACGTTAAACTAAACGTGCACGTTATCTGTATAAAACGTTATTTTGCCTATACTAAATAACGCAAAATAACGTTTTTTGATAGATAACATGCACGTTAAATTTGACGTTTCTGATACATCACAGGGCTGATTGTTCATATTGATAACCATCGTGAGGTCAATGAATTCCACGAACATTTCGGGCACTTCGTAGTGCCACTGAGTATAGAAAAAATTTGCTTTAATTCCCCGTATAAAGTGAAATTGCAATAGAGAAAATTGTCAGCAAAGTTAAATAAAAGTTTATTTTTTGCCACTACTATCATAATTAATCAAGGTGAAAAGTTTCCGAAAGGAATTTCCCACACACTAAACAGATAAGTCAAGAACAAACATTTAAAAGTGAGTTATGTTACTGCTCGTCGCTCATTTTTAAACCTCAAAATTGTGTACTCACCAATAGCGTTGAGTGGTTATTGATTGCCAATAGGAACAACAACCGAAAGTACAAACCAATTGATCATCGCCCAGGACGTTTGTTCTGAAAGTTGTAGTCAGAGTCAACCGTATCCATGCCGCCGGGTTAGAATGCATCCCCACAATCACTTGTTAAGTGCCCCACGGTATTGAACTATCCACGTAAGCTATAGATCATTCAGGTCTCCACAGCACAGGAAAAATAAACCCGATAAGTTGTCGAAAAAACTTGTTGTTTATATATGTTTTTTTTGTATTCTCATCGGAAAAAATTTCTGAGTTTGCAATCAGTCTTATTAGAGGTTTTATTTGGTGGGATCAAAGTGAATTCCAATTAAATTTCATAGTAAGGGAGTCGAACTCAGAAGGTTTCCACAATTTATAAGCTCAACATAAACCAAAATAAGTTACTTTTGCAGTACAAATTATTGAACCATTTAAATTTAAAAAAGAGTTGACCATTTCTCCTTAGAAAGTAATTACTCATGTCCGTGTAATTTCAGGTTTGTCATACCATAAAAAAGTACTGTAGCTGAGGAGACGCATAGACATAATTAAGTATCCCATTATTTTGCGTGTCTGTTTTTCTTTCCATACCCAGGGACGGTTTTATACATCTACTCAGGGGGGGGGGGGGGGGGGCGAAAATAAAAAAGCTACAGAATTGCAGATGCAGAGGTGCGCGGGAATTTGTTTAAAGTAGCTTTGGCCCAATTTCAGCTGTTTTTTTATTAAACTATATAGCAGTGCGGTGGTAATCAGTATTGAGAGCAGTCATGAGTCGCAGTCTGGACAATACACGATTTCGCCCCCGCCGGCATTATTTTGTATTTTATTCAATTTTACTTTTCCGTCAGGTGGTTTGTGGTTAGATTTATTTAATTCGATTATTATGTAAACCTAATGAAATAAAAAAACAATTGAGCAGTATGTTTAGATCCCCGATCGCCCCTGTCGCCCCCCTCCTCCTAAAAACCGCCCCTGTCAATACATATATCAATTTGTAAAAACGCACAAAAATTTGAAAATTATGCAGCAAGTTAAAAGTGCTGTAGTAGCCAAAAAAGAATTAGCATATGTATATGTATATCGTTAAATGGTCGAATTAAAATCTGGGGCACACTCAAAGTTTACTGCGAGCATGAGACAGCCTTGAATGGGAAGTTACGCGTGGAAAGAGGGACACGGTCAACCGGACCACTCGCCACCGACCGACTAGCCAACGGGACAACTCGCCAACGGAACAACTCGCCACCGCGACAACTCGCCAACGGACGACTTGGCCAACGAAATATTTTTCCCTGTTTAATGTGTCATACAAAAGCATCCCACAAATGCAATAGTCAATTTCCCTAATTTTGTAAAAAAAGTTAATCGAAAATAGTGGTCAATATTTAAATGAAGACCCAACCGCCTATACCTGTTTCTATTACTGCATTTTGATATAACGACATCTTCTGCAAATTATTATTTGAACAGAAAATTTGACACATCACATCGTTATTTGAACGACACATTAAACAGGGAAAAATATTTCGTTGGCGAGTTGTCGCAGTGGCGAGTCGTCCGTTGGCGAGTTGTCCCGTTGGCGAGTTGTTGCGTTGGCGAGTTGTCCCGTTGGCGAGTTGTCGCGTTGGCGAGTTGTCGCGTTGGCGAGTTGTCCCGTTGGCGAGTCAGTCGGTGGCGAGTGATCCGGTGGCGAGTCGCCCTTGGCGAGTTGACGCGTACCGTGAAAAGACTACGTACATACCTAATCAAAAGAATCATTTTGGCGTAACAAGAAAACTATCGTGCATTTTTCAAAAATACAGTGAGAGCGGACATTTCTATTCTTTAGAAAAATATCCCGTACATTTTCTAATTTTGGTAACAAAAACGACGTCCTGAGAACGCAATATTAATCAAAACAATGTAATCGATACGCCTATAATTATCACGTGCGATGCATTACCACAATATAAAACAAATTACATGCCACGCTACCCGATTACCACCTATGCAAATCAAATTACCCGCACAACATGCGTACTTAACATCTACGTACCCGCCAGATTAATTCCATTCGGCAATAACGCATTAAAATGATACTTGATTAATTTCGCTTGCTGCGAGAGGTGTCTGGTGCAGATACAGGTAGATGTTGATTGTATTGCGTTTTTAATAACGTTTATTAAGATACGCCCACGCATTGCAGTTGCAATTGTCTTTTACACTGTTCCAACAAAATGTAGCTATATTCGACCAAATCTAATGAGCACTATTAAAAATTCCGTCAAATTTACCATACATCCATACATATGCTAGAAAACAGATTAATAAAATGTTTAGAGATACATCATACATCGATTGGGTATTCCTTCCATTAGTTCTAATAACAAGAATTCTCGGAAAACAGTAGAACAAAGAGTAAATTTAATTGTTAATAAATACGAAAATGAGTACATATACACGTAAGATAATTACGGGGTTCTCCTAATTATACCTACCAATTTCAAAGGCGCATCAATGTTCTAATTCCAGAAATCACTAAAATGGTTGTTGACATCTATCAAAGATTATCCCTGTATTTAGGTACCTATTATGGAAGTATAACTTCTCAAATTCGGCGAGACCGATTGTAATCAAATTCGTAATAGCAGTTGATATAATGTTATAATACATAAATTTGAATTTTTTTACTACGAGTGTAAGGACATACACGGTATTCAATTTTATTTTAAAAAAAGTACGATAAACGCGTGATTTTTGGGTATCAGCCTATCAGGTAAAACAATTCTTGGTGAAGCTACTATTAGCCCGCCCGCGTGGGGCACCAATTGAAACTGGACTGCGGTGCTAAGGGATATTTGTAAATGTATAGTGGGTTGGGTGGGTCTGGGTAGAGCAGCCTTGGCTGAAACCCCGCCCACTCAAAAATAAAGGCAAATAAATAAAAATAAATAATTCGAATTTCATTTTGGAGTAATTATCAGAAAAGTAAACACATTGCAACTCGCCCATTATTGCACGAAATAATTTTATTCTTTTTATCCTGACCAATAAGAAATTGGGAGATTATTGAAACCACTCCAAATTTCGATGTTGGAATTTCACTCAATCTTTACGTTTCAAGGTCCCAGTAGTCCAAAAAAGTGCTCTTTAAAAATGTTTGTACAGGGTGTGCCACGTATTTTTTTTATTGTTGCCTCAGGGACGTAGGATCTGTAGATCAAGGAGGGCATTAAATAAATAGATTTCTCATATCTCGATTTCAGTGAGCGACAGTAAGCAACCTGCCAGCTAGCTCTAATAGACTTTCTTTATTACAATAAACGAAAATACTTTGAAAGGAAACTTAATAACAAAATCAGGCAAAAAAATTATCGTAACCAAATGGCTCATGAGAACGTAAATTCCAAGATATGATCATATCAGGGTTACACCAAATTCCTTTCCTTTAACGTAAAACACAACTTTTCTACATAGGTAACAATTAAGTAGGTAACAGGTGGAAATCACATTAAATCTTCTTGGTAAACAAAGGGGACGGCACAAACAGATATCTTATCTGGGTGGTAGAGGTTCTGCAACGGCTATGGGCATTTAACTGGCGTTTGACGAGAACGGCGCTCTAATTACGCCCCAAACTAATGACGTGACGTCTGCGTCTTAGTTAAATTGAGTGAGTCCAGAAAAAGAACCCTCGGCGATCTTGAGGGTTTCCACTCAAAGATTATTAGGAACCTATTTATGTGTGATGAATTGGTTCGCCTAAACAGTTTTGCATGATTGTGTTGGTAACGTGATTCCAAATAATCCCAAAAAGGAATATTAAAGTAACAATCAAACTCGGTAATTACTTTAATTGGTACAGAAGTCACTGAAATGATCCCAAAATTTTCGGCAATGATTTATTAATCAGTTTGACTTCAAGGAATTCACGTACGCAACTACGTACATTTATCAAAATTGTTCTCTCTATCAGCGTACATGCAAAATCGTTGTAAGCGAACATAGGCGGGCCATAAAATGGGCATTGTTGGGTTAAAGAGTAATGCTTATTTAGTTACTAACCATTTTGGACCGTTACACTCCTCCCCCCCTTTCAAAGGTTCAATTTTTTTTTCTTAAACTAAAAAAACAAAATTGAAATATTTACCCCAAAACATACAGGAAAACTTATAAAAACATTTTTTTCATAGTTTTATTCAACGTCTAAATCAGGAGCATTGTATGGCTTTAAGTCTTGCACATGCCATCGTCCTTTACTAGTACCCGACGAGTCGGTAAGCTCATATGTACAATATCCTAACTTTTTAGAAACCGTAAAGGGTCCTACAAATTTTGGGGATAACTTAGCGTTCACATAATTTAAAGCGTTAGACTGTACTTTATTTTTTCTCCAAACTTGATCTCCAATTTTGTATTCGACTGCTCTACGCCGTAGATTGTATGTGTGTTTATGGCGTTCTTGTGATTTTTTAATATTATTGGAAACATCTTCATAAAGTTTTTGAAAACCTAACATTCGTCGATGCATTGTTTGGTCGTATGTAATTGATTTGTTTTCCCGGACCGCACGCCTAGAAAATTCTTCTCCACTTAACACGTATTCTCGACCAAAATTTATGAAGTACGGGCTATAGCCAGTCGCTTCACTAGAAGCGGTACGTATGGCACATGCGATCGCGGAGATATTTTCATCCCATTTTCTATGATCGTCTTTGACGTAGCTGGAAATCATTGTCTTAACAACCCGATTAACGCGCTCACATGGATCTGCTCTAGGGTAATAGAGGGGTGTATAGGAAATTTTGACACTATATTTCTTGCAAAGCTTTTCAAATTCCTTGCTGCGCATTTGAACGCCGTTATCACAGATTACGTATTGGGGCGCGCCAAACAGGAGGAACACGTTTTCCTCTAAAACCCGAGTGAGAGCTTTTGCCGTAGCAGATCTAAGTGGGAAAAGTAAAACAAATTTGCTATAATAATCACTGACTACCAGCAACTGAGTATTCCCATTTCGTGACCTAGGTAATGGCCCCATAAAATCTATACTTAGCAATTGCCATGGGTAACTAATAGGTTGGCGAGTTCCCATGAGACCTGCAGGAGGTGCCTGTTCAGGTTTGTGAGCGGCACAGACTTGACATTGACGAATATATTTCATAATATCTGCTTTCATTTTTGGCCACGTAAAACGATTTTTTATTTTTGTATACACCTTATGTATTCCAACATGACCAGCGCGAGGGTCATCGTGGTATTCCTGAAGTAACGGTTTACGGTGGTCTTTTGGTACTAATATTTTCCAATAGTCAGATTCGTTAGATAACTCAGGAATTTTACAGTTAACATATTTATAAACCAAATTATTTTCATATTTCCATTGTGGAAATTTTCCCGGGTGGTCGTTAATTTTTTGTTTTAACCCTAAGTACCATTGATCTGTAGTATTGTTCGAAAAATTTTCTAATTGAATTGATGAAATAGGGACAGATCGAGAAAGAAAGTCGGGCACGGTATTTTCTTTACCTTTCCGATGTATAATTTTAAAATCATACGCTTGTAAACGAAGGGCCCACCTCGCCAGGCGTCCCGAAGGGTCTTTTAGGTTATTTAACCATATTAATGAGGCATGGTCTGTTATCACAGTGAACACAGTTCCTTCAAGATATTGGCGTAATTTTTCAACTGCCCAAATAACACTTAAACATTCTCGTTCAGTAGTCGAAAAATTTCTCTCTTGTTTCGTGAGAGATCGAGAAATAAAACAAATTACTTTTTCCCCTTCATCGCCAAAATTTTGGGTAAGCACAGCCCCAATGCCGTACGCAGAAGCGTCTGTCTGTAAGACGAAAGGCAAATTAAAGTTGGGACAACACAATATAGGGGCAGAGATCAAACATTGTTTTATTTCCGTAAAAGCTTTTTGACAACTCTCACTCCACGAAAACGGAACATTTTTTTTTGTTAGGTTAGTTAACGGTTCTGTTTTGTCAGAAAAATTTTCAATAAACCGCCTATACCAGCTACATATCCCAAGAAACCGACGTAGCTCTGCGAGATTAACTGGCGGCTGTACATTTAAAATGGCTTCTACCTTCTCTAAGTCTACCCTAAGTCCTTCCGAATCGACGATGTACCCCAAGTATTTCAAAGATGGTCTGCAGAAATGGCACTTTTCAGAACTAACTGTTAGGCCTGCGGCAATTAACCGATCAAAAACTTGTGTTAATATCTCTAGGTGGGTCTTAAAGTCTGGCGATATAATAATAATATCATCTAGATAAACATGGACATAGGGCTCTAAATCAACTCCAAGAACCTGATCTATTAATCTTTGCCAACAAGCAGGGGCGTTTGTTAGCCCAAAAGGCATGCGTTTGAAATGGTAAAGCCCTCTGCCGGGAACAGTAAAGGCCGTATATTCCCTACTAGACACTTTCATGGGAATTTGCCAATAGGCAGATTTGATGTCCATTGTGCTTAAAAATTTGGCACCGCGAAGCCGATCTAAAATTGCGGTGATATACGGTAGGGGGTAAGCATCTTTTTTTGTTACTCGGTTTAAGGCCCTAAAATCTACGCAAAAACGGTACTCTTTCTCTCCTGACTTGGGAACTAATAAAACGGGAGACGACCAAGCACTCTTTGACGGTTCAATTACCCCCATGTTAATCATTTTTGTGATCTCCGCATCGAGGATCGTTTGCTTAAATGGTGAAACGGGGTAGTACCGCTGTTTAATGGGACTAGTGTCAGGTAACAAAACGATTTCATGTTCTATTTGCTCCGTATACCCCAACCCTTCTCCCATTACTCTGAACTTTACATTAAGTAACTCTTCCAACCGAGATCTTTGGTATATTGTTAAAGTGTCCTGACTGTCAATCCCAGAAACTGCAATATGAGAAGGCTCGCCAAAGTGCCACTCGTTCCTTTTTAAATCAGGTACAATGTCCATTGCAACCCAAAAGTCCATACCTAAGATGAGCGTAGTGCACAAATCGGGCACCACTAAAATATTTATAAGTTTAACCCTTCCCATTACACAGATTGGGACAATAATTTCTCCCACCGACATACATGATTGTCCGTTGGCCACCACGCATTTGACGGATTGTTTCGGATTAACTGAGAAGCCTAATTTTAGTAGTATATTCAACCCTGGTTTGCCGATTATTGTGCTGCTACTACCGGAGTCTAACAGCCCTAGTATCGTGTACCCCAAAATGGAAACTTCAAGGTAAGGCCTTTGATCACCTGGCGCATGTGACAGTATAAAATCTAGTATAATTTTTTGTTTATTATTTTCAGCCGACATATCAGATGAGCAGGAAGCTAGGCGGCTATCTAGCGACCTTCCAAATCGTTTCCCGAAGTTGGGCCGGGGGGTGTACATGAGGGACAATTTTTTACTGTATACCCCGCTTTTCCGCAGCGAAAGCAAATTATTCGGGGAGTCTGCGTACAATTCTTGCGATAATGCCCAAATTGCTCGCAATTCCAACATTTGCTTGCCGGTTGGGTTTGTTGAGAGCGAGTGTTAATGAAGTCAATGTGATCGGTCGTATCGTCAGTCGACGTAATTGCATTTAGCGCTGTCGTTTGCAGGGTATTTTTGCGGTAAGCAAGACCTGGTTCTTGCATCAGCCTAGGGTTAGTCGGCGGTGGACAATATTTTTGGGCCCGTCCGTAACTTTCTTCGACTGCGCGACCATAGTGTAACAGATCATCAATTGTTGAAAGGCATTGAAGAGACAACGCTTGCTGTAAGTGAGGTAATAAGTTCCTTCTAATGAGCCATACCCTTTCTGATTCGGGTGGAGGGCGTGACAATCTTTTAAAGAAATTTTCCATAATGGAAACGTACAAAACCAACCTTTCCCCTTCGCCTTGGGTCCTTTTGCGAATATCTTCCCATAAGCTAAACTCGTAGTCTAAAGGCAAGAACGTTTCCCTCAACTGAAGCAGTAGGTCATCCCAATTTCTGAAAAGATGTTTTCTTGGGCGGTACCATAATAAGGCGTCACCTCTAAAAAATTCAACTGCAGATTGGAATAAGAATGCTTTCGAAACCCCTCGAGCTTCTCTTAGCTCCTCAACTCTTTCAACAAAGCTGGTAATGCTTGTACTACCATCAAAGTACACATTCCATTTGTAAACAGGGGGCGACCTATGTTGCGCTATACCGGGTAAATTGTGTAAATCGAACCGTGCCGTAGAGTGAACCGGCGGAGCATTTGGAAATAATGATCGAGTGTCGAGATTTAAAACGGAATGATCTACAATTGGTTGTTGATAATTGCCTACTATTGTCGGATTAATTAAATTTGTTTGCGCATTATTACCAACCAGATTATGTGCATTTAAGGTACCACATGTTAAGTTTATAAGTTGTTGAGATATGGCAGCTAAATTCCGTTGAGCTGATAATGAATGCTGTGCTTGGGTAGGATCATCTTGAGAAATATTTATGTCCCGATTCAGATTTGGCTCGATAACATTTTCATCATTTATACTTGCAGGCGCAGGCATAGGACTTGTGTTATTGTTATTAACAGGCGATAAATCCGGGTTGGGTAAGTCTAATATGGATACAGAAGGATTTGCCCTAACAACTTCATTTCTGGTTCTTGTGTTACTGTAATTAGCAATACACTGAAAAAAATGACTTCCTTGTGGTAACAAATTTAGAATTGCTACATGCATATTGTTGCAGCAGCAAAAAGAAATGGTTTTTAGAACTAAATAATTTACTGCTTTAGTTTTCCCAAGTAGTTGCGATTTCCTGGGGTTAATAATGAAACTTTGTTGGAGGATAGCAAACATTTTTTGTTAAGTGCGCCAACGAGCATTTTGCATTGATTCCATGAACATAAAAGTATGCCTTCATAACAAAAAGCAGTTTGCTGATAAACCTAATACCACTGTATTTGTGACAACATACTAAATTCCTTAACTTGAAGGACGAAAATAATATAAAATTTTATAATACTGCAATCATGCAATTCCCAAGTAGTTGACAGGATGTGCTTATCTCACCTTGCCTTGCATGTCCCAGAGTGCCAGCCAGATGTGAGAGGACATCATTACAAAGCACTCTGTGACCCTGTCCAGTGTCATAATTACTAGCTCATTTTTTCACGGTAAGTCGCCAATCTTGTACCTACTGAATTTCGGTTATTTACATTACGAACTTTTAGTAGTTTAATGTTTTTTCAATGGCTGAACAAAGTGTAGGTGATATATTGGAACAATGGGGATTCCCGGAACTACTTTTGGTGTTTGAAGGTAAGTGTAACTTTAATCCATAAATTGTTTTGAACTATCTTTTGTTTTCCGGCATTTTCATTTTTAGATTTTTCGAACAACAACTCAAAAAGTGCCGGTCTGATCAGAAACTGGTCGAGGAACTTTTTATTCAGTTTTCTTTGTATAACACCATCCCATAGTCCGTGTGCGCGAATTTCGAAACACGCTGCATATGTAAAAGCTGTTTACATGTAGTGTAGGTAAGTTTTAATCTCGGTTTTAATTTAAGTGTTTTATATTTTGTCTTTGGAGATGTTAATGATAAAAAAAGTTTTTCTTTTGTAGTTAGGTAAACAGTAAGTGATTTAATAAATGTGTATTTTAAAAAAAAAGTGATTTGTTTTAATTGACATCACCAAAACGCGTGGACGATGCAGAGAGAGCTGAAAATTTATTGTTCCAACCAGGATTCATAGTTAATCCAACTAATCATTTGAGACAATTTATGAGTTTCCAGCATAAATGGTATGCTACTACAACAAAGATAAAAAAGGACAAATTAGGAGGTCCAGCAAATTCTCGTTAGTTTATATAACAATACCGCTCTGCTGCTGCGACTAAGCATTACTTGTTACAGGGACAAATTTTTTTGCAAGCTTATTTAGTTCCTCAAACAAAAGTGGTATGCTTTCTTAACTAACTTGTATAATTTGTCACAAGTAATTGTTTTAGCTACTGGAACAAATTTACTTCCAACAAGTTATGTTGATTTCCTACAGCAAATATTTTTGTTGAGGCTATAGCTATTAAAAAAATTAGTTGGAGTAACTAATTGTTAGTTGCGACAACATTTCTTTTTTTTCAGTGTAGTTAAAGCATCTTCAAGGGCCTCTAATAAACCATTACACAAAAGTTGGAGATTAGTTTTCTTTGTTTGTACTGTTTTGTCATCTTGAATGTTTACAATACGCGACAGTCTTCCCTCTACATGCAATAGCCGAGTTTTAATACGTGCGTGCTCATTAAGTTTATTGGAATTGTCAAATTCTTGAATATTACCGTGTAATTCATCAAGTTTCAACGAACAAGTATTAAGTTCTTGCTGAGGATCAAAGGTAATAGTAGGTTGAGCCACTAACCCCAGTCGTTCGCGAGCCATAGCTTCCCTTAATATTGAACGTTTTTCTTTTACTGTGCTACCTATTACTGCACCGCGTACAAGTAACTCATGGGTAAGTTCATCACTCAATAACCTGCCAATATCCATTCTATAAAAATAATATTCAATTTGGTAATGACAAAGAAATACCCTGATAATCCTTAAACCTATAAGAAAGGTAAGGAACCACAATACACCGACAGCACCAACACCTATCGCTACCTACAGTAATATTATTTTACACACAATTTCTAAAAAACACTTAAACGATTACAGTTGGGCGCCAATTTAATGCCACGTATTTTTTTTATTGTTGCCTCAGGGACGTAGGATCTGTAGATCAAGGAGGGCATTAAATAAATAGATTTCTCATATCTCGATTTCAGTGAGCGGCAGTAAGCAACCTGCCAGCTAGCTCTAATAGACTTTCTTTATTACAATAAACGAAAATACTTTGAAAGGAAACTTAATAACAAAATCAGGCAAAAAAAATTATCGTAACCAAATGGCTCATGAGAACGTAAATTCCAAGATATGATCATATCAGGGTTACACCAAATTCCTTTCCTTTAACGTAAAACACAACTTTTCTACATAGGTAACAATTAAGTAGGTAACAGGTGGAAATCACATTAAATCTTCTTGGTAAACAAAGGGGACGGCACAAACAGATATCTTATCTGGGTGGTAGAGGTTCTGCAACGGCTATGGGCATTTAACTGGCGTTTGACGAGAACGGCGCTCTAATTACGCCCCAAACTAATGACGTGACGTCTGCGTCTTAGTTAAATTGAGTGAGTCCAGAAAAAGAACCCTCGGCGATCTTGAGGGTTTCCACTCAAAGATTATTAGGAACCTATTTATGTGTGATGAATTGGTTCGCCTAAACAGTTTTGCATGATTGTGTTGGTAACGTGATTCCAAATAATCCCAAAAAGGAATATTAAAGTAACAATCAAACTCGGTAATTACTTTAATTGGTACAGAAGTCACTGAAATGATCCCAAAATTTTCGGCAATGATTTATTAATCAGTTTGACTTCAAGGAATTCACGTACGCAACTACGTACATTTATCAAAATTGTTCTCTCTATCAGCGCACATGCAAAATCGTTGTAAGCGAACATAGGCGGGCCATAAAATGGGCATTGTTGGGTTAAAGAGTAATGCTTATTTAGTTACTAACCATTTTGGACCGTTACAGGTGTCCCATTAATAAAGGTCACAAGGCCATATCTATGGAACCGTTAATTGCACAGCTTCGGGAAAAAGATTTTGTCAAGAAAAGAGGCCTAGAGATATCGCTGGAAATTATTGTTTAGTTTCTAGGTTTGCCCGCTAGAGGGCGTAGGATTCATGTTTTTCCTAAAACCCTACAAACTTGCATAAAAAATACATGCATCGTAATCTTGTATGAATCTTCAGCATATGCTCTAGGTTATAAAATTTGATGGGTGGGGGAAGGGGAACATCTTTGAAAGGAATTGAATGTAACTGAAATAATAATTAAGAATAAAGAATCATTTTATATCATCAGTTATTACACAGGGCGTTCGAGATATTTATAAAATTTGTATATCGGACTTAGTGAATTCGTCATATCGGCAAAAAATAATCAATGCCCTTTTGACATTTCCGTTAGTTATGCTCCGAATTGCACGAATATCGAAATATGCATAGCCGATACCATACAATAAGCAATGCCAAAATTTGGGTTTTATAGATTCAAAATCTACAATGTCTTTTTGATTTTTTGACCATTATGAATCGATTTTAATGAAATTCCACCAGATGTAGCCGATGGTGGGTAAAATTGCAAACGCAATTTGCAGATAAACGGAGCGTCAGAACTGAGTACCAACAAAGGAAAATCTTCTTCGAGAAGATCTATTTGGTGACGGGGCTAAAAGTTCAAACGCGAATTTCGGGTGAACGCCGGTGCAGGTGAATAGATTCAAAAGGAGTGTAATTTGTTGCCCTTTAATGTTGCTGACGTCTAAAGTCATTAGACTTGGTTTAAACCGTAATTTCGAGAAACCCCCTTCCTCTCAAAATAAAAAAAAATAAATTAAAAACCGAATTAATTGCCCGCAAATCTAGTGGAGAACAAAAGTCCTGGAAAGACAGCCAGTTCTTAGCCGATTTTTTCTGGAAACGATGATCGAACGGGTATCTTCAACTGTTAGCCAAGAGTTAAAAAAGGCGCCAGAAGCGACAACTCATCACGTGAGAGAACAGGTAATTCTGGCATCCATGCGTCTGAAAACTAAAGGGCTGATGAATAGCAGACGTTTTAACTCGTCGCCCTCGAGAATATAAACATCACTATTATGCCCTTAATACATAAATAACTATTAGGTCTTACTAACCTATCATAGCACATTTTATATCTGTGATACGCGGGCATAAAGTACCACTTTATGCCCTAGGGCATTAAGTATCACCATAGTAACTCATTTATACTTAATGACAAAACAAACAAAGATTTGCAGGTCATTGAAAATTAGAAACGTCAATTATTAATTGTCAATATCTACTAAATCACAAGATTGGCCTTATTTCGTATAGTTTCTGGAACTTCTTCCTCATTCACGATGAATTGAATTATTTAAAATTACGTTTGACGTTTGGATGGTTTCAATCACATTAACAAATTCGAACCACGCATACTCGATCAAACATGATGAATAATTTTGTAAACGAATTTTGACGAAGAAAACCATTTGTAAAACATAAAATTGTGTATGTACCACGGGCATAAACTGATGTTTATACTCTCGGGCGACTAAAAAAAACTCTCGAGTTCTGAGCAAGGGATTGCCTATCCTAAAAAGCGATCGGACTAACTCACCCTCACCCTCAATTCATATTAGGGGAAAATTTTCTTTTTTTATGCGGAAGTGACTCCCAACCAGGCATATTCATCTACATGGATCTAAAACAATAGAAGGAACAGGCACTGGTATCTACTCCCAAGAACTGAACTTGCATACTACCCAATCACTAGGCAAACTTCCTACTGTATTCCAATCAGAACTGGTAGGACTAACGCTCAGTGCAAAAAAAGTTCGTATGTATAACATAATAAATAATAAAACTATCACAATCTCCAGTGACAGCAGAGCTGCCCTTCAGGCCCTTGGTGACTGTAAATTTACCTATAGGGTGGTTTCCGCATATCACCATGCACTAGAGCAAGTAGCAGGCAGCAACACCCTTCAGCTCGTAGGGGTTAAAGGGCATTCTAGAGCGAAAGCTAATGAGAAAGCCGATGTGGGCTCAAAACAATGTTTTATGGTCTACAGCTGGCTCTTCCACTTACAGTTGCAACTGTATACACGTACGAAAAAATACAACATTCAACGGGACCCCGTGATTTAACAACTGGACAAACAAAGATGAAACTGAAAACTACTTTTAGTGCATTTAAGGTTCTAAAAAAGTAGGTTAGTATTTCACTAACTGTCGGCTGTTAGGGCGAACAAGAACTTGGCAACGGAATATCGTAGAACTTTCGGGTTTTCGGTATTATACTCGTACTATCGTGCTATTCTTGCATGGGTTAGTCTGAAAACTGAAAGCTATTCGTGAAGTTGATTATTTATGAATCTTCTTAAAGTGTGTTACAACAAGGAAATAGAATATCATAGTGTGCGAATGAATGTCAGTTTTTGGAGTTTTGGTTCGGAATATTATCCTCGCCATTAGAGATTGCCGGTACGTCATAAGTAAATGACTCTAGCTATCCAAAACGTTTATAGTAAAGTCACATGAAAAACAGCACATCAAATAAAGACAGTGAATATTCGAAGTGCATTTGAAGGAAACGAAGTGAGTTATTGAATGAGATAATGTGGTAGAAAGAGAAAAAACAAAAACGAATAACCAATTCGTTTTGTAAACCGTATGAATTTGAACTCTCATTTGACTAAAATAGTTCTTCCGTATATTTGTTTGACAGTTGTGATTTTTAATTGTTTACCTGTCACGCACTTTTAAATCATCGGTTACGCACTTTTCAATTAGTTCTTTTGAGAACTAATCCGTCACTTACGTGTATCCTATTAATCACTTTAATCTCTCTCTACGAATTCCCATGTCTGCAAAGGGTAAAACTTTGCATACACAAGCACAACAGCTTGTGTTAAACTTAGTGCAATATTTTGAGAAGGAGAAAGAAAACGGTGGTCCATTGATACCCGTATCTGCTGTTCAAGAAGTAAGTGTGATTATATATACTTATATTTTCATTTAGTACAAACACAATTATAGCGAGTGGCCCACGCTTTGTGTATATCTGAGAGGACGGTGCGAAGCATCAAGACAAGAGCGGTATCTAACCCTGTTTTGGAAAACCCGGGTAAGAAACGACCCCGCAAGAGAGCCAAATCTGACCTGTTTCGTTAAAACATTTCTACACACGTTCTATACTGCGTAGGGTAGAAGGAGGATCAACATCAGGATCCAGTTGAGAGGCTGCTTATTTCTCATTTCTGATTCCTAGTAATCTAACATTGTGCTAAAAATGTAAAAAAAGTATAAATATGAAATAGAAGTAGAGTGATAGTGACAGTCGTATATTATAATATATTTTGAACATAATTAATATCCATTTAGTGTATCATTTTGAATTTATCCTTATTGTAAGCCATCATAAGTAACAGTGAGTAACTTTGAAACGTGGTAGTCTTGCAAAATGTGCAGCTGGGTGTATGGAAATCGTATAACCTATAAATTGAATACTCTAATTGTGAATTTATAATTCTTTATCGGCAAACTCACTTATGAATGCAAGACCCGACCATTGTAATAATTCTGACGTAGCGTAATTACTAAATGTTCACATTTTTGGAAAAATTCCATTGTAATGAGGCAGCTTACAAAAATGGGTTTATCTTCCATATGGCCTGTAAAAATAACGCATTAATGACCTGTTAGATTACAAGGATTTTGTTTTCTCACCGTCTTTATTACGTTAATAACGAAACTACGATATTTTATACCAATTAAAAACCAAAATCGACTAACGATACTTTCTGCGATTTGACAGTTTTGCACCTTCAAATAAACATCCAATAAATGACAGTTGTCGCCATCTCGGAGTATATTTTCTAATCAAGTTGGCATTTTTACGGAAGTAATTTGACTCATATTTTTCATATTAAACCATACGATTGTGAACTATGACGTACCGGCGATCTCTAATGGCGAGGATAGTAGATAGCGTTAATGCGTGCGGTTTGCCAGAGCGCTATGATCCGATAATAATGGTCATCGAACATTCGGGAATAAAGATGACCACGGAAGCAATCAAAGCAAAATTACTCATTGATGTGAAAACTACTGATCTGGCCACATCAAAAATGCGATCAAGTCTAGTGATGGCACATCACCCATCAGAGACATATTTTAACTTGTTTTAATAACGTGATAGAGCTCACACTTTCATCCCAAGCCTCCTCTTTGATTTAGAGCCATAGTGCGAGTAGTAGGGTATTGGTAATTTAATGGCGAGAATAATAAAGAGTGCTCGTATCTCGATTTTAGTAGCTACTGTAGTGTCAGAAGTACCTACAAATACAAAAACAACCAATCTCCATTATCAATTTAAAATTACCTTGTAAGATGTAAGTGCGAATGTTCATTCATTTGAATATGAATGGCATGTTGCTTCCATTAAGGTATAATTTTCCATTATCTAATTTGTAATTAAGCCAAGATGAGCGATGTAATTATTAATACAATCTTAAATTTATTTCTTGTTAATGTGCAAATTGTCTTTATCCGGGAAACGCAAGTTCTATATATCACAGTATGCCCACTTTCGCTACTGAATATCTTACGTAGAAACAAGTTAAAAGTACAGCCTCTGGTTGCATAAAGCTATTATTTATGGAAAGTCTCTATATGTTGGCGATCCGATAGCGATCTAAGGATCTGCTCGGATGCTACCCAGTTGTTTCGTTAAATAATTCGTGATCACGATAAATGTTCTTGTTTTCAGCTCATATGAATAATGCGAAAACTGTAATGCATAAAATAATATGAAAAAATAGAACTTCGATCTTGTTTTACTAGTCAGTGTGATAAAGTTATTACATGCGTTTATAGGTAGGTACATATTGCTTCAATTTTAAGTTGGTAATTCACTAATTTCTAGATTCTAATGCCCGGTTTCAATAACGATGATTAAGGTTAACCAATGATTAGGTATATTCAAAGGTGGCTAACATTCTAATATTTTTAATCATCGTTTTGGAAAACGTGTATATAAATATTTGCTTGATGTAGGGTATCGTGTGAATTGTTCTTATCAATCCGTTCATAAATGCAGAATAAAATGAAACTATAATTAATCACATACGCAAGTATGTTAATGAATAAGTCTCCACGACTATTCCAAAAAAATTAATGCAATAATGTCTGGCATATGTCGCGGCCCAGCGAAATGGCGACACAAGTGCTGGAGAGGCACCCCTGTTAGTTACCTACTACCAGGGACACATTCCCATGACAGTTGACTAAATTCTGCGAGAGGTGGCTACGGCAGGCATATGCGAAAGTATCAATCATCAAGAAGTGTAGAAGTTATTTAATCAGTTTACATGTTTCGATGATATTAAACGGACTTACGGACACAACCTATTTTATGCAGACACCATGTAGTCCAGCCAAATCAGCTCTAAAAGTAGTATAAACTGGATGTTGTCATTTCACTGAACGAAACCAAGCGTATTCTATGTAAAAAAATCCGCTGAATCGGAAAATCATAGCCCCCCGGCCGGAAACGCCCGGAACATATTGTTATAAACAAAAAAGAAGAAAAAATGGGAAAATGTTGTGTTATTTCACATTTGACTGCCAATATCTCGTTAACTATTGCTCTGAGGGAAAAAATGAATAGAAATGAACTTGTTTAGAATAAAATTTTGTATAAGATACAGTTGGTCCAGAACGCTCAACTGTTATTGTTTTTTAGGGAAAAATGTAAAAACAGTAATCTCTAAAATTAACACTTTGTTATTGTTAAGTAAAATTCATTCGATCTTTTTGAAAATCCGTATTTAGTAACTACTTTGATAACAAAACAATATGACAAACCAGATCACCGTAGGTTTCATACTCATTGATTAATTAGATAAACAAGTAGAAAAACAGATGCTTTGTTTTTCAAACTGGGGGAGTACAAGAGTGTTCTCAATTTTTTTATACATATTATAACCCTAAAACAATCTTTTCCAATAATTGTCCCGATGATTCCTGCAAATCGACGGACTGTGCAATTTTTTTTTCAAAATCCGAAGAATTTTCTTAGTTAACAAATGGAATCACTCCCGAAATATAACAAAAAAATATAACTCTATAATAGGCGAATGTAAAGCTCTCGGAAAGCCGTACATTAAAAAAAATACGTCCAAATCCGATTAATAGTTCAGGAGAAATCAGCTTTTGACTTTTGAAGCCAGTTTTCGAAACAACCAAAAATGATTTTGCAAATCAGGTCGCATCGATCGATTCTTTACAGCGTGAAAGGGCCGATTATAGAGTTACTTTTCTTGTTAAATCTCGGAAGCTATTCGATTTGTTAATTACCTAAAAAAATTCCACAGTCAGTTGATTTGCAAAAATGATCGGGACAATTATTGGAAACGATTGTTTTACGGTTCCACTATGTATAAAAAAATTGGGAACACTCTTGTACTCCCCCAGTTTGAAAGACAAAGCATCCCTTTTTCTACTTGTTTATTTAATTAATCAATGACTATGAAACCTACGGTGATCTAGTTTGTCATATTGTTTTGTTATCAAAAGAAGTTACTAAATACGGATTTTCAAAAAGATCGGATGAATTTTACTTAGTAATAACGAAGTTTTAATTTTCGAGATTACTTTTTTACATTTTTCCATAAATAACAATAACTGTTGAAAATATAGAAAATTTTATTCTAAACAAGTTCATTCCTATTCATTTTTTCCCCCAGAGCAATAGTTAACGAGATATTCGAAGTCAAATGTGAAAAAACACGACATTTTCCCATTTTTTCTTCGTTTTTTGTTTATAACAATATGTTCCGGGCGTTTCCGGCCAGGGGGACTATGATTTTCGGAATCAGCGGACTTTTTTACATAGGATACGCTTGTGTCGTTGAGTGAAGTGACAACATCCAGCCCAAACCGTAATTTGACTGGACTAATGTCCATAATAATAATAATAATAATAATAACAACCCACTCGTATACAACCGAAGCGCAAAAAGCTTAACAGCACCACAGGCTCACAAAATACTGCAATATCTCCACCAAACACCCAAGCAACCACACAAATACAACCTCAAGAACAAAGAAACACCATAAATACAAGTAACGCAACTTGCACTACAAAGACAGGTCCACCCAATAAAGTTACACGCCCTAGCACAGTTAAAAAACACATAACTCCTTCTTCACAGAAACACACCACGTTATCATAACCCACTCGTATTCAACCCAAACGCAAAGCCAAAGAAACACTTACACAATAAAATCCATTTAATAAAATTACAGGAATTATTATAATGATATTTTTGTTTTGTTTTCTTCTTTCCTGATAGCGTTGACTATTGTGGCCATTAATAGCTATGTTGGTAAGTATGAATTACATACTATCTCTAGATTTCCAATGTGAGTGTGTGAATATTTATTTTATTTTTTATTTTTCTTTAGAACCCTACATAACTTCACCAGACACAGACACAGACACTAATCGTTACTTGATTTTAATCCGTGCGATTAGTTAACCAGGCTAGACCTGAGTTCTCACAAGAAACACCGACCATAATAATAATAATAATAATAATAATAATAATAATAATAATAATATATATTTGTGTTTCTGCGTGGTTACACTTACACTCGTCAAAATTACATGTAAACAGATAAAACAATAAATATGGTTATTAAAAGTACAAACATGAGCATTACACTAAATTAACTAAATTACGAACAATACCTAATTCATAGATTTACAACTGTTCAGGAATTCATGATGGGAATAGAAAGGATTGACTAGAAGAAAGTTTTTTACATTGGTCTTAAAAGTTGAAAAATCTAAAATTTTAAATTTCGCGGGGAGGTAATCAAATAAAAATTGAGACTGATATAAGGCTCCATGTTGAGATTTGGACAGTCTACATAACTCGGTGCGTATATTGTTCTTGGAGCGTGTAGTGTATTATAGTCATGTAAGTCGGATTGGTATACCTTCATTTTTTTTGCAAAAGACACAGCTTCAAGTATATAAATGTTAGGGAGTGTTAAAATGCTTAATTTGGTAAAAGTTGAACGACAATCATCTCTATACCCCAAAGAAGATACTCGTATAACCCGCACCGCTCTACGATGTAATTTGAAGATACATCGCCAATGTGAGCTATGGCCCCACGCCAGAATGGCATAAGATAGGGCTATGAATATAGGCAAAATATGCGGTTCTAAGAATGTTCTTAGATGTATTATCTCTTAAGCGGGTGAGTAAGAATATAAATCGGTTTAGTTTTTTTGTCATGGTAATGCACTGATATTTAAAATCAAGTTTACCTACTGTCAATTACAGTGCCTAAAAATGTAATTTGCTTAACAGGTATACCAACATTAATTTTCAAAGAGAATGGCATAATGCATGTTTTCGTTTGGTTAAGCTTGAGGGTGTTGTCGGTGCACCAATCGGATATAGAACTAATACCTTCGTGTATGAATGAATAGGCTAAATATAGCTCCAATAGGAGTCAGCATGTTTAGCAATTAAGGTAGCATGGTCTGCGTACAATATGCAGCGCACATGTGTTGGTAGAGATGCTGGTAGGTCATTAATGTAAACCAAAAAAAGTAAGGGACCAAGAACTGAGCCTTGTGGTACGCCATGCTTAATAAGCAAAGTATTAGAGGTTATGCTATTAAAAATAACACTTTGACGTATATTTCTTAGAAATGAGGCAACCAAGGACAGGCTACCGTGACTAAAATTCTAAACCCGATGTAACTTTGTGCTAAGATTTCATGAGACATGCAGTCGAATGCTTTTGAGAGGTCGACAAAGGTAGCAACCGTATGTTCTTTATTTTCAAAGCAGCTAATGACTTTTATAACAAAGGAGGTATGGCATCAGATGTCGATTTACGTTTACGGAAACCATATTGGTGTTTATACAGTATATGTTGTTAGCTTCAAAATAATCGATTAATTGTTTATATAATATTTTTTTGGCTAATGACCTTGGTTGTCGATGCCTAAATCCATATAAAAAAAAAATAATAATAATATTTATTACTGTTAACATGCCAATAAAACATTTACAGAAGTCAAAGGGAACAACACAACATTTATACATTCATGTTAAATTACACATAAATCACAGTCTTTAAATTCATTAATAGTATAAAATGCGCCTTCAGTAAGGAATTTTTTTAATTTAGTTTTCAGGGCATTGTACGGTAAATCCCTGGTCTGGCCAGGCAGCAGGTTAAAAAGCTCAAACGAAATAACTTCTGTGAGTTTTTTCTAATCTGTAATGCTTTAGATCAAGATTACTACAAAAAAAAAATTGTTTATATAATATTTTTTCGATTATTTTACTGAGTACTGGAAGAATAGAGAATAGAGATAGGCCTATAGCTACCGACGGCGTTAACATCTAGACCCTTCTTGAGTACAGGAATAACCAAAGCCGATTTCAGAGAATCCGGAAAACCTCCCGTTTGGATAACAAGATTAGTTAATCTTGTGACTGGTTCCACAAGAGAACTAATGTTTCGTTTAATTAAAATTGCATTTACGAATACATCTCTGGAGTTAGAGTTCCGTAAACTTTTTATGGCATCCCGAATTTCGATCTGTGATACACATCTAAAACTAAATTGGCTTTCGTTATTAAGCTTCAATTTGCATGATCTTAAGGGATCGTGCGTACTTTTCTGAAAATTTGCTAAAATATCATCAACGATATTACTAAAATAAATATTAAAATCATGACAGGACAGTGTGGAATGTGATACAATATTACAATTTTTGTGTCCTTTGATTATTGACCACATAGGTCTGCTAGAATTGCTACAATTTTTAATATAATTGTCATTAGCTACGATTTTAGCTAATTTGATTTCTTTTTTATATTTTAGTAATAGAGATTTTTTTAGACTGTGGAAATTTTCAGTACCATAGCGGTGGTATAATTCGCTTAATAATTCCAGATTGTTTCTGAGCTTACGAAGTTTATCGTTAAACCAATTAACCTTGCTGTCAGTTATCTTTTTAGTGGTCCTTATAGTAGGAATGCAACTTTTGTAAAAATCACAGATAAGTTCTAGAAAAATATCACAAGTAATATCACAGTCACCTGCACCTGTCCTAAAGATAGATTTCCACTCGCAGTCTTCTAACTTTTTGAGTCCATCCATTTGAGCTTAAGTTCTATATGTTGTCCCAGGTGGTCAGAAAAGCCTGTGTCAAGCGTTTTAGTGGTATAGTGAGAGATACTAAAATTAATGAAAATATTGTCCAAGCAATTGCCACCACGAGTGGGGGTAAAAATGGTTTGGATAAATCCGTACGATTCCAAAAAATCGCTAAGAACCCGAGACTTACTATCGCGGCCGAAATGCACATTAAAGTCACCGGATAAAATAATATTGAATTTGAGTAGTTTATCGAGCGTGTGTGCTATACTTTGTTTCACGGGTCCTGAACCTTTCGTCACACTATCTGACGTCATAGCAAAATTAAGGCAGGTCGTAAATTAGTAGTTGGTTGACATTTATTGTCACATTGACGTTTCAACTTATTTATTAATGTGTCACTATCGGTCATTATTATCAGACCGTCCAAGTTGACAATCACTTGTAAGGCATCTGGTCCTGATAGGTTTTTTCCTGTCCCCAGGTTTTGTAATGGCTAAATGGTCATGTATTTTATGTAGAGGAAGTCCGTTGGTATGAATTAAACTTTTTTCACCGTTTGTAATGACCTCATGTAACCGATTCTTTGCACCGACAGTCCAAATGGATACTGCCAGAGCATCAGAAACTCTTTGAGATGAAGTCTATGATGGTTACAGAAAACGCATAGGAACATTTGTAACTTAAAGTTTGTTTAGGCAGTTCGTAAATTAATATTTTGTTTACATAATGTTGAGGTGAAATTAAGTAAACTACCAATGTGAAGGATACGCGTTAGGTTGCGCGAATTTTAATGACACTTAACTAGTCATTTGCAGAAGTAGAATAGGCCATGGTTTATCGGTAAGCCTTTCGCATTTATATATCTTACCAATTTGAGATAAAGGCTCATTGAAATAACAAAGCATACATACAGTTTCTGTTCTTTTGCCACACACTCAAGATATTCGCATAAGGATTTTGAGTATCTTCTGATCGGATTTATTTAAAAAAAACGCAATTGTGAGAGAAAACAGGTAGTGAAGATATTTATTCCTGAAAAAACTCTCAAATGTTCATATTCAAATCGTATGTACAAAAGGACACTACACCACAAGGATATATGTATAAACGGCCCAAAATAATATTCTTATAAAGACGCTCATTTTCTTCTGCCTCTTGAATCTAATCCTCATAATAATCTTCTTCACTATCAGATTCGTCCAAGTTGACAATCACCGGTAAGATGTCTGATGTATCAATATATTGTTCCCGTTCCCAGCCCTGGTTTATAATGTTTCGTCTAAAACCACAGGTCGTAATGGAAAGAGTGAAGTTTCGTTTTGTGTACTCACCTTCTGTGTATCGGTGCATCATATTTACCTAATGGCAAAGAGTATCCATAATTATAGTTACTCTTTGCTAATGGTAACGGGAATGACCTAAATTCATGATATGGGCGAATCGAACCATTATTTAAAATTTTTAAAATACTTGTCTATTAACGGCGTTACTACACTGTCGACTTGCCTAAGCGTTTTTAACTTTAACTGATGATATTTACTTCACTTTTAACACAAACTACCTAATCAAAAGGCATTTAACACTGGAAATCTGTCTATAACGAACATCGTTTGACAATTGACGGATTGATATTGACAGATCAATTGGTTTATTTATCACGACTTGATGACGTAATTTTTTTGTCTCAATCGATTTAAATGTAATGAAGAGAGAATCACATTTATGACGTCAGGTTCAGCACCAGTGAAACAAAGTATAGTTGCGACATGAATAGTGAATACATTAAAGTCTCCTGAAGGAGATCTGTATACACAAATAACAACAGTATTAGAGTCTTACATACACATACAGCCCCGTTATTCGATCACTGCATGTCGAGGGTCAGCTGAACACATCGATTAGCAATATCAGCAAGGGATTCATGTCCGAACGGTTCACCCACTGATTCCTCGCTTTACACAAACCAGCTCCACAACGGGAGCCGTATCAGATGAGCGAAAAAGTAAAGCAAGAATCCGCGATTTTTTATAGAGAATAAAACTCGCCAATATTTAAATTGAATTTAGTGCACATAACTCGTTCAATCACAAAGTTAAACTAACCAAAAATTAAAATAAAAACTATAAGGGATTATTAGCTACCATTTCTGCAAAGAGTCAATAGGATCTAAAACAAGTCCGAAAATAACTTAATTAAATTAAGTTAGGTTAAAAAACAAAAAAAAAGAAGCTGTTAGCTTAACACTGCAAAGAAAGATGCACAACTATTGAAACCTCATATTCGGAGGAAAATAATATCCCCCAACCACCACCACCTTTTAAAGAAGCAAACTATTTACAGAAGAAATAAAGTACGTTGTGTGATACCCAGTGGGTAACTTGCACAGAGTTGTATATAACTCTGTGGTAACTTGTCGGTTTTATTGGGTTTTTCGTATTTAAACTTAGTGTGGCAGTACCTTAAAGCATTATAAAAAATGTCGCCGAGAAGCGCATTAAAAAAATTTCAAATTATGTGTACTGTTTATTATTTCTGTTATCACTGTAATCGTTTTGTGGTTTTTAGCACGTTTTGCAAAAATAGAAGGCTCTATTCAGGTATTGGTACAGGGACTAGATTTTGTAGCTGTTTTTTGTATCAGTCTTAACATCAATGTCGAATTAATTAATAATGAAATTCATTGCTGTGTTATAAATTAGGTGTTATAAAACTGAATGCAAGTAAGTGATAAATATTGAATTCTAATAAATCAATCTATAGACCGTAAGTATCTTACATATCGCATAATTTATACTAAGGAAGTTGACGAATGGTATTGTATGCCAAACTTGGCTATTATTAAAATAACAAATGGCGAAAAAACATAAAACTTATGCTTATCAGTACTACGTACTATACACAACTTAATCTATAGTTCCTTATAACCAAATAGCACAGTATCGAAATTTTCGATCCTTCGCCGTTTGGAACAACTTATCCTATATTGTTTGTTCTCAGGTCTACTAATTACATTATAAAACTTATTCTTAACTATTCTCCTGTGATTATATTGCTGTGTATACCGGTCCGTAGGCCAAAAAGACCGTACACAAAACACATAAACAAACCTATCTAGCTCAAACCCTTATATTTCTCGGAGCAAAGCTTCTCCCCAGCACAGAGGAGGAATTCGACTAAATGAAAGGAAATGAAATCATTTGAATGACATACACAGCAATTATTGTGAAAAATTACAAAATTCAAATGTAATTGTCACACTCACAAAAAAACGCATTTTACTGAAGGTCCAAACTTCCAAAACTGCCGCAACTCGGCTTGCCACTCCGTAAAACGGAAACTCCACCAACTTCCAATGCTGCTGGCCTCTACACAATCCAGACTACTGCGGTAACTCGCCGAAGCGAAAATAAACAACTTCACTAAACTCAAAAACTGCCCTGACTGGCAACAAACTGACGATTAAAACTTCAAAACTCCCAAAACAAAAATTCAAACTTCAGCAAATGTGGATCTGCTTTCAAACTCGCAAAAGCTGATTTCAATCTCCTACAAACGTAGTTCCGCTCTGAACTTGGCAAAAAGCCCTTCCTTTTCTCAGACCGTTCTATTTAAGGTGGAAACCCTTCTTCCAAAATTACAAATTAAAACAGCCAATGATAAGCAGTTGACAACAGAAAATTTCCCCACTAACGTAAGTTAAACTAGAGGTAGAAATTATTTTTATAATCAATTTTTAACCGACATTAAGAGATAACAAAGCTTAAAATTCTGGGAAAAATAGAATTTTCTGTATTTTAAATACAAAGAAAAGGCGATAAATAACATCCACCTGTCAATTAAATTAAGCGTTTACAATGATAACAGAATAAAAGCGATATAAAATTCTCAGAAATCTACGTTAAATAAAATCAAACATGAGATTAAAATGTAAACAATATAAACCTTGACCTCTTTTTCGTAACAATAATTTCTGTTGAAGTACTTACCGAACGACACAAACAAAAATTTAGATTAAGAAAATTAATTACATTGAAACCGCCCTTGTCCATTCTAGTTAAGAATCCCAAAATTTCGTCCCGCCAGACAAAATAACACAGCAATATACATCCACTGAATCTTTACTGTTGCCAAGAACAATGTCTCTCATTGTTTTAATTTTAATTATTATGAGTGTACTAATGGGGTAACCGATTTCGCCAAAAATTCCATGATTTCCGTGTTTTTACGATGCACCCAATTTGAATAAATTAAATCAGTCTATCTCTTCTGGGTCGTTTATTTAGTGGTTGTAATCACACCAGTAACTAATAGAATACTGATCTTTATCTGCCCAAACCCGCGCAATATGAAATATCAGGAAGCACCTTTCTCACCTGTTTACGATTGCGTTTCCTAGACCAGCAGCACAATTTTAAAAAATATTTCAAACCTAGTTTCAAACTATTCCTGCTTACAAAACCTTCACTTGAAAGAGTCCATTACTAACTGCATCATTTTTTGGTCCATCTGTAAACGTATGACTATCTATTAAATGTACTCATACGTAAATTGATCGAACTTAGTTGATCCTTTGTAGATAATGAAAATTCCGAAGAAAATTCCATGCGAAACGACGTTCGTTTAGTATTCACGTGGAAGATTGATGCTAAAATGGGTCATTACATTAGGGATACTGCCATAAGAATGAACGGAACACGAACAAGCGAAGTTGATTACTTCAAGAAGAATTATCAACGTCGCCTTGAAGAGAACAACTTAATCCTCTTGCATTTGACGGCAACAACTTAAAGTAACGTGGTCACGTATACACATAAATAACACGTGTAAATACACGCGGTTGTTGAATTAATGTTGTGTAAAACGACCAGTGCGTGGTCTTATTAAATCGAAATCTTTGTAAAAACTGGTCTTCTTGAATTAAATAGCTCTATTAGTGGACGTAGCAGCCTACACTACCCAACAGGAAGATAATAGTAACAACGAGAGTAACAATATGACATTGTGCAGAAACTCTAATTTAGGACCATTTAAATAAAATTCACTTGAGGTGCAAAAGTGTTGCGACGAGTATATCAAGAGTTTTTGACCTAACAAATTGTTAGTATTTTAACACCTAAAAGATTTAATTGACAAAGAATTTCGGAAAAAATAGTGAGGGTACAGAGTGTAGGAATTATTAATTTTGCATTGCATTTTTGTGTATTTTTCGATTTATAAGCAAAAGTTGCTAAGTAACGATACTTCAAGTATGACTTTTGAAACTGTCATCTGGATGAAATAAAAAATCCTCTTAGGTCGCTTTCTGTAAATGCACAACATTTCTTTGGCTTTTGTACCTATCCTTTGGTTGAAGCTTTCACAAACGCGCGTAATTTAGGGTATGCTTCCAAATCTGTTCCACTTTTTAATCGCAGTAATTCACAAAGACGATGATTTTTATAAGCAAACGTCAAGTGACATTTCCATGGCAATCGTGAAATTACGAACACCCAGCCCACTTAATTAGACATGTATTCGAGTATAACGTCAATATGACTTCATTGTATTTCCTATTTTTAAATTATACTGCAGGTATAATAAAAAATACTGTAAGATACACGTGTATAATTGGTCTTTAAAGCACTTGCAACGTTAAAGGCACTCCGCTTTGCGTCGTGCCCATAAACTCGTTGCGCGTGCTTTAAAGACTTGATTATACACTTGTATCTTTATATACTATTTTGCAATATTTTGCTTTGGATGTTCGTAACTGAACCAATTCAATATAAAACTACATGAAATTTCCTACAACTTTTATTGTGCTCTGACAACGGAATTATAAGGACGATAGTAAGGATCGCGAATGGAAGAAATATACAAAGATATTCTTGTAAGAGAATAATGTGTTATTCCCATATGCGATCAAAAAAGAGTTGCTGTCGAGTCACCTTTGGAATTGTTCTTTATATGGGAAATCATATTTACCTTCCAAAGGCGATTCGAATTTATTATCTGTAGGGGTGTTCAATGCATGAATCGATACGTATCGATTTATATCTCTTTTGATAATTTACGGTTCAACAAACTTTATACGATTACTATCGATACCTAAAAAATGAATCGTATAAATTGTACGAATCATTTTATGACATTGGAACAAATAATTGTAGGAGAGTAGAGAAAGAAAAAGAAAGGAGTGGTGAGACAGAGAGACGAAAGAGAGAAACAGATACGGAGATATGACGGAGAAAGAAAGAAGGGGGGAACTAGAGGAGCAAGAGGCCAGAGAACAGAAAAAAATGTACAAAAGAAAATTTTGAGAAAAAAAGATGGAAAAACAGAAATAATACGAAGAACAAGACCGCATCTTCAGTAGGCGCCGGGTGACAGCCTGGGGCCGAAAGGGGAGGGGGGGCTCCATTATCAACAAAGACACACCTTGACATCAGGAAAGCCTAAAACCGTATAAATCCGCTAAGGAAATAGAGACAAGCAAAAAGAAAAATAGAACAGGGGGGGGGGGGGGGAATACATTTGGAGGAATGAAAACAACATTTTGTCAAGTTACTACAAGCAAACCAGGAGAAAGAGAAAGCTATGTTTACGTTTTGCATGGATTACGCAGCGTTTCACAGAATGAAAAGGGAAAAAGTATGGAAGATGATAGAAGATGAGGAATTAGACAAGAAGCTAAAGGACAGAATCAATGAATTATATGGAGAGACAAGATTCAGAGAGAATAGTAGGAAAGGAATCTGAAGTGGTTTGGACATGTAAAGGACTGAGACAATCATGCTCCCTTAGCCCACCCTTATTCATAAGAAGACATTGAAAAGTATTAAGACAGGGTCAAGATGGAGGGATCACAGTGGGAAGAAGGAAGAAGTGGTCCCTGGCATACGCGGACGACTCAGTGATAGAGGCAACAAAGGTAGAAGAGATGAAGGAAATGATGATAAGAATGGAGAGGTGTTGGGAAAGGATGATGAGGGCTGGCTTTCCTTTCAGAAAAGGGAAAAGGAATGAAAATGGAGAGAGGAAAGAATAGAAGAGGTCAGAGAAGTTAAATATTTAGGGTACCAAATTCAAAAAAATAATGGGGCACATGCACAAAAAAGAGAACTAAAAAGAAAAAGAGGGTGGTGGAGGCGAGACAGGTGTGGGGAATAGGGGAGAAGAGTTTCAAAAGAATGACTTCAGAACAAAAAAATACCTGTTCGATGTAATGGTGAGAGGGGTGCGTATGCACGCAATCGAGAAATGGAGGGGAGGGAGATGAACTAGAAGGAATACAAAGAAGATACTATAAATGGGTATTAGGGTTAAACGGAAGGACTCCGAATTATAAATTTTAGAGGGAGGAAAAAATAGATAAGGACAGTATGGGGCCACAGGGCGGTAAGGTTCGAGAAGAGGAGTTAAAGAGAAAGCGATTTGGTAAAGAATACTTGACAACGACGATGAACGCAAACCGAATGTTGGAGGAAAGAGAAATGGATAAGGACGAGTTGAGGTCGAAAGAAAGAGGAACATGAGAACATGAGAAAGAATGGGAAATGAGCTGATAAAAAGGAACCTGGGTGAACAAATACAATTCAACAGGTGGTGAAGATAAAGAGCGCACGAGTAAATAGTAGTTACAAGGATCTAATAAAGGAGTGGAGGGATGTGCTGGAAGAGGGTCGAAAAGGTGGATGAGGGAATACTAAAGAAAGAAGTGAAAAACACTTAATTTAGGTTTATGTAGTTATAATTTAAATTGTAAAAAGTTTTGCCATTCTGGAGTTAAATAACTTTGATTGATTGATTCGCACAACATATTATTCAGAAATTTTACACAAAAATCTTTGAATATTGCTATGCTTAGAAATTTTATACCAATCCAATGAGAACTATCTCTAAAACAAAGACAGCGTCTAAGAACATCAGTAACAAAGAGGGCATTAAATAAATGAATCAAGTTGACATTAAATATAGTTTCGTAAATAAAATCTTGATAAATGTATAACTGGCTTATTTGTTTCATTGTAAATAAAACGTTTTGTTCAGACAGAGAAATGCTAATGAGGGTTTAGGAGACAGCTTTATGGCATTGTCACAGCATCTATACGTCAAGTGCAATTGGCTATGCCATCAATGCAAGTTAACGTCTTACTTCGAACAGTTTGATCTAAATGATGGAAAATAAAGTTTTCTTTTTTAGAAGTTGTTGCCGAAGAGAGTGAAGGAAGAACTGTTTAAACAAAACAGCTTCTAACTATGATTGGCGTTCTTAACACAGTTAAATTATTTCTTCATTTCAAGCCTTCCTGATTATTTATGACACATTTAATTAAATATATAATTGAAACAATACCGATTACCTTATGCAGCGCCGGGAATGAATGCGTTATAATCACTTACAATTATACAATTAACTTCCTTTAATTTTTCACCAAGTGATTGCATTTGCTGACAATCATGTATATTTTTTTCTCCCTGAAAATCTTTAAATCATCCGCAAACAATAACGAATTGCTATGTTGTGTTGGAATATCAATCGATAGTACACATTGATTACCACATACTAACATTACAACTGTTTTGAGTGGGTCAGAACTTTTTTATTAACAAAAAACGAAAAAAAATTACAAATCATGTTTTTTATAGAAAACTCGCAATTTTTTCGGTTCTTAAGACATAAAATGTATGATTCTTTTTGTACATTACTCTCAAGACCTAAGCGAATGAACCTATGCCACTCCCAGTCAAATCGAATGAATAGTGTAATGATGTGAAATTTAATGTGATTAATTCGTAATTTGACTCCTGTAGGAATCTGGAATTGATCTAAATTTCTAACAGGAGAGGGCGGTACTTTCGGAGACGTCAGGTTTTTTGATATTCCTACCTACAATTACCATCACCATTACATTCCCACTTCCTTCCCAACAGTCAGAAACTCAACCAGAAAGGGGGCCTTAGAATCGCTGCCCCGATCCTAAGTACTACATTCCTGTTCCCTGGTTAGAGTAGCGATTGTAGATCGCGCTCTGACAATAATTTATCTGTCCCTCCAAGTAGAGGTGTCGGTTGTAATACCGCGCTCTTCCCAGTTACCTTCCGTGAATTAAGGGTGTCCGGCTCTATAGCCGCCGCTATTAATTAAGTTTACCTGTTTTAAAATTTCGGTAGACGCTGCGAATGTATATTCGCCCTCGCCGTGAACAATCACTCCTGTGATTCATGGATAATGTTTTAGTTGGGGTATAACGTAAAAACTTACCTAATTTGCCTGATCACGGTCAGAGTTAGTCATAAAAGAAATTGTCTCTGAAACTACCTGCCGGTTTTGATACTGGATGCAAACAAGGTTAAATTACAGAGATAAATAAAACTACAAGGCAGGTTAAGCACCCGTTCTGTCAACGTTTTAAGTTGGGTCGCATTCAGCTATTATAATTTAGTTTCTGTACAATTGTAGATATTTAGTTAAGTTGTGTATATATTTTCTAATTATTATATTACTTATATTCTACCGAGCTTTAGTTAATTAATTAGTGGTGACCTGGATCTCCGATACCGATCTACCCAGAACAGCTCCCTGTGTTCCTCAAAGTAGGCAACCCAACATACACCGGTTGTCTTGACGAATAGGAGGTTGTGTAGAATGGAGGTCTAGAGGTCCTTAGGTTACGAAGAGGCTAAGGGTAGCCTGTAACCGCTAGGACCGTTACAATAGATTGTTGCTAAATTTGTTGCCAAGTGTAAATTGTAAAATTAGTGCATTGAAAACTTCAGCATGCGGGTAGCTATACGAAACAAGTTACAAAAATAATCGTAAGCGATTTACAAAAAGGGCACTTCCACTTGAATTCATTTCCCACTAAGGTGCAACTTCTATTAAAATTTCGTAAAAATCCGACCACAAATAAGAAAGTTAGGGTTGCATATGTGCAATCCATTTTTGGCCTGCTCAATTTCAGGTTATGAGAAGAATCCTACCCTAAAATTTTAGAAGAATTGGTTCACAAATAACTATTGTGGGTCTGGGCATGCGCAACAATGATTGTTTTGCGTGTTTTTAGTCGGATCGATTTGCGTATGCGCAAAACAAATTTATTTATTTTTATTTTTATTTAATTTTTCCTTTATTTTTGAGTGGGCGGGGTTTCAACCAAGGCTACTCTACCAACCCAACCCACTATACATTTACAAATATCCAACCCGAACCCGGATTCGAACCAGGGACCCTTAGCACCACAGGTCTGCTTTAACTGAACTGCGCCACACGGCATTCGGCATTAATTTCACGTTTATTTGAGGTACCTACATACAAAATTTCATTTAAATATCTTAACAAAGGAAAATTGGATTATACAAATACAAAAGTTATCGTGAACAACGGACGACGGACAGACAGATGGGCAGACAGCATTACAACATTATAAAAGATCTCGCGGATCGATAATATATACGGCAAAATTATGGTACATGAAAAAGAAAAACCACCAGATTCTTATTCAAAATAACTGCAAATGTCTATCTGTAAATTGTTCTGTTTTATTTTGGTAACCAACTACTTTTCAAGATGTTCGGTGTTTAATAAGATCGGTAAATCCTTTACACTTTTATATAACGATTTATGCATTGTGAGGGTTGTAATTTTTGCGCTGCATTGAATATTTTTGTTTCCTTGTTTGATTGTTTGTTTGTAGTATGTAAAGTGGGGTAGATATGTATTTCGTATTTTGTAAAAGAATCGTTAAAACAAATAACCATAGCTTCCAGAGGAGGTAAGAGAGAGGCTACGTTTTAGGTGCCCCCCCCCCCCCAAACACTGGTTACGGGCCCAATGGGATAGCTTCCAATGAGTACTATCGATTGATGTACATTTCACCTGGTTCTACGCATTGGCGGTTATGGTCATAGATATAATTTTGCGGCAAATGTACGCCACAAGGATTTTGATGAATTTCCAAATAAAATTGATGCTTGAAACACTATTTTGATATGTTTTCTTTTGAAGATCGAATAAGTGGGAAGACATATGACATTCGTCTTGCAGCGGAGTGACAGTCGCTTTTGCTTGTGACCAAGTAGCGTCGTGCAAATAAGCTCAAAGCAAGATATGTAAGTAAATTCTGATAATAATTGTTTTATACAAATCGGAACAACAAGTTTTAAATTTAACTTTATTGATATCTAATAGAATGAACTTCATTAGTATGTAGACATGGTATATTAGTACATAAATTAAAATAACGAGACTATGTAAAAAAGAAAAACTACAGAACATTTTACAAAGACAGAGACATTAACGTTTTAATTATACTATTTACAATGCATTACTTTGTAGCAAATTTGCATAAACCGATAGATAACATTTGTACAGTGCGTCGTGGGAGCGCACAAAATGAAAGGCATTTGGCAGTGACCTCAATGAATGTATATAAATATTACTGAATAAAGAATAAAGTCAGAGAGTAGCGATTCTCTCTTGCAGCACATAAATTGTATCTCGACGGCCGCCTGCGTGCTTTTATGTGTAGATACCCGTACTTTCAATTGATTTCCCAAACCTTCTTCGGCAAATTTTAACTCAAAATTAATTAGGGCGCAAAAATGAACGCGTTGGCCATTCATTTGTGGGAATATAAACAGAATGAATGAGACGGTATAAATGCCACAATTGAATTACTTTTTTTTTGCAACGCGTTATGCCATTTTAACTCTCAGCTGGATACTGGGCATGTCTTAAAATTGTTGGTAACAGAACCAACAATAAACCTCACCTCAATCTGATTTATATGCTAGTTTGCGATAACAAATACCGGTAGTTATAGATAAATATGATGTAGGATATCTTTAGAAACCCAAATCAATTAGTAACACTTTGTTTCCAAACAATTAAATGACAATGCAGTGTGGGAGCGGTCATTGATGCTTATGCTTCTTGACTACAGCGTAGATAGATACTACTATTTTGACAGGTTTTGTAAAGGTGGTTGATCTTTCGGTTCTTATTAAAACTATATTAAAAGATGTCTCTCTCTAGTTTACTGAAAACTGCATAACACTTCGTTCCCCAAGAATTATGTTTGGACCTAGAGCCCTTACATGGACGATTTCCATAAGAGGTTAACCAGGATTGTGGTGATTCTACAGCACCGCACACGTGGTTATCTGAATCTGATATCTTACCAGAGAGCGAAGGTTTCATGTTACCAATACAAGACCAAGTCATTCACATCCTCAACTAAGTATTAAAATAAACGCATACCTAAAGACAAAACACTGACACACGATTCTTGGCGACACTGTTTACAAACATCAGAAACAATGCAACACATTGTGTTACGTGAAGTCTCCAATATCAATGTAACTTAAAGTGGAAGGTTCATGTAAAAATGCGATGTCACCCAGGTTCTTCGTAATATCCAAGACGTTAACATAGATAGCACTAATCAGATAGATATAATGAAGAAATGAATAAGTCAGCAATAAAAAAATCAAAAAAGAAGATATCCAATAAATGCAACGTTGGGTAATGAATCAAAATATATATACTCCATGGGCTTTAACGCTAAAAGCGCTTCTATGAAGCAATAGTAGTCAACACGAGAAGAACTTCACAGAAGTATACTACGGCTACATAAGTCTCTGAAACAAAAGAAATGTCGAGTAAAAAATAATATGGCGCGTATCTTCTTCTTTACAAGTAATAATCGAATCTGGTTTTTATACACAGAATGCGTACGCAGAAAAGAAAATCAAGTAGAGGGAAAAATTAACTACGCAAACATCTGCACGATCTCTAGCGGGAAAATAAAGAACTATTGTAAAGTAAACCAGTAACAGTCAACTAACTACATCTACACTAAAATGAATTACAGAGACAATGCATCAACGCCGTAAGAATGTCACTTAGGGCCGGTTTTAAAATTACACCTACTCGCAGAATAAGATATTCTTGTAATAATTGGCATACTAACAAGTATCCAATTGGTTGACGCAATGGTCACCAACGCAACCTTCGACGTTTATTCGAGGTATAGCTTATTCTCAGTATATACCTGCATTGTAGAATCGGCCCATAAAAGGATAAAAAACTGTTTTATAGTTACACCAGAAAGCCAGTTTTCAGCCTTATGTATATAGTTTGTCAATTAATCAGTGTGTTAGACACTCAATAAAAATTTTGCTCTACCAACTTAACAAAAAAATTGAGTATGAGGAAGTTTCCTTGCCGAGGCCCTGTATCTATCGACGAGCTTTCTACGACTGTCCACTGTCTAGTGCCGAGACAAGAGTCCCTCACACGGGCGGACAGACGGACGAACGAAAAAAGGCTCGAAAACTTTCAAATGAGTTCAGTTTTGAATGATGAGTACCTACCTATACTACAATACCAAAACACGAAATGGTCAATTCACCATTACTAACATTGGTACTTACATACATGAAAATGTGAACAATGTACTTGCAATTTAATACTTTACTGCAAAAATAAACCAGTTTTATTATTTATATTACCTACTAACCAAACGCAAGTCTTTTATTTGAATATCGTGTAATAAACTCAACAGATTCAGTCTTGCGGTGTGATTTATTAGAACAAAAATGAACATCTACCTTCATTGTAGGAGGCAAACGTAGAAATTAATTACAGTAATAATTTATCGAAGATTAATTCTGGATCTACACGAATAAAATTACAACAACGATCAAATGCACACAATACCAATATTGCGGTAAGTTGTATCGGTCCTTTACTTAGGAGCCTTGTCACATTACGATAAGTAAGTGCCCACTTTTTTATTTGGAAAAATTCTTAAAACCGCGCTATTCCTTTGGATACGTCGAAAAAATTAGGTCAATGTATACATATACAGGGTGCGCATTGTATATGGAATACAGTATTTACACGATGTTACATTTCTGCATGTAAAAAAATGGGTGATAGAGGGGATCAAGACAAGCACTTTTCCAAATAAACCGAGGGTCCAACGCGTTTCGTTTGGGAGCCACCCCCAAAAAAGTGGTGAAATCTGGATTTCTTCTTTAATTTTTTTCTCAGCAACCATAAGAGTTACAAAGATGGGTGAAGATTGAATAGGTTTTTGGGTATGCCCTATCCGATTTTGAAAAAATGTTTCCAAAATTCCTACCACAAAAGGGCGCACCCCTACTTGGGGGTGCGAAAAAAATTCTGATTTCGACGAAATTTGGTATCTGTGGGTTTTTGAACATGAAAATGACGAATCTGGAATTAGTTTTTGAAAATTCGAAACAAAAGTTCCACTGCAATTCTTGGCCGGACAACGAAAATGGAAATTTGTTGTGTACATCCTTGATGAGTTAAGGAACAAAATTGTCGAACAGTTTCTTAAAATAACTTTTCAAACAAAAGTTATACTCATTTGAAGGGTTACAAAGTGTCCCCCGCCTACTAGTGAGTGATCTAATTTCGCATGTAGTTAATTGAAAATGTCGCAAATAACAAATAACGATTTAAGTCATATTACGATACTTGCAATAATGCTTATTGATTGTAATGGAACTCTATTTAAAAAACATTCTCGCACTACCCGCAGCCACGGACCCGGAATTTTTGGAATCGAATTTATAGACTTGAATACCGTGATCGACATATCGAATTTTTTGTGATCATTTAATCATAATATCGACTTAAATCACCCTTTGTGGGTACCCGCTTCCGACATCCCGTTCACCCGCAATTCGCATGTTGGTGGATTGGGCTAAAAACCCTCCACAATATAGTTCTAAATTTTTGGGACATTTCTCATCGCTCGAGTTTCTATTGGAGACACGAGAAAGAGAGACCGCGATTCGAGCTTTAAGGAACTTTAAACCGCGTGACAAAATTCGCAGCGAAAGATACCATTTGGGCAACCGAAGTCTATTTTCCCTCCTAGGCGCGCGCCTTGCAAAAAGTGGTTAATTTCGTCCCTAGGAAAAAAAGTCCGCCACGCAGAAGTTGTGCGCGATAATACCAATTTGAAACCAATCGAAACAAAACTGTAGAAGAAAATAGGAAAAAACTGAAAAGTCTCCAGATTAGAACGCCACGCTCAGGGATGGCGCCCAGATTTCGGTGACCCAGCGTCATGTAACCCCATCCATCCATGTTCAATGAACAGAATATAAATAGCTAGTGGGGATACGTGATCTTTCGCCTTCTTACGTGCGGGGTACAGTAGTTAGTTGGTTGTATAATCACATAAATAATCACACTGTGTAAGTACATGTTAAATCCGTTAAAGACTTGTGTGTTAAAAGATGTCCTTTCATAATATGTTTAAGATTGTTTGCAAAATTGCAATGTGTACACTTTAAATATTTTGAAGTATTGCATATTTTTTAGTGACAAGCTTTTATTGGTCATTATTCTAAGTGATTTACAGTTAATCTAAATCGCGAATATCCTATACCTATCACTTGTTAATTTGATAGTTTTTAATTTGATGGTTGTTGTCATTAGTTCTCTTATTTACTTTTTTCTACAACTGTCAAAAAAACCTATCATTTTCTGACGAATTTCGAAACGCGAAGTACTAGATTTTTAAACGGTTAATTAATAAGTAATGTTGCTCTTGACAACGTGCGCGAAATCGTCAGTGAAAAAAAGTATTTCGCGCACGTGATAAAGTTGAACTTAAACAGCAAATTTAATTAACAATCGGTTCCGTTGTAGAAAAAATATTGTATAGCGCGAAGTTATTTATTTCGCGCATTTGACTTCAGTCTCAATGCGCGAAATTGAACTTCGCGCTCCTTTTATATAAATAACTATTATAATAACGCCGTGAATTTTCTTTTTTTTTCGTATGATTTTCGATATTTTAGTTATTCTGCTATTTAGGTCGACGATGAATTCAAAAAATCAAAGATCATGAAAATCTGCACGTTTTGCTTTTTTGGCAAATCTATATGATTAATTATTATTTGTTATTTTAAACTTTCAGTCTCCAATCGTGTCTCAGCGCCCAATTTCAGTCAGACTCGTTTTATCCCAAAACACACATACTGTTTGACCGTCAGCTTTGATTCAGGAAAGAACCGTCCGCCTTTATTGACGTCTATGAGTCATCGAGTAACAAATCGCCTTTTGTCCTCGATCGAGAGAGTGTGGATTCTTCACACGTCTGCGAAGTAGCAGACATGCCCTAATGTCATGAACATATTTGAAATTGTATCAACGCCAATCAACTTCGCCAGGGTTCTACAGAAGCCAAGAATTATCACAGCTTCTCAATAAAGCAGCTTTCAAACTACTTTCAAATAGACAGCTTATGAAAGGCAATCAGGTCTGTCTCTTCACCTGCTACCTATTATCAATTACTAAGTGACTATTACCTGTTCAGTTTCCATTTTTCTAGTAAGTACATGATTTACCACAATTTTGTGCTGACACACTTACCCAAACATTCTACTTAATTATACCACGTAGATGTGTGGTTCTAAGGGTGAGGATAGCAGGGAAGATGAATAAGCACCCTTTATATGTACAGGCCGATTTTACATTCGAGGGCCACCATGGGGACCTCGGGAACTGTGAGAAATAGGTAGGTAGTTTAAATTTGGCAAAGATGCGTATTTTGTTTTGAAACTGAAAATTTACTTTCGGAGATATCCGAAAAAAAACGAAATTTTGTAAAATCGTTTTTATTTTTTAGTGAAGTTATAAAAAAACTTTTTTTTAATAAATAACACATATTATTATGGCCACTTTTTTCCTCCTACAAGATGCTAGGTTTAAATTTTAAAACCGACGTTTCGTCTCCGGTTAACCATCATCAACTTTGTTTTTTCTTATGGAAGTAATTTCTACTTTTTGTGTCATTTGATAGACAATTTTTTAATATTATTAAAATATCTTCTTTTTGTCTAGAGTAGTGTACGTCCGTAGTTTCTTGCATTTTTACGAATTAATAGCGCTATTTCTTATTAAAAGATAGTGACTTTACATTTTTGAAATAAAAAAAAAATGCTCTATCAAATGACACAAAAAGTAAAAATTACTTCCATAGGAAAAAACAAAGTTGGTGATGGTTGACTGTAGACGAAACGTCAAACTTAACATTTAAAAGTAGCATATTGTAGAGAGAAAGAGTGGCCATAATAATGTGTGATTTATTTTGACATGTCTTTTAAATAACTTCAGTAAAAAAACGATTTTGCAAAATGTTGCTCTTTTCCAGATATCTCCGAAAGTTCAAAACTGCATTTTTTTAATTTTAAATACATTTTACATACAAATTACAATTATCTTAATTCATGCACAAAGAAATAGATCAAATTCATATCGCCATTATGCTATATTGAGAATCGAAGGATTGCATCTGAGCACGAAGAAGTCGTGTTTGGTCCGAAGTTCAATTATGCTTTATATTTCACCTTGAAATACGCCCTCTATTTCATCTTTAATTCTTTCCTCTATTTCACCTTCAATTCTGTCCTCCATATCACCTTCAATTCACCTTTAAATCACCTTGAATGGGGGTTTACAGTATAGTTGAACTCCGCAGTTCTAATTTAATAAGCGTGTACCTGAAACCATAAAACATTTTTTTGGACAGTAAAAGTTTATTTAAAAATAGAGACTGATTAGCAAAAAAATAATGAACATGTGTGGTTTTAAAGGTTTATTCAAAACGATATGATTGTGGCGGGCTCTGTGACGTCATAAGCCCGACCAATCAGCTCCTAGAACCATTCAGATGACATAACGACTTAGCAATATTGCAGGAGAATGGCATTTATAACTTGCGTCATCTGTCACAGGCACTTGTCACTTTCGTGCTAGATGCAGTTAAACATCCCTCTCAAAACGTCAAATGTGACAAACGTCAGACCCTCGCGTAAGGTTGCCAGCTCACTTCTACGTGATTGGTTGTAGGTTTGTGACGTATTTAGTCTGAAGCGTTTCAAATTCGGACTAAAAACACAGCTTTTCAATAATTAATTTTGGGTTTATTTTACTCGCAAATAAAAATTGAGGACACACGGGTCTTTTTATTTTTAATGTACTTTGTGGATCAGAAATAAAAAATGAAGGCGGGATGCCCTTTACATCGCGTAATTTTCGTGGTTGAATCTTGAAAGCGAAACGATACAAGTTACTTGCAGCAATTTTGGATCGCGAAATGTTTATATTAAAGCGGAAGACAAAACGAATTCGTGTCATAAAAAGATACGAATGATTTATTAACCGTGGTATTGTACATGAACTGCTACTGTGAATGTTAAAATAATTACCGAATTGTTAGAGAAACTGTGTCGTTATTTTCACAAAATTATTGTAGTGTTTAAGTTCGTTATTGGATACAGATACATGCTAAAACCAATATAAAGTGATGTATTGTGCGAAAAAGTAGAACTTCATTGTGTGTTAAGAGCAATATGCTGATGGATATGGATATTTTTGTAACCGTAAATATTGTGCTACGTTTTTTCGCGCCAAGAAGGCGTTGAAATCCAAATTACAGGGCATTCAATTGTGCTATATTATAATGGCTGTTACGATTAAAAAGCTAGTCTATTAATAAAATTCGTATACCTAAGTTATTGATAAGACATGCGAACAAAATTATGCACAAAACGGCTAACGGTAAAAAGGTTAAAGGCAATTAATTCAAACTTTTGTTGGTTAAGTTACAAAGATACATTTTTGACATTTACACACTTCAGAACATCGGTAATTTATTATCGTGAATAACTCAAACTTCAACTAATTAAATCAAAGCAGCCTCTGAAGCACGGTTTGTTCTTGAAGCACATTACGTCGACCATCTTTCGAAATTAATTTTCAACTGGTAATACAAGAGGCGTCTCACTATCCAATTTTCTGATTTGAGGTGTCATTACACAATAAGAAATCAAACTGACAATTGGAGAAAAGTTCAACGCATCGATCAAAGTAGGTTTTTTTTTAATTTTTGTATTGTATAAAAATAGGAGTTGGCGGTTTTTGGGGATTATGTATAAAAACCATTCTTGCTAGAAGTCATTTTTATATTACCTACGTAAGAGAACGAGTCACACAAATTTGTGTATTTTTATAAATGATATGGGCACTCAGACCAAAGATATTGGTAATTTCTTTTTAGCGCATTTCCACAAAAATAAAAAAAATGCGCTATTGTGGCCACTTTGTCCGTCCGTCCGTCCGTCCGTCCGTCCGTCCGCTACTTTTGCGACGCTACTAGTTCTTTATCTTAAGAGCTATTGTTCTACTTTTTTCGCTATTTGGTTCATTATGGTGTCGAGGCTTGCACCAAGGAAGGAATTTTTTCTGCGTTTATTGCTAAAAAAGTTATTGTAAAAAAACCAAAAAACCGTTTTTTACATGTTCCATAATTTTACACTTTTGCCGTTTATTAACGATCCTAGAGATCGTTTATAATTTTGTATTGCTGTCTGTCGTCTGTCTGTTGGTCTGTCCGTCTGTTCCTTTGTCTGTCTGTCCATCTATCTGTCCGTGTGAACGATAACTTTGTTTAGAAATGTTCGATCGCTTTTAAATCTCCGTTAGTTATGAACTGAATTGCATGAAATTCAATATGGGCATAGATTTAGCCATATAATACGCAATGCCAAAACTTGAGTCGAATCGATTCAAAATTCACAGTGCCCTTTTCGCATCTCGACCATTTATATACCGAATTGCAAACTTTTTTACTTATAAAAGTAGGCCGACGAATTCGCACGAAACGGAAGCAACTTAACAAATGTAGATATGATACCCGTTCTATCTGAAGATTTTAAATATAGGATAAAGATTAATATCAATGACTTGTGGCAAACGAAATGGCATTCTGAAAATACCCAACTGAGGCACATTAAACCGTCCATTAAGCCATGGAAACCTAGATTACTTACAAGGCGACATTCTACAGCGCTAACGAGGGCAAGAATAGGCCATACTAACCTTACCCATCTCCATCTTCTAGGGAAGGTAGGAGTAAATGAGTGCATGCGATGCAGAGTGAATGTGTCGATGTATCATATATTGATTGAGTGCCGCCAGACCGAAAGGCTGAGAAGAGAGCTAAATGTACCTAATAACCTTAAAAGTATATTTGAAGATACAACTGATGCTGTCAATAGATTACTGTTATTTCTAAGTAGAACTGGTATTTTAAGGAAACTATAATTACTGCAGAAAACACTTATTAAATAATAGCTAATAGCCAAAGCAGCTGATGCTAAATAAATAAATAAATAAAAAAAAAAGTTTTGATTGAAATTTGATACATAGGCACTTGGAATAAAGGAAAATCAAACGCCAGTTTTAAAATCTGGTTTTGCGTATGCGCAGTGCCAACTTTTTTATTTATGGAAGAATTTAAATGAAATGAGATACATAGGCACTTGGATTAAAGGAAAATCTAGCGCCAGTTTCAAAATTTTATTTTGCGCATGCGCAGTGCCAACTTTTTTATCTATGGAAGCATTTAAGTGAAATTTGATACTTGGGCGCTTGGAACAAAGGAAAATCTAACATTAGTTTCAAAATTTAGGTTTGCGCATGCGCAGTTCCAACTTTCTTATTTAGAAAAGCATTGAAA